>NC_136798.1:13483380-13652857 GCF_951216825.1 Electrona antarctica
TGTCCGTCTCGTCTGTCCATCTTGGGCAGCTATAGGTCCCCAGGGTTTTCAACACACGTTAGCTGTTTGAAGCAGGAACAGGTCGCTGATGGGAATCATGCATGCTCAGCAAAAGATCATCCCCGGAGAAATAAAGACAATATGATGAGGACAAATGGCACCGCATACACATACTGTATCAGCACACAATTAAATTCCAAATAGAAGTGTCTGCATGATAAATGATGCACTAGACCGAGTGCCAATACAAGCGGTTGGAAAGCCCTGCTGCCGGGCAGAATCCTTGTATCTCCATACCGGTATTTCATGTTTTTTCATAAATGAATATACAAGAGTGCAGCGATGCGCTGTGTTGTGAGCTTGTAGATCGTCTATTTTCACAATTTTAAAATGTTTTAAAAATAATAATAAAAAAGGAATGGTTTTGGACATACAAGGATTCCAATGGACAGCACCGAAATGCAACTACCAATGAGAGAGAGTGAGTGTCATCTGTATGGAGTTATATGTGCCAAGAGGATGTGGAATGATGCTGGGAACTGCTGACTGGATGCTGCTCAGATGATCATACACAGTGCATGGGACCCTGAGGCAAACACACATGTGCACACACACGCACGTACACGCACGCACGCCGCACGCACGCACACACACACACACTAATGAGAAGGTCTTCACACATAGGCTCTGACCTCGTAAATGTTTCAGACAGACGCACACACACACACACACACACACATACACACACACACACACACACACACACACACACACACACACACACACACACACACACACACACACACACACACACACACACACACACACACACACACACACACACACACACACAAAGGCACACAGTTCCCATCCAACACACAATGTATTATTCTATACATGTCCCCTAGCAGTTGACTGGAGCAACTGGAGCCCAATTCCAGTTGAATGCAATTGCAACCCACTTCTACTTACGACTGTGCACTGGTGTGGTTGCTATAGTAACCCATCTAACTTGGGAGTCTACAGTCCGATTTTGAGGAGCTTGTAGGGAATAGAGAGAAGAGAGAGAAAGGGAAAGAGGTTCCTGTGTAGGCTATATTCTTTTCCCGTTCATCTGTCATTGTCAGAAGAATAAATTGGCTACTTCGTAATAAAGATCCGTTCATTGTTGGTTGGATTTTATATGTCCCACAACTAGTCCCCTGGAGGCGCCAAAGACAAACAGTCTTTGCCGCTCGGATAAAAAAACAAGGCAGTTACTGTCAAACAGAATTCCCCGTCCAATCACAAGTGCCTCAACCTGATGGAAAACGCTGTACTGGTGTAACAACCAGTGCATTTTCTGTAAACAGGCCGTGAACCTAACCCTAGGAGTGACTGTTCCGTGATTTTGTTGGCTCAACAGGCTGGTTTGATTCGGGCTGTAAATATTCTGTCACAGTGCCACAGGCAGTGTGGAGTTACTCGTGTTGATGCCCCCAGCCGGGAACGCAGAGGGGCTGGAGTGGGTGGGGGGGGGGGGGGGCAAACACCATGTAAATGCCAAACGGGGAAGGTGAAACAACTCCTAAATTATCAATACTTAATAACTATATCAATAAGTTATTGTTTAATCACTAGAAGTTTACTCCATTATGTCTGTTTTAGAGGTGCGTGAAAATACAGCAGAGAAGTAGTTGAGAAGAAGAACACGTGATTAACTGACAGAAAAGCTTACGGGACTTTGCAGGTTGATTACAATGACATTTCCCCTGATAAATCATTTTCACTATTTTTGCATTACAGTACATCGTTGTGCAACAAGTATAAAATGGGTCTCAATCGATAAAAATAAAAACAAAACGCTTCTCGATTATTCGGTTAATCAAAAAATGTCAGCAATAGATTAATCGCTCCTTAAATACTCGATAGTTGCAGGGCTAAAATATCTCCCCATCCTCTCTCCAGACCAGCGTTTATAAACTTCTCCCCATCCTCTTATCTCTCCAGACCAGCGTTTCCATTGAGATCAAGTACCAGACCATGGACGGAACGGGAGGGATGTGGAGCGACGGCGAGTTCTTGGACGTGCTGGACGACCGCGATGGGACCTTCACCTTCGAGACGGACAGTCTGCTGTCGGGACAGAGCCACGGGTCGGGGATGTCCCCTGGACGGTCCCTCCAGGGATCCATACCCACCTTCAAGAGGTGAGGGATTCATCCTGATTGTTCCACTGCCACATCACTTTACTGTAAAAGGGACCATATACTGCAATCAATAGTCTTCATCTCAGATTTGTTTTAGTTGTTGTTACATGTTTACCTTTTCAATTAATAATTTATTCAATTTTGGCTGACCATCATTGTTTGGTTAATACATTAACAAAAAATCTCTTTTCTCCAGGGACTATTATTTTCGGCACGATTTTTCAAATCGATTCACTCTTTAAAATGCAGTAGAATACAATCATACTGTAGGATAATCTTGATAAAAAAAATAACCACCAACTGTTTGTGTTGGATCTCTTTTCTCAGCAAGCAAGCACATTTCTAGTTTCTTCCAATTGACATCATCATCACACAGGCACAGACAAACACACAGGCACACAGATACAATTACACTGCACATTCTGTTTATTTGTGATTATAATGACAAACATAACACTATACAAGTGAACATAACACTATACAATACTGTCTGTACTCTTTTCTATATGTACAGCTGCATGACACAACTTCCCCTAGCACTGAGGCTGTCCTCTGTGTGCTTAAAGTTAACATTATTAGGTCCTCCTCTGTGGTCAATTTCTTGTGATTTTTGCTGAATAATGTGTGGGTGGTATTGATTTCCATTCAGTTTGGCTGCCCAGCTAGAGCTCCAAATCCATCATCATAATGCGTGTACCGTGTATGTATTCAAGCATGCGTACCGGTGTGTGTGTGTGTGTGTGTGTGTGTGTGTGTGTGTGTGTGTGTGTGTGTGCAGGCGTGCAGGCGTGCGTGAGTTTAATACAGACAAACTCAGTGTGCTGCAGCCTTCATTTAAACAGGCTTGGATATGAGAGTTCCACAAGCCTGGGGAAGACAGCTAAAGTTGGTTAAGTTTTAAAACATCCTACGGGTTGGGTTACGCAATGAAGTATCTAGGCTCGACAACCACTGACAGTGGAGACAGCTTTTCCTGGTGAGAGTCAGAGTAGAGAGTACTAACAGTGAGTGAGATGAAGTTGGACAGCAAACTGTAAATTAGCACAAATACAAGTTTGGATATGACAAATATACTCAACATTATTATACTACAACCCCTGCATCCATCCGCACGCACGCACGCACGCACGCACGCACGCACGCACGCACACAACCTGGGTATTGTTAAATGTTTCAGCCCACAGACACACATTAGCAATTCTCTCACCTGCTCACATGTATATAATTCACCCAGCCTATGTCAGCTTAATCACCGTGGAAAATAGGAGCTGCCTGTCAGAGCTCCAAAGTGACACTTGGTGCCTCATGGTCTGGGAGGAAAACAAGCGAGTCTATAGAATGCTGATGGGAAGCTAGCGGCGATGCTGCAGAAAGCCCCTCCATCCCATGCTGACAGATCCCCTCGTGCCTCATCCTCGATTAATCATCGCACCTGCTATGGGCAGATAACTATAACCTCACAGAAACTTTTTAATGGTCTTGCCAAGCCCCCCCCCACACACAACTTTAATGCCCTGTTTAAGAGTTTTTCAGACTAATCTTTCCTTGGTTAAGCGGTTTTTAGACAGCTCTTTGGCTGTGTCTTGACCTCCGGTGCGTTGAGGAGTGGAGCCCATTATATCGAGCTTGGTTTTTTTCGCTGTAGACAAGGCGTGAAGGGACAGCCGTCTCATCTTGTTAGGGAGGACATGGAGAAAGAGGAAGGGTGTAAAAATGGACCATTTTGGGTTAGAGTTAAATTAACGCTGTGGATTTTATAGTGTATCCTCTTGTGTTGTGGATTGCTGGTGGTTTTATGTGTTTTTCATTGCACCATCCCTTTGAACAGGATCCACATCTCACAACAAGTTTACTGCTGAATCATTTAATCATGTTTGGTTCTCTTCCTTGCGCTCTTGCACTCGTGTCGGCATTTCATTTTTCACAGCAACAAAATTGTCTGTCCCTCTTAGGCGCGAGTGAGACGTGAGTTATGATAATCTGGCGATAATCTGGCGATATAATACCTCTTTTCCTTCTCGAGAGGGAGATGATAATACAGTATATCTTCATCTGAATCAGAGCTGTGAGCACATACGCTGTTCAGTACGTGAGTAGCAGCATGTTTGACTGATCAGAAGCTAATCATGTTTAATGAGTTTATGTATTGTATAGCTGTGTGTGTGTGCGTGCGTGCGTGCGTGCGTGCATGCATGCGTGCGTGCGTGCGTGCCGAGGCGTGTTAGCTTTCTAACCTTCGTAAAGCACTGGCAGATGGACACGTGCGCAAATTAACTCAATTCATTTATTCTGCTATGTCAAACCAGCCATTGCTGCTTCTTGAAATGAGAAGAATTGTGTGCAGTGCATGCATATCACTGCATGGGCGCATTTGGATTCAAACAAAGCTGTCTGCTATACTGTTACATCAGCTACTGTATGATGACATACTGTAAAGGTTTGCCATGGCAGAGTAGACCTTAGTTACTTGTGAGTGTATGTCGCACAACTGGACGTTGCCGAAAATAGCAAATCTACAAGCTTGCAGCACGTCACACTGCGGCGCATAATCTTGTAGCTCTGCTATTTTTGACACCCGCAAGCAACTAAGTATAACTGGCTTAATGCATGTCTTTGTGTTTGTATCTGTGTATTTGATGTATGCCTGGGGAGGCACTCAACCTCAATGTACCAAGACTGGACCTCACTTCTTGTGTGTGTGTGTGTGTGTGTGTGTGTGTGTGTGTGTGTGTGTGTGTGTGTGTGTGTGTGTGTGTGCGTGTGTGTGTGTGTGCGTGTGCGTGTGCGTGTGTGTGCGTGCGTGTGCATGGGTCACACACCGTTTGTGTGCTCATCTGTATCCATCAGTTACTATAATAAGCCACATAACACAAAAGGGCTTCTCAAGACAAACCCCCCTGATACCTGTCCCCTTCCACCCTCTTCTCTCCTCATCTCTCTGTGCACGGCACCTCTTCCGGCGTAAAGGGATAGGGGTACAGGATGATTTATAACGGGTCCCTGAAAGCATTCTGCTGCAGGGTTCCAGCGCGGTTTTGTTATTCTTAATCAATAAATCACCTCTTACATTTTATCTGCCAGTGGAGCAAATCCAGTGAGAACTGCCTCCAATTGAACACACTTTGACACTTTCAGAGTGAAACTAGAAAAAGGTCTCCACCAGGAGGATAGGAGTGTGTGTGATGTTTGGCACAATGTTTAGGAGTAATATAAACATGTTTTTTTTGTTTGTTTGTTTGTTTTTTGCAACAATTTTCTTCATTTTGTAGAGGAAATGCAGAGCCAGATCACTCATAGCATCTCTGAGGATAGAATTCTGGATGAGCAGGACATGTGCAGCATTTTGTACAAAATGGGCCACTCCTGAAAACTTTGGAAGGCAATCTTAGCCAATCAGTGTAGAATCTGAGAAATCCAACAGGCTCGTCTTGATCACATGACTACAGAGATCATGTGTACCGATTTGCGTGAGAAATCTGTGCGACTAACAAACAATATGTTTTGCAGAAATCGGCCTCATGGTGGCGCTATAACTGGCAGATGTGGAGGGATGCAGGGAAAATGTTTTCCCATGGCCTCTAGGGAGTGTGCATACATAAGTTGTATACAGATCGATGCAGTTATAGGTAAAAACAGTAATTGCCCTGTTATAGTGCCACCGTGAGGCTGATTTGGAAAGAAATGAGTGGCATGTCGTCCTCCCTAGTGGAAATGTGCGTGTATAATTTCACGGAAATTGCACACTGTGTTTGTGATTTGTAGCATTTTGTTCAAAACGGATCAATCATGTGAGCTTTGGAAGCCAATCTTAGCCAATCAGGATGGAAGATGGGAAATGGTGCAGATCCGTGTTGATCACATGACTATGGAGATAGTGTATACCGAATTGTGTGATGTATGTATAAAATGTGTACGAGTACTCTACAGAAATGTGTTTGGCATGTGCAAAGTTTGGCATGGATCGGGCCAACGGTGCCGGATATTAGCTGGTAACGGACGGACGAAAGGACGGACGGACGGACGGACGGACACACACACACACGCACACACGGACGGAGTGCAAAACATACTTTCTCCCCATGCCTTCGGCCTGGTGGAGACAATGAACAGATCAGCAGGCTGTGTACAGTACTGTATAGACCGATTCCGAAACGGGTCTCATGGTCGCAGGCAACGTATTTCCTGTAGGCGGAGACGACACATCTGCGGTTTCCCCGCACCAAGCTTCTACTACAGTGAATGGAAAAGTGACTGATGTTAGTCTGCCTCAAACGTTACTCTTTTACCTGCTCATACTTTAATGCTTAGTATGAGGTATAAAGTACAGCAGCCTTGTGTTCCTAAAACAGAAAGACTGACGTTATGTATCTTTCAGGACCTTTCACTGCTTTGTCTCAACCATTACTATATGGCTCTGGTCTCAGCCACCGCGGTAGATATTTTGACATTCCGTTTTTTTTTTTTTTTTTTATGTTGCCACTACTGTTGGAGCAGCCAGAAACTACACAGGTTCATCCCGATGTTCTGGGCATCTTTGTAATGTTAGTGTTAGCAGGTAAAAGAGTAACGTTTGAGGCAGACTAACATCAGTCACTTTTCCATTCACTGTAGTAGAAGCTTGGTGCGGGGAAACCGCAGATGTGTCGTCTCCGCCTACAGGGAATCCGTTGCCTGCGACCATGAGACCCGTTTCGGAATCGGTCTATATATGCTCATACTCTCAACGGTAGACCTTTGAAAGGGGATAAAAGGTCTTTGTCCCCCATGGAAACTATACATGAATTATAGCAGACAAGTTAACTGATGCATATTCAATTCATGTACTATTGTGTTTATCATCACCGTTTTCAATATGCATGAATGCTATTATACATTCACTCTCAAAGCTCATATGGCAACAAAGCTTCTGTTCTGTGCTGTGAAGGCTGCACTAGCACATGATTAATTTTAATTGGCAGCAGTCGCAAAATATTTCATCTTTCATGCCCCCATGTTCCTTTCATTTATACAACACCTGGAGTCTTTCTATCTATATATACAGTGTATTATCGCTGTCGGGTGGAGACCTCATATGTCCAAAAAACTTTACTTTTCAGGAAATGGAACGATAATGTTCAGAAATAGTGAAAATAGCTGATCTACAATGTGTCCGTGATGCAATGCGTTGTGAGCTTGTAGATTGGCTATTTTCACTACTTTAGCTTGACACTCTTTGTCATGACGAAGTAGGGCATTAGGTGACGGGGAAACAAAAACTTGAAATATGGAGAAGATACAAGGTTTCTGCACGACAGCGAAGATTTCTATTTTGGCAATCAAAGTTTGTGCAAAAATGTCAGTCTTCGTCAGCCATCAAATGAATCAAACCACAATGGGAAGAAAGTATAGTGGAGCTACAGTGTGTAGCTTCAGCGTTCACTTCAGCGTTCACATATCTAGTGTTGTATACGTTTTCATATTTGCCTCTGGTGAGAGAACAAGTAGGTCAACCTGGCAGCTTATACTGAAATCCTGACAGTCCTTGTTTCTCTTGGTGTTGCTGCGTTCCATGCAACAAGGGTCTACTCTGGCTTTCTCCACTCCTGCATTGTGATTTGCTGTAGTTGGAATCGGCGGTGCATTTCCTCACCGTTTTGTGTCATGTATATGTGACCACTTTGAGCAAGTACAGTATGTACAACATGAAAATGTTTAGATATTGTTTTGTGTTCCAAGCCATGTCATGCAGGGTACAGACAACGGTATGTAGTCCTGCCTCCTGGTGTTAATCTTTGTATTTGGAATACAGATATCAGCTCGGAGCGTCAGATGTATGCAGTACTGTACCAAGCCAATTCAGGCAGTGTTTGATCGCTAGATTTCATGAGAGAATAGACATGATATTGACTTTCAACTCAAGTACATTCCTGAACAATGTGATGCTTCTCCTGTGTGACAAGTCACACCCATCTGGCTACTAATTAGACTAAAGCAAACGACAGAGAATATGAAAACACTATTCAATGCTATTCTCCTTCCTCTGTTATCACTGTACGGCACTAAATAGCTGAAGCCCTCGCACACTGAGAGCTCCAGCCTCCAATGCGACAGATGTTTTATTGCACCAAAGAAAGCTGTGACGTTTCGAGCTAAACGCTCTTCCTCAGACACTGTACGGTGTATGCACTACTCTACTGTACACATGCTAATTGCAGCATTTAAGGTACACTGGTGGCCCAGTCCTTTCATTAGAGTGGGTGAGACATCAACAGGGATTCTTTCTCTTTGAAAACCCCTTTGATACAGTCGGAGCGAGGCTGTATAGCTAGAGATTTTTATTAACATTTATATGTATATTCTTTGATGCAACCACAGAATAAATCATGTACAGGTATACTCTTCAGAGTGGCTCAGAGCGAGATTAAAGTTTCAAGAAGGCCATGGCCTCAATTAATGAAAACTCAGTTTATTTTGAATCCAACACTCTGCTGCTCCCAGCTACACATGCATATGTACACATTTTGGAAATTCTTTCATGTTTTTTTGTATAATACTAGAGGCCATAGAGTCTCAAAGAGTTGTTTTTGTTCGAGCGTTAAATATTCATAAACCTGTACTGTGTGAGTAAATTGAATATTTCCATGCCACAGGCAATAATCACTACCTGCTGAGTCAGTCAGCCACCGGGTTATATAAAATGGGTACACAAAGCACCAGTTGTTTTAATAATTTTCCAAAAGCCAAAATATTACGGACATTCTGTCGTATACAGTAACATCTTTAGTTTTAATTGAATTCCAAGAGTGTTGAAAATGGTTAAATTAAGAGAGAATATTCCTGTGTATACTTTCCATTTGACAGAGTTGAGTCACTTAGAAATGCTGGTCTTGCAAAGCTACTGTACAGTGAAGTCCAAATGGAACCTGAAGGAGAAACCTTTCTTTAGCTGCTGGAGAGTATTCTGCAGAACACTCAATACAGTACGTGTTCAGGCAACGCAACGGAAAGTTTGTTTTCACCTTGAGCTCCGTGACAGAATGCAGTACTGGAGTCGGTCCCACTGTCTCAAACTCTCCAAAGTGTGCGTGCGACTGCGCGTGTGCCTGCGTGCGTGCATGTGTGTCCACCAGATGGGGAGAGAGAAAGGTGTGTGTGTGTGTGTGTGTGTGTGTGTGTGTGTGTGTGTGTGTGTGTGTGTGTGTGTGTGTGTGTGTGTGTGTGTGTGTGTGTGTGTGTGTGTGTGTGTGCGTGTGCGTGTGCGCCTCACACAGACTCTCTCATTCTCTCCATTCAGCTCTATCCAACAGAGCCCTCAGCCTTACAGTAGATGTCAATGAATTATGCATTTCTGTTCTGTTACCTATTTCTTTTCCCTTAACGTAGGTGAAAGATGATGATCTGTGTGAAGCAGTGCAGGTAAAGATAAGTGAAAACCACGATGATGATAATAATAATAGCTATATTAATAATATAATATGGGCTGTATGTAAGGAATTATACTTGATTTAATTAAGGTTTTTCTCAGGCTTTCCACTGACATAGAAGTTAAGTTCTTCAGTTAATTAATTGTACAGCTTGTGTTATCTCCCTACTGTGTGGAAGCCTTTGGTGATGGTGGATATTTCAAAGAGGCTGAGCAGTTTGAAATATACAGTAGGTTACTACTAGCTATACTCATAGGCTGAGTTGGAAGTGCCTGGGATTGATCTCTCTTTCAAGAAAAGTCGAAGCAGTCTGCTAGTCACGGTTACTTTTCAATAACCGTAATAGCTCAAGTAATTTAGATGAAAATCTCTGAATAAATATACAGTATTTATAAAGTGCATGGGAGATGACTGATCGAGCCACAGAACTTCTGTGAAGTTTAAACAGAATACCCACAAAGTCTTTAATTAAATGTCAAATTGCTGAAAATTGCATCATTTTTTTCTTTTCACCCTGTTATGCTCCCGCCTTGGAGGATTAACTGTGGAGGAGTGGATAGAACAAATTGTCTCAGAGAAAATGTCCACCTTCAAAGTATGACATGCAGGGCGATTGGTGCTCGTGGGGGTGGTATATAAACACTGCTAAGGGCAGTACAGATGCTTTGATGACTGATGTCAATGAAAATGTGTCGCTTTTGTGAGATTTCTATGCCAGTGTTATAGCAACAGCAAATGATGCCAGTTGCACAACGAGACAGCTGAACTTACTTATCAAGAACTTATGGTAGATATTATTGGAACATCCATTTTATAAAAGCTCACGTCTGCTTCGCCCGCTCTGGCCAAACAACACCTCTTAGCTGTGATAGAATGACAATACTTGAAATGAAATGAAATGATTACTATATTTACCCAGGGTATCTGGGCTAAGCTCAAGAACTTGTTTCCAGCCAGGCCCTGCTCATAGAACACATTTCATCGTAGTGGTTCAATGCCTTGTTCAAGGGCACTTCAGCGGTAATTGGTAATTTGAACGTGTCGGACCGCTGATTCGAACTGGCGACCTTCCGGTATCAAGACCGCTCCGCTATCCGTTCGGCCACCGCTGCCACCGCTGCCACAAAGGGTATCACAAAGGGTATCACACTGTCAGAAAACTTGCCAAAAATGTTGCTCTTTATTCAACGTTTCGGTCTATTCGACCTTCATCAGGACAGACAATACAGGGCACAATAACCACCAAACAGTTATAGACCGGTCGAATAGACCGAAACGTTGAATACGGAGCAACAGTTTTTTTCTGACAGTGTGCGGGACCCTTCTTTGTTTTTCAAAGATACCCTTTTAAGTATGCTTTATTGCCCTACGCACCTGTCAATAGCCTTGAGGTGTGCATCGGCCTTTTGCTAAATAGAATGACAATACACCATGGCCTGTCGTGAGTTATTGCTTAAATTCATATGCCAAGTTCTTGAGACTGCAGTGTATGCACTCCCACACTGCCTCATCCTGACGCGCTGATGCGCATTTTGAAAATGAATGAATACCGTGTGAAAATGTTTATGCAGCATCTGAGCCTCCGTCCTCGAGAAAGGGATGGAATACAGACTTTGAAAATATAGCCTTGAGAATAATTCATTATTACCGCTGGAATATACCTTTCAGGGCAAGCAACTTGGTGGTGGTGAGGTATATACTTGGAGCATGCGCACACACACACACACACACACACACACACACACACACACACACACACACACACACACACACACACACACACGCGCACACACACGCACATTTGTACTGTTTTGGGGCATACACTTCATGGAACACGTGTTGAATGCCCCCCAATGAAAGTTTGAATGATCCCTCCCACTTCTGATTCAAGCAATGTTTTTAAGCGGCTTTCCGCATTTTACTTGGAACAGCACCAGGAAGAGAACAAATGGGAAGAGAGGCAAAGACAAGTGTAGAAATATTTCTTGGTTTGTTATACAGTACACGACTACACGTCCTGAAAGTCCACAGATTTTCGTCACCAAACAGTTCTCTATCTAATCTAATTTAAATCACTGTCAGAGTTTGTCAGAGACTTTTGATGTAGCCTCAAGCCTGCAACTAACTTTTAATACAATTGATTTTCATTGTCATGCTCTATGTCACAGGAATAATACATCACAGCTACCGTGTATAGCTAGATCAAACCCAGGCTTCACTGGCTGAATGACAGCTAGGTTTTGTCTTGATTATGCTGGTTGTAACTTTGTTTAGAAAGTTGCTTTATAAATAAAATGTACTTACTTACTTACTTATTCTAAACTTTGAGGGCATAAGATATTGGGGGGTTTGTGGGGTTCTGTAATTCCAATGAACAGAACAGTGCCGGTTTTAGGTTTTCATATTGGTGTCAAGCTTCATGGTTTGTGGAGCTACTGGCAAAACAAAAATTCAAATTCACTTGGTGGTGTGACAATGAGAGATGAGTCTACGGCTGAACATGATCCTCATCCCCGCTCGCTCATCCTAGAGGGGATGAGAGGGGTTTTTCAGGATATTGTTATATATGATATAGGATCCTCCTCATTCTCGACTTTGCAACCACCTCTGGATTGTCCAGATTAACTTTGGACCTAGCCTTACTCGCCATTTTGTGCAGTTCATTGGCATCCTTTGTGTTGATATTAGCTTCCTCAGCTAGCCGGCCGGGGTGGTGGGATTGTGTTCTGTTGAAGGCACTGGAGAAGTTGAAGATCGTAATCTGTCATGGTGCTCCATGGCCTCCAAGTCTGTGTGTGTGTACTGTGTGTGTATGCTCTGTGGATCAGGTAGATGATCGCATAGAGAGATAAGCCAACTCTTCATGACACATGCACCATCATCTGCCTCAGGGACGGGTTGAAGAGATGCTGGATCTGCACGGCACACTACTTGAGCATCCTTGGGGTTGGTGTGTGATTTATGAACTGCTTCCTCACCTGGGGTGGGTCCTGGGCTGTTTAATTAACTTGTCTTTAATAGCTCTCAAAGGTGTTTCATTATTACATAATAGATCACAATAGTTACACAGTAAAATCCTCAGGGTTAATTTAACAAGCAAAATCACAGAGCCAACACAGGACAGGACCACATCTTCTGCTGTATGCGTGGTGTTTGCTGTATGCCCTCTGTGACTGGGTTTGGATTAGTGCCCTCCCTTTTCTCTCCTCTCTAAACTGTCTCCAACCACCTGCATCTGTCTTTCCCTCTCCATCCCTCATCTCCTGTACACCTGTGCCCTCAACCTGCTTGGTCTGGAATACCTGTATCCCACAGACTAGAATATGGATATATCGAGAAACACGTCAAAGTAATTTTGAGAGAAAAGAGTCAATCTAATTCCCTCCCTATGATCTGGCAGGGACCAGTGCTGAGTTTTATGTGGTATGTATGAAAACACATGTTTCTTTTGGTAGCTTGTTATAAAAGGAGTTGTTTGAAGCTGAATGGTTTGGACTAACCTCTTTGAACATATTGCTTAATTTTAATTTGTTATTATTTTTGAACAAATGAAGGGCTGTTGCTCTCTGTGAGGTGACAGGAACATGCATCAGACAGTTTTTGTTTTGTTAAATGTATTTTAATACATTTTGTATGGATGCATACTGTGCTTTGTGGTTGTGTGAGCAGGTGATGTTCAAAGAAGAAGAATAGAATTTTGCTTTGATTTCAATTGACAGCAAACGCTTTTGACCTTTAACTTGATGAGCCATTCTTAAGTATTTCTTGACTATATACCATGCTCGCTCTCTCCTGAGACTTTAACCTTTTTACTGCATGGCACTGCAGGAGTCTAGCCGTATAGAAGTCTGTGTGTCCATAGCTAATCTCACAATCCTCTTGACTGATCAGTGCCAAATGTTTTTTTGCACATTCCCAGTAGGCTGCAGAAGTACCTCCACTAATATGTTTTCACATACTGTGTTCACACATGTTTTTAACTTTTTATACTTTTAACTGCATTTTATAATGGAAGTCAACGGGGCTCTAATCTGGCTAAAACCTTACCCGAATGTTCTGCATATTGTGAAAAGCAGGGGTTAAAATAGAATGGAATAATGCACAGGAAGATCAAAGCAGAACTGAACTCTGATAGATGGCTTCATTCTCAATGCTTGAGGAAACAAACAGAAAACGTGCCATTCATCACTTCACTATCAAACTGTATATCCATATCCACTGCAAATTGAAGGCTCACACTAATTTTAAATTATTAAGGCCCCTCATTTTGTCAACCTGCTGGTGACATCACTGGACCTTTTGTCATTGTTCTGATATGCGATCCTGATAGTGCCAGCCTGAAGATATCAGATACCATTGTTTTGTGATTGACGGCATGGAGTGGCAGCAGTGAGGGAGGGGAGGGGAATAAATCAACTCATTTGAAGTGCTGGCTGACAAAAATGTCCTGTAAATGACTGGTTATAGCCAAAGGGCTTAAAGGGTGACTCATGGCAGCATGACACCATTGCATGAGACCATGAGAACAGAAGATAAAAGAACCCGAACAGTGTAGTTTAGAAAGAAATTGAATTGTCCATATTAGCTTTCAAAATGGGAGAGTCCGAATGGGAATATTCTCATCACACCAGTAATTAAGACTATACTAGACTATAGAGGTCATCAATTAAGACAGCGAGCGATCAGTTTAGCACACATACCTCGGCAAGGAGAGGAAACAGTCTAGCCTCAACTAAACTGGCAGACTTCGATAAACTACGTGCATAGAGTCCAGCTCAGTGTTCAGGAGACTGGAACAAGGACGCTACATTGCACAGTCAATCGTTGTCTACCATCGAGTTGTTCAGGATCTGCAAGGAATAATCCTTCCTCAAGTTTCCAGAAGCCGAATGGGAGTCGTTCAATCTTGGACGCTGAACAGAAGTCTACTAATACACTCACATATCTTATATTATTATGAGAAATGGGTCTGTGCAGTTATGTTAAATAAATACTGCGCTCACCTTTTCGCCGAATGGGAGACCTCATAAACTCCCTTCCATATCACTGAATAGCACCATTCCTCTGCAGTCCCTGGGGCTGCCGACGTCACCTACGCAGGCCACGCCCCCACGGGACCCTGACACAGACAAATGGGTCAAAGACAATGGGTGAGATGAATCTGATCCCCGACCCAATGGTCCCGTCCCTACCTAAGGAGCCGACAGTCCTAGGCTGCCTTGTGCTCCAAGCCTAACTTATCCAATGCCTAATGACCACTAGCTAACACTGACTCCCTGAGGCAGAGAACTAGGGGATTCCTAAGAGTGGTCCCTATGCTCTGTAACAACTTGCAGTACTGCGTGCCGTGAGCCACTGATGGCTCCGTAACATCCAAGTTGTAAAATCTAGCAAAGGTTGACGGTGAGGACCAGCTTGCCGCCGTACACACATCCTGCACCGAGACACCTTTATAGAGTGCCCAGGATGCCGCAACACTTCGGGTGGAGTGTGCTCTCATGCAGACCCAAGGGCGGAAGAATCTCCGCACTGGAGTAAGCCAACTGTATGGCCACAATCCACTGGGACAGCCTGACTTTAGTAACAGGCTTCCCTTTTGCATTCGCACCCCAGCCCACGATGGGCTGAGACTCCTTCCGAAAGGGGACTGTCCTGTCCATATACACCTTTATCGCCCTGACTGGGCAAAGTGAATGCAGCCTCCTATCCTCCTCCGACTCAAAGGGAGGAGGACGAAAGGACCTCAAGTCCACTGGCAGTATGGTGGCATTAGAATTCTTAGGGACAAAGGCTGGGTTCGGTCTCACCGTGACCCTAGATCTGTCACTACTGAAAACCGTGCAAATCCGGACTAACAGAGAGTGCCTGTAGGTCACTGACTCTTTTAGCTGTTGTGAGAGCCACCAACAGAACAGTATTTATTGACAAGGTTTTCAAGCACACCGTCTCCAATGGTTCAAATGGAGGCCTAGAAATGGCATCCAGAACCAGAGATTATTTCGACTAGAATTATTGTATTTCAACAGCTTGAGCTTCTGTCAACCTCAGAAGAAACAAACGAATGAGTGGTACGTGGCTTTATACGCAGGGAGCCGGGAACGTACTACGTCATGACGCACAGACCCATTTCTCATAATAATATAAGAAATGTGAGTGTATTAGTAGACTACTGTTCAGCGTCCAAGATTGAACTCCCCCCATTCGGCGAAAATGTGAGTGCAGTATTTATTTAACATAACCCATGGCCTCTAATCCCTTCCGTCCTCTTTGTCTTTGCCCTCCATCAGAGCAGGGAAGGGAGTATTGTCTGCCATGAAGCTCGGAAAGAACAAGATCTCCAAAGATGACCACAAGAAAACAGGTAAACAACAACAATCTGATGATGTTCTACACAGTGTTGACAATAATGGACATAACCAATGTCCAACATAACAATAATGTAATCCAGTTTACAAGACATGTAGTGATTTTGGAAATATATGGCCATTAAGTGAAAACCACATGCCTCTGCAGATTTGGTGATGAGGAACAGAATCATAGAGCTGATGCATGATGTTATGACAGATAGCTCAGCTGAGCTCCTAGCCACGGCAGTTGCACACCCTGCTACTCACTCGCTGTATCATGACATTTCACACTGCAGTAATCGGAAGGCTGACAACAACTCCACCTGATTCAGTGCTCTGTTATTGAGGCACCAACGTGTCAATTTGCCATGCCTTGTGTGTTGGTGCCTTCGTCACAACACAACTCCCGTAGAATGGAAGTGAACGGAACGCTGAGGCTTCTGATGCAGATGTGTGCCCTTAAGCTGCAAATAAATATACATTTTTGACAAGAGTGGACATCCTCACTGAAGTGTATTAATCTACAGTGGTGGAACCCACTTGAAAATCTTAAATGTTCACGGCACCCATCTGACCACTTAACCGGCATCTGTTTAAACGCATTCAGATGGGTGGGCCATTCCATGTTCTGGATTGGATCAATGGAATTAATGTAGTATACTTGAAGTTCTTATTTATTGGGATCACTATGAAAACAAAACAAAGTTTTAAAGAAAAAATACCATATCACTTTATTTTATATTATATTATATATTATGAATTTGGAATGATTTGTTTTGCCAATTATTTGGGGGCCCACTTGCAATATCTTCACGCCCCACCAGGAGGCCCCAGCACACAGCTTTGGGAATCGCAGGTTTACAGTATTTGTTTGGTTTTACCGGGTTACACCACCTCTGTTATGTTGCTGTCTAGATGAGCCGGCCATCCTTGACATGGAGGATCTGGACAGGAGGGCGATGCGTATGGGCGGAGCCCTGGACCCTGACACTGTGTCCCTGGCCTCAGTCACTGCTGTCTGCACCAACGTCTCCAATAAGAGGTCCACACACACACACACACACACACACACACACACACACACACACACACACACACACACACACACACACACACACACACACACACACCGGTATATTTCATATGTCACATTTGTAGGACTGTAGGAGTGAATATTATGACAACAACTTTAATATGCTGCCCTTGTAATGTGAATTATATTCCTCTATTCCCCCAGGTCAAAACCAGACATCAAGATAGAACCTAGTTCTGGGAGACCGGTGGATTATCAGGTGTGTATGTGTGTTTGTGCGTGCGTGCGTGTGTGCGTGCGTGCGTGTGTGCACGTGCGTGTGTGTGTGCGTGCGTGCGCCTGTGCATGCGCGCATGTGGTATGTTTGTGCAAATGTGTACATGCATGTGCCTTCGTTAATCTGCTTACATGTGTCTTTTGTGTTTGAGCCTGAGAGCAGAATGAGCCAAACTGCTGCAATCTCAGCATCATTGAAGCAATGGGAGAAAAAACTGTAGTCCAGGTTAAACCTCTCAAACGCCTATTCAGCTCATTGTCTCCACCAGGCCGAAGGCATGGGGAGAGAGTATGTTTTGCACCATGTCTGTCCGTCCGTCTGTGAACACTGTTGGGGCACCGTTGGCTTGATCGCAGCCAAACTGTGCACACACACTCTTTCTAGTTTTATTTAGTGTTGTCAAACTATATAGTGCCTTTCACACAGTCACAGACTTTTATCCAGACATTAGTCAGTAGGGCCTGACAGGCAATGGACATTATGCTGCCAGCTGTCTTGAGTTAAGTCTGAGTAATGTCCGATTCAACCCACCGCTCAATTTGTGAATGAACAAGGTGAAAGCCTGGTGAAGTTACATGAGCGAGTGGGAGTGTTGATGATGCTTCTACTGTTGAGGAGAGACGAGCCTCCCTGATGTGTTTGGAGAGAAACTAAAAACAGTCAATTAATTTTGCATCTTTTAGTAGTATTTGAGTTGGAAATATTCAACGTTTGAAACTTCTGTGACAACACAAACAACACTTCTTTCTTATGACCTAATTATTTCAGACGGCCCCCATGCTCACTCGTCTGTAAACAGACCAATGTTATTTCTCTAGCTCGCTCGGAGGATGGCTGGCTTTGTTGAAAATCTTATTTGCAGCTCGCAGGATAGGTTGTTTGTGCATTTTGCTATTGACCACATCATTTTATTATATTTTAAATTGTACTCCTCCATCTGTACCTGTTTCTCCCTTTGCATCCTTTTTTATGAAAATGTGAGCATGTAAAATAAACGTACACAAATTCAGTAAATGGTTTTACAGTCCATTGTTATACATAAGTGCGACTGCATATCAAGTACTTCAATTCCGAAGCACATTACACATTTTATTTTCACATCTATCAGTCTTGTTGGTTTGTTAAAAGGGTGGCATCTGTTCTTCAACGTAGTGCGAATGTGCATGCAAAGTTTAATCGCAATTGGACGCTTGCGTTCATGATTTGCTGTCCATGATTCTGTTAAAAACGGGCCACTCGGGCCAGATCATGTGTACTGTTATAAGTTGGCCTCCTGTTAGCGCTATAAAAGGCAGATGTAAAACGTGCAGAGCAAAGGTTTTTCCTTGGCCTCTAGGGAGTGCAGCATACAAGGTTTTAGGTACAGTTATAGGTAAAAACACAAATTGGCCCGTTATAGCGCCACCATGAGGCTGATTCGAAAATCTTCAAGTGGCATTTCTTCCTCAAAATCTCAAGCAAATTGCATGCTGTGTTCATGATTTGAAAATGATTTGAAAATGGACCACTCCTGCAAACTTTGGAAGACAATCTTAGCCAAAGACCCGTTTCGTCTAATGACTACAGAACTGTTTAACGATTTGCGTGATGTTTGGAGTACTGTCAAATCAAGCTTACGGTGCCTTACGGTGCCACACAGACGGATGGACGGACGGACAGGGTGCAAAACATAGTCTCTCTTTATTTATTTGTATTCTTTTAATTTATACGTTTATTTAACAGGGACAAGTTATAAAAAAAACATGAAACCGTTGCATTGTTTATGGGGTTTATAGCTGAGGCTAATTTGAGACCCCAGTCCCTGGTTAGGGCTTTCTATGCAAATATGTTTTCGGCCCGGCAGAGACAATGAGGGTGTACTGTAGAATGTATAGCTGTTAAAAAAGAATGGTGGACTGATTAGTGCAACACTCCCACTCTGCTGTGTTTTCAATTCAACCCAACCTCTCATTTCAGCCAATGGCCTATATAGCTTAAAAACCACAGCTTGTTTCAATAGCTGTGAGCTTAAAAATACTTCATGCCTTTAGCTTAGTGTAGATTTGCAATTTACTGTATGTCTTATCTTTCCTTTCTTCCCACTGTCTGTGCTCAAGCTGTTTCCATCACAGATAATTAAGCCATCGGGACACTGCTTGGAGCTATAATGCTTTGGTCTTCCTTGTAGACTGAACTTTCTTATTCAGTCTCAGTCTCAGAGAATAATCACAGGCCAAGGAACTGCAATGTGCAAATTCTGTATTGCCTGCCTCGTGTTAGGATGAATGCAGAACATTCATGTTGAAATGTTAGGAGTAATTGTCTAAGCATTGTGGTAATCAGTGCCAGGATCTGAAAGACTGAGTTTACACGGGCAGCATGGTGCCGTGATTACCTATTCCTAACATGAAATGATTACCACAGGACAAAGTGACAAACTGCATGGACATATCAAACTATATGAACTGTGTATAGTTGCTTGATTTATAATGGCATAATTCACAACACTAGATAGACACTGGTGGGATTACATGATCTTGTTTTGGCTTACGTTCCGTTCTGGTGTGTCCGATGTCTCCCTTCAGATCAGCATCACAGTGATCGAGGCCAGGCAGCTGGTGGGCCTGAACATGGACCCGGTGGTGTGTGTGGAGATTGGAGATGACAAGAAGTACACTTCCATGAAAGAGTCTACCAACTGCCCGTATTACAATGAGGTGAGTCTGTTTGCCTCTGGGAATGAACTCTATCGTTATGGTAATTTTATGGTAATCTGATAACCCGTCTCTGGAGTGCTGCAGTTTCACTTCTCATGCGGTTCCCTTTGCTTCCAAGATAAAGATAAACTATAAAGCTGAGGCTTATGTCATATTATTAACCGCAGCAGTGCTATTGGTTAGATCAAAGGTTCTCAACCCGTGGGTCGCGACCCCTCGGGGGGGGGGGGGTCCCCAAATTATTTAAAATTTAAAAGTTTTTTGGGTTTTTTTTTTACGGCTGGGAAATGGAAATCAAGAGTTTACATAGTACACAATAGTGTATGCATAAACGTTCCTTAATGATTAGATCTGGTTTCAGTATTCATATACCGGTATTTTCTCTATTATTAAGGTTATCTTTGCAGTCAGTTTGTATTGAGGGTAGAGCTCTTCACGGGTCCAAAAAAATGGTCCCGAAATCCGAAATTAATCTGTGACATTTTTGTGACCAGTTTTATGAGAGAGAAAGAGAGAGAGAGAGAGAGGTTTACTGCAGGCTGCAGCGGAGGGTGGGAGGGCTAAAGAGAGACTTGTCTCTTCTCTTCTGCGTGCAGCGTGCATTTAAAATTAACCAAACGGATAATTTGTTTTTTTACACACAATCACAAGAGTTTTAGCAGACCGGTCTTGGCTGAATGGAATATTAACAAGGCACGACACTCAATGCACTTATAAACAGTTCCTACTTTGCTCTCTTCTTTATCCACGTGTGGGTAGGTATACACAGGAGAGTTGTCATGGTTGCTTTAACCTTCTTATATTGGAGAGAATTTAATTGGAAAAATCATATACAGTATTTTAAAAAGATATAGAGGTACAGGAGTAGACTGTTGGAGATCATGTAATCAAAATGCAGCGAACCATTTTCATGTCTTTTGGGAATGCCCAGTTCTAGATTCATATTGGAAGGAAATTCATGAACATTTGGAAGCGGTGTTTGGGATCAACATCCCCCTTCAGTTTGATACCTTATACCTAGGAAACCTCCCATATGACTTACTGGATAGTAATGATAAAAAATGTATTCTGATCCTCCTGGTGGATAGCAAGAAGTTTATTATGCTTGCACAAAATGACCAAAAAAAATCACCTTCTTATATTAATTTGATTTGAGCTTCGCTAGTTTGCTTTCGCCTCGTTGAGGTCAACACTGTTGTAATAAAACACGGCTCCGACCGGGTATTTCCGGAGTCGGGGGACACGGTGAAGAGCTCTAATAGGGGCCAAGGCATTTCCGGGGGTCCCCAGCCAAAAACGTTGAGAACCCCTGGGTTAGATGAACTAGAGGTGTAGTAAACATCATCATTACCCAGAGAATTGTTGCTGAGACAAGCTGAAATTTCTATAAGAATGACGGTTTCAATTAGATTAGGCTGAGTCTTGGAGGTGGAATTCAATATTAATTAATTCATTAATTAATTATAGGAAAACATGCCCTCCTGACATCATTCAATGATCCACTTTTTTCACCCTTTTTAACATTATTTGTATGGAAAGGGCTAATACTTTTCCAATGTTTAGTGTTGAGTTTCAGTTTGATTCGCTTTATCAATTTGTGGTCTCAGTTTGGAACAAAACTATCCCTGCAGTACAAGAGGAGTTCTTCATCACTGTTTGCCTGAGGTGCTGAATTGTGCTGAGGGTTGTGTTAATCCCTGTCCTGTCTATGTGTGGAGCAATATGTCTGTTATTGATCATTTCTGTTGGTCTGTAAGGCCCTTTTGCAGTGTTTATGGTTATGTCAGAGTTAGTGACTTGGCCGTGGTGCTGCCTCTGGGCGTATCGTGATTGTTCATGGTGATGTCAGAGTGACGTGGCTGTGTGTGGTCCTGGCGTTTCGGTTTCGGTTTGGCTGATTGGCCGTGGTCTGCCGGCCCGCCGGCCCTCCTATTAGTAT
This sequence comes from Electrona antarctica, assembly GCF_951216825.1. NCBI lineage: Eukaryota > Metazoa > Chordata > Actinopteri > Myctophiformes > Myctophidae > Electrona > Electrona antarctica. The sequence goes on from NC_136798.1 coordinate 13,505,265, forward strand.
ACATTTTCCTATATATATTTTAATATATATATAGGAAAAAGAACACCCGGTGGGGCATGCTAGAGATTTTCTACAAACATGAAATATAACCTTAACCTAGGATTAATTTCCACTGACCCCAATTTCATTATTTACATTATTACTTACTTACAGAAATACAAAGATGCTACAGACTATTCAATGATATTGCCTTGATATTCACCTCAGATCTTATACTGTATTTGTTATGACATTCCCTATAGTACGGTACTGCAAGGTCCCACTGCGTAAAAGGTCAATATTACATTCTCAAATGAAAAGAGTTGGAAACGACTTTGAATTGACAGACTTGTCTTCTATTTGCAGTATTTTGTTTTTGACTTCCACGTGCCACCAGATGTCATGTTTGACAAGATCATCAAGCTCTCGGTAAGTAAATCACTACCATACAACTAAATCACTGGCACACCATAATTCTGTACAGTATGCACATATACAAAACTGATGCACTTTGATGAAGTAGTTCATTATAGTCATTATAGCCTTGCATTTCTTGTCATGTTGCACTTAAACGTTCTCTCTCCAAAAAATACCCAGTTATGTTCTTGTCTGTGCAGTTTCCAAGACAACCCCATGGCCACATAGTGTGTATAGTACTTTAATATTTTACACTCCACTTTTTCTAACTAGGTCATTCACTCTAAGAACCTTTTACGCAGTGGGACCTTGGTTGGTACCTTCAAAATGGATGTCGGGACAGTTTACTCTCAGCCTGGTGAGCTTTAAGATTTTGCTGAAATATTAATCTTATGTTGTGACAACATGTTTGCAATAATCATCAAAAATCATACATTTTCTTTCAATGTACGTCACCTGACATTGCCACAAGTCAAAACACAGCTGTGGTTTTCTAAGTCAATGTGTACCAGCAACAACATTTACTTCATCACAGTATAAGTGTTTCACCTTTTGTTATTTAAGTGCCTCCACATCCATGTTTTAGTTTTTTGTTGCTAGACTTTTTGCAACAGGCTAGTGGCAGGAGGTTAAATTAAACAATTATTTATTGATCAGTTGACTCATTCATTGACATTCCTACCAGAGCACCAGTTCTACCACAAGTGGGCCATGCTGTCTGACCCCGATGGCATCACAGCAGGCTGTAAAGGATACATCAAATGTGACGTTTCTGTAGTTGGGAAGGGTGACGCCATCAAGACGCCTCATAAGGCCAACGAGACTGATGAAGATGACATAGAAGGGTAAGTGGGACTTTGGGGAGGCATCACTTGTGGAAAAGACATATTAAATGAACACTGAATGTTAATTATATACACATTATTATATTTATTCATAGTCGGGGAGTGTCAGGATTATCTGCTGAATGTTCCAATCTGTCATATAAAACTTTGGGATACTCAAACTAAGGGAATTAATCTGATTATTTATTTTTACATTCAGATTCCTAAATGTTCACTGAAATGCCTCTTCAGATACACAAACAAAAAAAATCTATAGACAGTTCCAGTAGTGATATTACTGTGATTTATAACACCAAATATTGTTTCAAGATGTGCACCAAAGACAGGTCCATAATTTTGAATCATTGTCCAAGTCTCTATAACTCTCTATAACAAGTCTTCATAACTGTGTTTTCACAGTAACTAAGCATTACGGTACAGTTTGTTTGTCATCTGAGTAGCAGGGAATCTGCTATTCCTCAACTCTATATGACATGTTTAACAGTAAGTATTTCCCCCTTTTTACAGGAACCTATTGCTTCCTGAGGGAGTCCCATCAGAGAGACAGTGGGCCAGGTTCTATGTGAAGATCTACCGAGCCGAGGGTCTTCCTAAAATGAACACCAACATCATGGCCAATGTGAAGAAGGCCTTCATAGGAGAGACTCGAGACCTTGTAGACCCCTATGTACAAGTGCAGTTTGCTGGGCAGAAAGTATGTGACTCTACACTCGACTGTCTTTACTCCACACTCAATTGTATAGGGTTTATATTTTCAGGATATTTTCAGGTTTATAAGACCTGTGTGAAGTGAGGGGCGCTCTAATCAATTATTGATTACCTTATACCAACCTTGAAACATACCGTAGTTACGTCACCAAGAATGGTGTTCCCTTATTGGCCAAGCGTTTCCACCGACATACCGACAGCCGATTTGCTCAGACACACATGACGTAAATTCTACATTCATTGTCAATGGCATTTAACGTTTGTGTTAAGACAGAATCTATACACTATAGCTGTTTTTGAGGGGCTAGCGCCCCTCAAAAAGAGAGAGAAGACTGGATTTTCTTTTCTTTAAAGCTGTATATGCCCACATCAAAGGACTGTTCCTCTAAAAGTGTGTGCATCATCTTGTTATCTCTTGCAAATAAATGAATGGGTCATTATCTATGTACAGTACATCTGCCTAACTGTTTTGGAACAGTTTCATTATCAGTCGCATCATTAAAGTTGCACCATGCAGGGATATTCCCTGAACGGTTGTGTTACTGTCATTGATAATTGTCATCGTACTATACTCACTCATTTAAATATTGATGTCAGTGAACTAGTGCTATACTAGCCTACAGTTCAGTTCTACTCGAAAACAGTTACAGTACTGTAGTTGTAGTTGTGTGATTTGATTTTGTAACTCTGTTTTAACCCAGGGGAAGACTTCAGTCCAGAAGAGCAGTTATGAACCAGTCTGGAACGAGCAGATCATCTTCACTGAGATGTTCCCTCCACTCTGCAAACGTATGAAAGTCCAGATACGAGACTCCGATAAGGTCAACGACGTTGCCATAGGAACTCACTTCATTGACCTGCGCAAGATATCCAATGACGGCGACAAAGGTGCTTAAGAATACGTCTTGAAAAGTGGTGTCAGTGACAGTGTGGTTAGGTAGCATTGATTTGTTGTCAGGCATATTAATTAGCCAGTCTAAACTAGATTCTACTACATGAATGTATGTGGCAAAACTGGCAATTAGCCCTGCTAGAATGGCTTGTTAAGGGTTCATTATTTTCATCAGTTTATTGGAGCAAGATGACCTTTCTGACCCTATCATGATGGCTGTGTACATAGATATGTTAACATTCAAAGGGATTGTCAATCAATATATTAACCACATAACCATAATGAGATATTAGGTAAACGTTCAACTAAAATAGGCAGAAATAGCAGATGTACTACTAGGGCAGTGGCTCAGGAGGTAGAGCGGCCGTTCGATCCCCGGCTCCTCCCGGCTATGTGTCGATGTGTCTGTCCTTGAGCAGCCACTGAACCCCTAACTTCTCCCGATGAGCAGGTGAATATTGACCCAATGCAAATTATTAACAACGTCTTGTGAGTTGTGACTAAACCACCCGGTCTCACCCAAACACTGTGAAATAGCACAGATTAGCATTTCCGTACATATACGCCTAGAAAACCCCCAAATCCGTACATATTACACTGAAATCTTGTCCATAGACTGTGACGGAGGGGTGCCGTCTCTACCCAACTTGAGCCACGAGAGACACCAGCGCGCGAGTTGCGTGTTGCGAGTTGTAACCCAATAGCACAGAATCGTAAATAATTTCAACCCCGTTCTCACACTGTCAAATTGCACGGATTGGCAATTCCGTATACATACAACACTAGTGAAAGCCATGCCTCCGTCGCGGTCAAAACCCGAACACTGGTTCTTTATTTCCATTTCCTGAAAAGTAACGGTTTTGGACCATGATCCCAGCCTGGGTCAACATGTTTGATCATCTGTCTCTCTTCCATCCCCCTGGTCCTCCAGGGTTCCTACTTCCTGCCCACCATGGGCCCAGCCTGGGTTCCTCTGCCTCATCATCTGTTTCTCTTCCATCCCCCTGGTCCTCCAGGGTCCCTGCCCACCATGTGCCTCATCATCTGTCTCTCTTCCATCCCCCTGGTCCTCCAGGGTTCCTGCCCAACATGTGCCTCATCATCTGTTTCTCTTCCATCCCCCTGGTCCTCCAGGGTTCCTGCCCACCATGTGCCTCATCATCTGTCACTCTTCCATCCTCCAGGGCCTGCCCACCATGTGCCTCATCATCTGTTTCTCTTCCACCCCCCTGGTCCTGCAGGGTTCCTGCCCACCATGTGCCTCATCATCTGTTTCTCTTCCATCCCCCTGGTCCTGCAGGGTTCCTGCCCACCATGGGCCCAGCCTGGGTCAACATGTATGGATCCACCCGCCAGTACAGCCTGATGGACGAGCACCAGGACCTCAATGAGGGATTGGGCGAGGGCGTGTCCTTCAGGGCCCGCCTCCTGGTCTCTGTTGCCATGGAGATCCTGGACGTCACAAACGCCGAGATCATGAACTCCACAGAGGTGCAGGTGGAACCCGTGTCCAACATCTCAGAGGTGAGCTATACTCGTGGACGCGCGGCGGAGTGGTCACTGGGTAATTACAGTAGCATTTGCAAGCTTGTTTACTGGCTCGTATAATATATATTGTGATCCATGACAGTGCCTGAGATGGTAACAGAGCAATTAAACACACCTACTCCGATTTCTCATGGGGGCTATGTTTACCTCCTGTTTCCTCACAGGCACACTCAAACTTTCTCTGAATTCCGTTTATAGTTGTGGTGTGAAAGTTCTCCTCTGGTGGAAATTATGTTCTGACATCAAGTGAAAGCAATACTGCTGTCCTGTAATGTCATTTATGATAGCCTCAGGATGTTCTGCCCTTTTATCCGCCTGAGCCTGCTATCAAAGGTCCGATGCTACCGATCCATTGCTCTACATTATGTTGTTAACTGCTCATTAGGGAAATAACTAGGCATAGCTGTGCTGTCAGGCTGTGAATGCCTACCCCAGGGGACCTATATCCTTCATACCAGCCTATCCTGGGGTCAGCTCCTGGTTAAGGATCTTGCCAAGAAGGAGAGTAAATGGGGGATTTCAGAAAAAGAGAAAAGAGACAAATCCTTTATCCACCAGGAAAAAAAGGTTTAGCATTAATGTTTCGCACTACACTGGCTCTAGATAATGAGCATCAAAGAGAGAAGGAGAAGTATCAAAGGAGAGAAACGTTTTATTTTAGTTCCTTTGTTGCATAGTATATTGTCTCCCAGGGCAGAAAACATATCCATGGCTTGGCACAAAATATAAAAACTAGCTTGGCTTTTGACAGACTGATAACGTGGATTCACTCACGCTTCATACCGGGGAGGAGGCATGAGTGAATCCACGTTATGTGTCTGGCCTTTGCCAGGCTATATAAAAACACCCTCCAAAACAAGCAGTGACAAATCCCATCTGCAGAATAACAGAATTATACACATGAAGACAGAAACATACAGTACAGATGTGTGAAGTGAGGGGAGCTCTTATTATCATACATCATTATACATCACATTCCGTGCTCAGCCAATTGTCAGCACTGTAGTCCCGTAACCAGAATCCAGACTCCATTCGGATGAATGGAAATGCGATTTCAAGGGGAGTGGTTATTCTTTGACGGGGCCCAAAAAAGGCTTTTTTGGGCAAATTGGATTGGATTGAGCAAATCATAACAATTTACTTATCGGGAGATCTAAAGGTCTTTTGACAAATGACTGTGAGCTTCAGTTCCTGAGTGATCCTCACGGCTCTCTACCATATTGCCGAATTCCGTGAAGAACGATAGCTCAGAACTGCCAAAACTGCTAAAATGGCGGAATTTTCACGAAAACAAAAGGGGTCTACGCCCTTTGAGCTTGACCCCTAATAATAATCAATAATAATAATATCTGTGATTTATATAGCTTTTCATAAGTACTCAAAGACGCTTTACATGTGTGGGGGCCAGGGGAGATAGTATATCATTATAATAAGCATCAGCAACTGCTTGACAAAGTGGCTTTAATGTGGGCAACTGTGGCTCAGGAGGTAGAGCAGGTCGTCCAATGATCCATGGGTCGACGGTTCGAATTCCGGCTCCTCCTGTCTACATGTCGAAGTGTCCTTGGGCAAGACACTGAACCCCAAATTGCTCCCGGTGTGCTGGTTGGTACCTTGCATGGCTTCCGCTGCAATCGGTGTATGAATGTGTGTGTGAATGGGTGAATGTAATGCACAATCTATGTAAAGCGCCTTGGATAAAGGTGCTATATAAATGCACCATTTACCATTTCTCTCCCACAATCTTATTCTCTCCCTCAGAGTGCCACAGGAAAGATAGACGAGTTCTTTCTGTTTGGCTCCTTCCTGGAGGCCACCATGATTGACAGGAAGATCGGTGACAAACAAATCAGCTTTGAAGTTACGATTGGTAAGTATTCTTTCTTTTTCTTTCTATTTATTGAGGAGAGTTTAGTCTAAACTAAACTCGCCTCAATAAGAAAAAAGAACAAGAACTAGTGTAATTACTGTGTGGTCGTGAAATTGCACTGCTTTAATAAAATATTTAAGGCCAGTTAAGCCACTTAGTCCATGAAAGCTCACACAGTTAGAAGGCATTAGCAGGGTCATTATTATTATCTATGCAGCAACATTGTCTGAAGGAAGCCGAAAAATAGGTTTTACTCTTTATATGTATCTCACCTGTGCACAAGATGTAACAATAAAGAACCACCTTGGCTTGACTAATCTACAGTTGGGTGCCACCGATATTGTCCCTTATCATTTGACCCATTTAGGCCTGCCCTCAAAATTTTAAAAAATCCGATTTTTCAAAAGAAATTCAAAAATAGCAGATCTACAAGCTCGTAGCGCGCCACTCGTTGGCGCGCTATGAGCTTGTAGATCTGCTATTTTTCAATAGCTAAATTATAACATAATGTTTAAAACACCAAAAGGGGTTCCCGCCCAAAATGGGTTAACTGTCCCTTTGCGCAGATCACTCAAACCTCAGCAAAAAGAAAAGGACAATATCGATGGCCTCCAACTGTAATTTGACTGAACCATCTAACACAACATTGATGTAGCGACTGGAACATCGTGTGATGAAATACTTCTGAAATGATGCCTAAGTCAATAATAGTTTCACTGACTGAGTAACTCAACTGCACTATTTTCTCCCCATGCAGGTAACTATGGTAACCAGTTAGATGGAATAAGTAAGTCTGCATCGACGAAAAAGAAGAGAAAAGAGGGGGGGGAGAATGATGAGGAGGAGTCTGAGCTGATGCAGAACAGCAGTGAGGATGAGGCAGATGAAGATGCTGACCTGGTCTCTGTGTCATCCACTCCACTTATGAAGCCCTTCATCACTGACAGGTCTGAGGGCAAGGCTCATTACAGCAGGCATTCTACAACTTTTTGAGTGGTCCTTTGACACACACACACACACACACACACACACACACACACACACACACACACACACACACACACACACACACACACACACACACACACACACACACACACACACACACACATAGCACCAATCAGTTCAGACGGGTCTGATTTTCATTTCAAGGACCCCCAGTTTACCATGCATTAGGCCAGGGTTTTTCAACGTTTTTGGCTGGGGGCCCCCGGAAATGCTTTGGCCATGTCTCGCTCCCCTCCCCACCCCCAATACAAATTGCAATTACAAATACAATTGCAAAATAAAATAAAAATAAATACAAATAATTTGGGGACCCCCCCAAAGTAATTTGGCGACCCACAGGTTGAGAGCCCCTGCATTAGGCCACAGACCCCATAAGTGTATAAATGGAACCAAATATGGACCTGGGTTCCATTCGTTACAGAATTACCATATACCAGTCATTTAGATGGGGACCGGCCTGGAAGCCCTTCAAGGACCCCTGGGGGGTCCCCGTACCACACTAATACTGCGAACCACTGCGTTGGAAAACAATTTGTTATGGGCTGCTCGATTAAGTTTCAGCATGTAACCGCTGTAGTGCTCTTCAAAACAATTTGAGTGTCAATAAAACTAATGATCCGAAGTTTAAAGCTAATGAGATCAACAACTATATTTATGATGCAATCCATAATCCCCTTTCTGTCTGTTTTGACCTTTCTCTGTGTTCCTACAATTCCCATGGTGCATTTCATGGGCATGCACCATCCTGTCACAACCACAAGGTCAATGGCCAGCATTATTACCTCAATCTGAATCATAATTATTATCTAAAGTCAAGATATTATGCTGTAAACAATGTGAATAAGGACAATGATAGTCACTCAAATTTATGGGGAAACGCTATTTTTGCCATTTGTCGTACAAGAAGTGTGTAGGGCGTAAGTGGTTTACTTTACATCACACATTTGGGGGGTCTCAGCTTTTCTCAGATATAAGAAGGGCGTTCCAAGGAACAAAAGTTGGGATCAATTGAATCCACACTTCTTCAGACTGTACTAACTTTGAATTGATCACAAGGTTCAAGGTTCAAGGTTCAAGGTTGTGCTTTATTGTTATATCTTGTGTACAGGTACATAAGAGTAAAACTTATTTTTGTTTGGCTTCCTTCAGACAATGCAGCAGCAAAAATATAATACGACATCAAAACATGTGTGCATGTTTTCCTTGTAGTAGGACAATTATTATTATTATAGTATCCTTTTATTATTATTATTATTATTATTTTTTAACTTCACAGTAGACTATGTTCAATATATACAACAAAATAGTTTTAGAGAGGTGCAATTCGAGCTTAATAGTGCGAGGGCAAAGGGCAAAAGGTGCGGGGCAAAGGTGCGGGGGGGTGCTAGCGTTTTCCTTTTCCCTGATACGCTTTGGTTCTTATCAGTTCATTCATGTATCTGATTGTTCGGGGAAAGAAGCTTTTTTGCAGTCTATTTCCAGTGGCTTTGAGACTGCGAAACCGCTTCCCATGTGGTAGCATCTCAAACAGACTGCGGTTGGGATGACTTGGGTCACAAGGGCCCTGTTTTGTGGCTTTCAGGCTGTGTTCCAGCTCATTCGTTTTATTTTTCATTGTTGGTACTGCACAGGAACTACTTCCACCTTCCGTACTTTGGAAAGAAGCCCTGTATCTACATCAAGAGCTGGTGGCAGGACCAGAGGAGACGACTGTACAACTCCAACATCATGGACAAGATCGCTGACAAACTGGTCAGTAACAGTGGTGGAAAGTAACTAAGTACATTTTGAGGTATTTTTCCTGTACAGGAGTATTTCCAATTTTCAGTACTTTTACTTCTACTCCAGTATCTCAGAGGCAAATATTGTACTTTTACTCCACTACATTTATTTGACAGCTTTGTTACTAGTTACTTTGTAGATTTGGATTATTATTACAAAACATACACTAACCATTTCAGCCCTATACACGTGTGACCTTGTAGATCTGCTATTTTCAAATTATTTTTATATTTTGAAAACTCAAAATGGGACTTTCTGCACAATGATTACTTTTACTTTTGGTACTTCAAGTACATTTTGATGCCAATACTTTTGTACTTTTACTCAAGTACATTATATTATTATATTGCAGTATTGAGTTTAGAAATGTAACCAAATAGACCTTTATGGGTCCATTTGGTTACACTTGGAGGAACTCTAAGCATTGTATATTCTACATTCTGTATCCATGATTTATGATGTGGGTGGATGGGAATCAAATTAAAAAAGCAAAGAAATTAACAAAAAGACAAGATAAAACCTTATTGATCAGAGTGGTCAGAAGCTCAGGGTTTGTAGGACCTAGTACCAACAGTAGATTCATTCATTTTTTTCATCTCATTTTCCCTCATTTTCAATGATGCAGAGATTACAAAAGGCACAATCCAACTGTGTAATAATATTGTAAATAAGAACAGCAGCATGAAGATAGAGATAGGAGAAGAAGGAATCTCACGCATACAGTATAATATGAATGTTTCCAAAGCTTTTCACCACAGTACCACATTAGTCTCGAATATGGGGTGGAATGTATATCCATAAACGGTATTTTGCAGCTATTGTATCCAAACGATCTATGTGTTGTATTCTCACAGGAAGAGGGTCTGAATGACGTTCAGGAGATCATTAAGACCGAGAAGACCTTTCCAGAGAGAAGACTCAGGGGAGTTATGGAGGAGCTGAGTATTGGCTGCAGGTATATTCTGCTATATTTAATGATGTGCATGTAATGCCTTTTGCGTATGTATAATGTATTAGGCCGTAGAGTTGGGCCGATAATGGATATTCCAATATGGATTAGTACAAGAGAAAATAATGATAATATAGAATTACAATGACTGCAGAGCATGGGGTCATGACATTAACCATATGATATCATGTTGGGGCATATTGGAGGTTATCTAACTTTCTTATCAGGACATGCAGTAATACTGGGAGGAATTTGATTTGAATGTTGAAAAGTGTCTCTCTACTGTTAATATTAAGTGTACTTTGTCTCCTCTCCTCTGTCATAATGCAGTCGTTTTCTGACGTTGGCCAACAAGGATGGTAACCATGCAGGCAAGACCAAACTGGACAGAGAAAGGCTCAAGTCCTGCATGAGAGAGATGGTATGACGAGAGAGAGAGAGAGAGAGAGAGAGAGAGAGAGAGAGAGAGAGAGAGAGAGAGAGAGAGAGAGAGAGAGAGAGAGAGAGAGAGAGAGAGAGAGAGAGAGAGAGAGAGAGAGAGAGAGAGAGAGAGGAGGATGGCAGGGAATGAGCTGAGTCAGTGTGTTTGTGGTGTAAGTAATTTCAATATAATATATTGAAATTACTTCATACACCACAAACACTGAAGTAAGCTCAACACACTGAATATGATTACAGCTTCGTTCCTAATAATGCGGTGCAAGATTGGACAGGAGAATCAATTTATTGCTAACGATTTTACATGATTTAAAAGTCCTCCTCCTGAATTGATGGAATTGAAGTCGAAGTAGGTCAAATCCACTCGCTGTGTGTGTGTGTGTGTGTGTGTGTGTGTGTGTGTGTGTGTGTGTGTGTGTGCGTGTGCGTGTGCGCGTGCGCGTGCGTGCGTTCTTGAGTTCATGCACTCAAGTCTAATCGCATGAGATAACGGCTGATCCAGGTGCCCTTGTTCCTGTCTCCTTATAGGACAACATGGGCCAGCAGGCCAAGCAGCTTCGCACTCAGGTGAAGAAGAATACGATCAAAGACAAGCTCAAGCTGGTGCAGAACTTCCTGCAACGGCTCCGGTTCCTTGCCGACGAGGTACAGATTACTTTGCACATGTTATGTCTTTCTTCTTTAGATCTCTGCTTCCATAAGTGAAGTCGCACATAATCTGTTTGATGTGAAATGTTATAGTTTAGATTAGAACATCATCTATGAGAAAAGAGGCAGGAACTGTGTTAATAGCATAAACATACAGTAAACATATCGTTGCTGTTGGACCTTGTATGTCCAAAACCGTTACTTTTCAGTAAGTGGAAAACATAACTCTATTATAATGGATGCAATGTAGTTATTATTTAGCTAAATATTTATAAAACTGAAAAAAGGATTAATATATTTATCTGAAAAATCGGGGCAGATGTCCTTCCTTGGCTTACTGGCGCGCAAAGTTTCATGCTGTTCTGTCCAGTGGTGCCTGAGATTTGCCTGGCAGGGATAACTAAACATAGCAGCAGAATTGATAAGGTGGCGAGAGCTTCAGGCGTGTCCAGGGTTGAAGACAGATACTGAGACACTTTCTGGACAGGATGAGATGTGTGTGTGGTGGGTGGGTGAGGAAATGTTCTCAAAACATTGTGAGTACACAAAGTTGTAACAATTGAGAATATAACGTACTCTCATCCATTCCATGTGTGCAGCCCCAGCACAGCATCCCAGATGTCTTCATCTGGATGATGAGCAACAACAAGCGTATTGCCTACGCCCGCATCCCCTCAAAAGACATCCTGTACTCCATAGTGGACGAGGAGACGGGGAAGGACTGTGGCAAAGTCAATGCAGTTTTCCTCAGGGTAAGGTTGTGTAAAGCCCTTAAACCCCTACATCCTTCATTGACCTGGGTCCCCCAGGGGTCTGTAATAGGGTCCCCACCTTTTAACTCTACACCAGTGGTTCTCAAACTTTGTATTTATTTCAAGGACCCCATAACTCTACTGAAACCCAATGGACCCGTAACCTCTCGTAACTTGTAGATTGGCTATTTTCAAGATGACAATCTGGTAAGAGATTGTCATCTCTTATAGATTTGAGACACTAGGGTTCATGTGGTTAATCTCACTGTCCCTCAACATCTGTTGCTGGTTGATATCAACACCTATAGTAGCTTCAGCCAAGTGGCAACACTTTCCACACTGTGATTAACAATAGTTCAGGGTGTGCTGGTACGGTAACTGGGTGGAGACCTGTTGCACTCCCAACCCGGAGTTTCCTGTCTTTCTCTACTCACTCCTATCTACAGTAAATAAAGCAAAAATACACTGTCTCAAGATGATCACATTTGTTTTAATAAATACAAAATTGCAACATTTCCATTTTAATTTAGTTTAGTTTATTGAGCCAATACAGTTCAGATTAGGTTAGGTCTACTTTATTATCCAGGTACAGTAGGGTCTTTGGACTTTACTGTGTAATCCTTGAATCGCTGATTATAATGTTGTATTATGATTGCTTTTCTAAATAAATCAAATCAAATCAAATAGGGGGTTTATAGTATTTTGTACATTCACATTAAAAGCGGCTCACGTAGATGAAACAAAGGGTTATTGAAATTCATATTTCAAGCAATAAATGTTTGGCCAAGCTCAAATAAGTTAATACTATATTCATAAAAGTTCTTACGACTGCCAGTAACTTAAGCAATACTCCATGTCTGGCTTCACTTTCATACCAGTAATCCTTTTTATACGAGCAGGTATCACTTTTTCCTAAAAAACCTTTTAATATTGCACTCATTGTTATTATAATCGTTACATCCCCAGCTGCCAGGAAAGAAGGGGTTTGGACCTGCGGGCTGGACGGTACAGGCTAAGCTGGAGCTCTACCTTTGGCTGGGCTTGAACAAGCAGAGGAAGGACTTCCTCAGTGGTCTGCCCAACGGCTTTGAAGAAATCAAAGCTGGCAGAAGTGGACCAGGCCTGCAGTCTGTTCCTCCTATCAGCCTCGTCTATAACAGTAGGTTCACTGGAAAAACCTATGAGCGTGCATTGTCCCCGCCAGGCTGGATGGCTGAAGGACGGAGGAGACTATGGACTGTTTGTCCATTGGTGTCTGTCCGTCCATGTCCATCTGTCCGTGTGTCTTTCTGTCTGTGAGCAGCTAATCTCCGTCTGTGGCACCGTTGCTTGGAACGATTGGTGTGAAACTTTGCACACGCACTTCCAGTAGGACATGGCAGAACCTCTACCTTGACTTTTTCAAATAGGCCTCATGGTGGCGCTATATCAAGCCGCTTCATGTTTTGATCCGCAGGTCGTAAAATCAAAATCCCCCATTTTTGCCTTTTTGATACCACTCCTACCTAAATGTTGTCCAAACTTCGACTGCCTTCCAAAATGTGCAGGCCATGGGTTGGCAAATGGATTACAAATGGATGAATTTAACATAGTGCTGTGGTAGAGAGAAAGAATGTAATATCTGCACACTGTTCTTGCTGCTCCCAAAGGGCGGCATGGTGGCTCAGGAGGTAGAGCAGGTCGTCCAATGATCCCTGGGTCGGCGGTTCGAATCCAGGCTCCTCCTGTCCACATGTCGAAGTGTCCTTGGGCACGCTGGCGTTGACTGTTTGCCGCTTCACCTCCCAATGTCTGAATGAATGAACCATTGTAAAGCGCTTTGAGCACTTGGAAAAGCGCTATAAAAATGCAATTCATTATAAGTGAATTTTACTCGAACAACATTTGGGCCTGTGCGGTCTTTCTTAGGTGCATACATTTAATTAATTAACATTTATTTACCTGACACAGGTTGATACTGTTGTACGACTCAAATTCACTTTGGGAGCAGAAGGAACGGTGTACCATTATTCCATTCTTTCTCTGTCTGTACTTTTTTATCCTGCACCCGTTGAAATTCACTTTTGGCGGTGCATGCATCTGGGACTGCACCAGAGTACTGTTATTATACAATAGGGCGCTTGGATAAAGAAATTATTCATAAGATCTCTGCCTTTTTGTTCCCCCTCTGGTTCAAAATTTGGCCTAGATGGATTGTTTACTGCAGTTTTACTTATTGTAGTGTATTTTATTGTGTGTGTTTTGAAAGGAAATTGTTTTGCTGTGATTTAAGTTTGTTTGTGTGTGTGTGTGTGTGTGTGTGTGTGTGTGTGTGTGTGTGTGTGTGTGTGTGTGTGTGTGTGTGTGTGTGTGTGTGTGTGTGTGTGTGTGTGTGTGTGTGTGTGTGTGTGTGTGCGTGCGTGCGTGCGTGCGTGCGTGCGTGCGTGCGTGCGTGCGTGCGTGCGTGCGTGCGTGCGTGCGTGCGTGCGTGCGTGCGTGCGTGCGTGCGTGCGTGCGTGCGTGCGTGCGTGCGTGCGTGCGTGCGTGCGTGCGTGTGTGTGTGTGCGCGCGCGTGCGTGCATGTTACAGTGAAGCAGGTATTCCAGCTGAGGGCACACATGTACCAGGCCCGCAGTCTGTTTGCTGCTGACAGCAGTGGACTTTCGGACCCCTTCGCCAGGGTCTTCTTCTCCACACACAGCCAGGTCACTGAGGTACGGAGTCCGTACTACGGACACATGTGTTTGTATACTACGTGTGTGTGTGTGTGTGTGTGTGTGTGTGTTTAAGTCCATGCGTGTGTAATTGCATGCGGCGTCCTGACGTTTTTGTGTTGGTGTACCACAGGTGCTGAGTGAGACTCTGTGTCCTACATGGGACCAGCTGCTAGTGTTTGATGATGTGGAACTCTATGGTGAGGCCAGCGAGCTGAGAGATGATCCTCCAATCATCGTAGTGGAGCTCTACGACCAGGACACTGTGGTACGCTTCTATTCTGGATGGATGGATGGATGGATGGATGGATGGATGGATGGATGGATGGATGGATGGATGGAACAAAGTAAGAGAGATGGATAGATAACGAAAGTAGGAGAGATGGATGGATAACACGTGGGTGTGTAGATGGATGCTTAGTTTCTAGATTTTCTGCTATTTATTCTCCTAATAAAGGTGTTTTTATTTGTTCTGTTTGTGTAAAGCGACTTTACTTTACAAATTATTATTATGGAAGAATGATGGATAGAAGGATGCAAGGAGGGATGGATGGATGGATGGATGACAGAAGGGTAGATGCCTCTTTGCATCTATAGATGGATGGACATAATGCTTGTATTTATTACTATTGTTGAAAATTAATGAAGATAATGTTTATCTTTTAGTTTGCGTTTGAAAACTAAGGGTGTTTGTTCTTGCTTGTCGTGTGTATGTCTGCTCTCACCCCTTCCATCCACCCTTGCTCCTGATACTTGACCCCTGGCCCTGCTCTCTTGGCTAAGTAGAGTGTGAAAGTCCAGTAGTGTAGAAGTTCTCATGCATTAAAGTTCTCAGTCTCCATTACTAAATTTCAGTCATTTGGATTCCATAGAAGTCTTCAATGGAAGCATGTTGCGCACCGAAAATAGCCGGTCTAGATAGAGCCGATCTAGATCGTCTGTTTTCGGTTACCGGTATTAGTTATTTTACGATTAAATATAAATACTAAATATTTGAAGTGGTAAAACGATCAATAGAATTGATTAAGTGTTTGAATTGGTCAGACTCGCAATAGATTACATGTTGAGCAGCATCTTCCATAAAATCCTAATGGTCTCGGATATTTCATAAAAGCAAAGGTTAAAGCCTCAATCTGCGATTTCTTCAACTGGTTTAGGCTGTAGAACAGTAGGAATATTGTGCTAATTGTTACTTTAGAATAGATAACAGAGGTCTATTGTGGTGGGGTCATTTCACGCTGGCCTAACAAACATTTTCAGTCGTTAGATTGTATTTTTTTAGCCCTGTTGCATGTTCCTTTTCTATTCTTCTTTTAGCATTAGTGGTAGTACTCCCTCATAACAGTACTACTATGTACTACTATGTCTGAGTTGTACTGTAAATACAACCGTCTGGAGTCATATCGATGGTTGGCTGGCTCTTAGTAAATCCACCCTCCACCATCGCTTGTGAGTTATTTAATTTGTACTTATTTATTTAGTTTAGCTTCATCTTACATAATACAATTAAATTAAACTACCATGACGTGTGTTTTGTTAGCCACCACTTGACTGAGTCCTCAGTGATGACTGGTGAGGCTTGTTTTGCCAGTTATTTGGAGCTTGTTGAAAGCCAGCAGCACTGCATCAGACATGCACTTGGACTTACACTGACATCTAGTGGCCGCCGCTTGAAACAGCACTTTCCCGAACCCTTGTCTAACTCCCTTCCCTTGTCCCGTCCTGTCTCGTCCCATCCCCCGCCCCCCCCGGCTGGTTGGTGTCTGTCATGATGTGTGCGGCGCTCAGGGCAAGGCAGAGTTCATAGGTCGGGCGTTTGCCAAGCCCATCACTAAGATGTGTGACGAGCGCTATTGCTCTCCGAGGTTCCCCCCGCAGCTGGAGTACTACCAGATCTACAGAGGGAACTCCACGGCAGGAGACCTGCTGGCTGCCTTCGAGCTTCTGCAGGTAACATGGATGCATGCACACATTCACACATGGCATGCATGCACAGTCACACAGTCACACGCACACACACACACACACACACACACACGTCACACACACACACCGCATGCACGCACACCACACACACACGCACGCACGCACACACACATAAATGCACACAATTGACAATTCACATCGCACACACCAATGTATTATTCTACACATGTGCCATAGTGCTCTGCTGGCAGGGGACTGGAGCAATTGGAGCCCAATTCCAGCTGAAAGCAACCCACTTCTACAGTACTTACACCTGTGCACTGGTGTGGTTGCTATAGTTGCTATAGTGACCCATCTAACCTCTACAATAGTGCTATAGTAACACACACACACACACACACACACACACACACACACACACACACACACACACACACACACACACACACACACACACACACACACACACACACACTGTTACACGTTGTGTAAACGACAGAACCATTAAACTAAAGTGTCAAATAAAGAACCCTAAATGAAAAAGCTACAAAGTAAATTGAAGCCTAAGGGTGGTGATAGAGGAAAGGTCACTGAAATGGTTAGCTGTCTCTGGGGGCCGTGAATGTGCTCAGCACCTTACATGGCATCCTTGTTTGGGACCAAAAAGTGTTGAACAGACAGACCATCCTGACAAGACCACAAGAGGGGGTCTTTCTCTCTCATGCCTCTCTCTGCCTTTGTTCGTTTGTTGTGTGCTCACCTGTCTTCTCATGTACTATCCTTCGTGTTTCTATGACATTTTCCCCTCCCCCAACTCTCCCCCCACACACACACATCCACCTCCTGCCCTCATGTGAGACGCCATCAACCCCCCCTGCCTCCTTCCACTGTGTCCTCCCTCCTACCCTTCACACACACTCTCTCTGTCCATCCTCCTCCTCACCTCTTCCTCCCTGTCTGTCTCTTCCAACATCCCATTCCTCTGTCTCCTTCTCCCTTCCTCCTCCTCCTCCTCCTCTCTACAGATGCCTTTTGATGAGGAGGAGATGAGGCGGGCTCTGATCGCTGTCCATAACTTTGCTGTTCCTCAGATCAAGGTGCTCTTTTTACTCTCTGTCCACCCCCCGTTGCTCTCTAAGCCAGTCACACATCGCAGACTCTTGGCTCTTTTCCAACTACGGAGAAGTAATGGAGAACCTTCCATAAAAATAAAAAAACCCTTCCATTTGTTTTAGTCACAGCCACGGCTGAAGGGGCAGAAAATAGTGGCACATTGTAAAACATAAACAGCCGTTAAAAAGGTAACATGAGCAGAGACCAAATTAAGTTCTGAATAACCATATCGACCTTATCTGAAACCGAGTCCAGAACCTGTGAAATACATTACACGGCACGGAATGGCACGGCACGGCTCGCTTACTTCTTGTAGTGGAGAAGATCCATCTGTCTGTGGTGGTCTTTTATCTCTGTCACCGGGAGGATGTTATTCCGACAAGCGTGAACTGAGTCATTTATCTTCACTTCCTCAGTTCTTATCTGTTTTCCAGCTAGAGTAAAAGTCTCAGTGTTTTTGAGCAGGGGTTCCCAGATAAATCTGACGTCTTCCCAGGATGCAAACTTTCAAAAATACCCAATGAATTAACCACTTAATAGTCAATTTACAATTTAGCAGACGCTCTTATGGAAATGGAAATGGAAATGGAAATGACACTTCGCTTCGTGTGAGCTAAATTGTAGATCTGCTATTTTCACTATTTTAGAGAGAGAGAGAGAGAGAAAAACATTGCTGTGCTTTCCCTCTCTGAGTAGGTTGGTCAAGGAGGCAGGGCAGAGCTTCCTCCCCTAGGAGAAGGACCAACGGACTCAGAGCGTGGACCCATTCTGCCTGTGCCCCTGGGCATCCGGCCAGTCCTCAGTCGTTACCGCATAGAGGTGAGAAGAACCATATCAGTCTCATCTATATTATATTAGATATCATATCATCACTGTCGGGTAGCAAGTAGCAACCTTGCATTTCCATATACCATCCTTTTATGTTTTTGTGCGGCGCAGCCGCTCCAATGCCCAGCTTTGTGCATCTGTCTGTCTGTCCGTTTGAGCATGGAATATCTGTGACGTCATGTTGACATCATCAGATCATCATTGTGATGAAAGACACCACTCACTTCACACAAGAGGGATTTTTTTCCATAAATGAATGCAGTGACTACATACATTTTTGAGGGGTGCTAGCCCCTCCTATACACAGGTTTAATTTCTGTCTTTAGTTCAAAGTTTGTTTAGTAAACGCATTGACAATGAAGGGAAAATGTACGTCATAACGTGTTGTTTACGTCATATTGTCTCTTTATTGTTAATGGCGTTTGATGTTTGTGTTGGCACTGTTTGTTTTACATCACCATTACATCATCTAATCAACGTGAGTTAGACTTTAATATAGCTTTGAGCTCATTTTGACCCTAATGCTAACATCTCCTCTGTGGTCCAGGTTCTGTTTTGGGGCCTGAGGGATCTAAAGAGGGTCAACTTGGCACAGGTGGACCGGCCTCGTGTGGACATAGAGTGTGCAGGCAGAGGGGTCCAATCTGCTCTCATCCAGAACTACAAGAAGAACCCCAACTTCAGCACCCTGGTCAAGTGGTTTGAGGTGGTAAGTGCAACCAATAGTTGTTTGGAACAACAAATATATATATGGTTGTTCACCTCGATCATTTTGGTGGTTGACAGTTGACACCGCTGCGAGGCTGAATTGTATGAGTCCATTCTAAAGGATCGCTGTCAGTATTCTGATTCTCTGCTGATTATCTCCAATTCTCAATGCATTTCAAACGTGACCCATATTGTTGTTCATGGGAAGTCGATGATTACGTAAGACCATTTGAAATTGGACACTCCAATTCCTATTTTGTGTGGCTTGTGACTGTTTTTTACTAGATAAACGCACGCTTGGGCCTGGCCATGGGACTGGAGTGCAGAGAGATCCTAAGACTTTTCTTGTGGTTAAAATACTGTAAAGGTCTTAATTATCTTAGGTCCCAGCTGCTCTTCAGGAACAGTCAAATCAATTGTCATTTTTAAAACTCTAAACAAAGCCTGATATTGTTGCTGTCAGACAGAAACCTCTTCCCTTTTTTGAGTGGTGTAAACCACTCCTACAACTGGCTTTGTTAGTTTACGTGTCTGTCTGTCTGTTCGTACCAAAAAATGAGCATGGTTGCTATGGTCACCCAGTTCACACAGGTGTGATTTCATTACGTCAGACATTACGTCAGACCACAGCTGATCAGTCTATATAAGACCTTACACCACTCAGTTCACACGGGTGTGATTTTATTAAATTAATATGCTACTTTGTCATACTACAGTGTCACAAAAAAGTGTCACATCACGATGCAACGAGTTTTGCGCTTTTAGATTGGCTATTTTTTATTTTTTATTAGAATCCTGAAAGTGAACAGTTTTGGACTTAATGAGGTTTCTGGCCGACAGCAACGATATCCTAAGCCGGAGCTATGCTCCACGTCTTCCCTCTGACCACAGGACCTTCCTGAGAACGAGCTTCTCCACCCTCCTCTGAACATCAGGGTGGTGGACTGCAGGGCGTTCGGTCGCTACACCCTTGTGGGCTCCCATGCTGTCACCAGCCTGAGACGTTTCATCTACAGCGCCCCAGACAAGACTTCCAACAACTGGGCCAATGCAGGTACTGTACATATACTGTACACTATACGGTGCATTACTGATACTGAGCTGAGCTGAAGGGGTTTAGTCTTAATAATTGTAACAGTGTTTGGAAAAATGTTAATGAATTTCAGCTATAAGTTCTTATGTCGGGAGCCAGAATTCAAGACCTTGAGATTTGATCGTCTCACAGTTTCTTCCTAGAATTCTTCCAGTATCTACTGTACCACGAGTTGTATGAATCAATTACAGGACAATTTGTTTATTCTTTATTATTCTAGGTTTCTTCTCATTCTAAATCAGCCTGTACCAGACCTGAGTCTAATACCATTTGCTAAAAGAGAAAAGAAATAAGATGTTGATTTGTTGTTGTTTCCAAATGCTATTTTATCCAAGAACTGTACGGTCACTTTAGTGTGAATCTGTATTCCTCATGCCTGATGTATACCTAGCGAGTAGCGACACATTCGCATTGTGAATTTGTAGATTGGCAATTTCTGGTGCGTGACACCCACGGTAGCATAACTCAGGCTTTACTGACTTTTCTGATTTCTCTGCTTGCTTCCTGCACTTCTCCACCTTTTCTGCACACTGTCTCCCTCAACCCGTCCTTTATCCTGTATTCTCCATGAATCCTCCCGCCATCCCTTCCTCTATTCCTCCCCCTTCATACTGTACCTATACCTACCTCTTACTCTTACTGTTACCTTCTTGCACGTCCTTGGATGATGTCCTGTCTTCTCCTACCGACGGCCCTCCTCGTCGATCCTTGTCAAACTTGACAACCTTGTCTCCTGGGCCCCGTCCCGCTCCCCTCCGTGGCCACTCTCCAGCTAAGCTAATGAATGGCTACATGGTGCTCGCCAATGGTGGCTCCCAGTCGCGCTCCTCAAACAGCCTCTATTCCCGCACCCTGTCCCGCACCCTCTCTCGCCCCGCAGGTGACTTCACAGTCAACATGGAGAATGCGAGAGTAGAGGAGTCCTCGTTCCGAAAGATGGACACGGTGGTCAAGCTGGAAGCCGTAAGCCTGTGTTTGTGTATTTTATGTGCTTACGTAGTAACATGTAACGTAAAAGATTTTGGTGTGCATGCATTGCCGTGGAATGCGTGTGTGCGTGCGTGCGTGCGCGTGTGCGTGCGTGCGTGCGCGTGTGCGTGTGTGCGTGCGTGCGTGCGTGCGTGCGTGCGCGTGTGCGTGCGTGCGTGCGTGCGTGCGTGCGTGCGTGCGTGCGTGCGTGCGTGCGTGCAGGCGTGCGTGCACATGTGTGTTTGTTTTGCGGACGGTATAGTGATGAGGCTTTCCAACCTGTTTGACTTGTCGCTGCATGTCATCCCTTATGATTTTGTTTTGTTGTGTTTGCGCCCCCATCCACGCCCTGTGCTACCATAGACATCTGATGCAGTAGTTAAGGTTGACATGGTAAGTAATTAACCTCATTATGCTGTATATCATAATAGAAACATTAAATGTTGGTGTCATACACCGAGAAAACAAATGAAAATAAATGAGAGCCCCCCCAATACTCTGTTGGTAGAACGAAGAAGAGAATGGGAAAGAGAGAAAGAAGAAGAAGAAGAAGAAGAAGGGAGAGGCGGAGGAAGAGGAGGAGTTGGATGAGAGCATGCTCGACTGGTGGTCCAAATACTTTGCCTCCATCGACACCCTCATGGAGGTGTGTGATTCTATTCTATTTGTGATCTGTTCCGTTCTGTTCTGTTTGTGTTTCAGTGAAATGTACGGTACACGTGTGAACAGCAGAAAGTATTTGTCGCTGTTGGGTTGAAACCTTGTCCAGAACGATTACTTTTCAGGAAATAGAAAAAAAAACAACCTTTGCTCCAATTGATCCAATGTATTTAATCACAAGATCTTGTTAATACTTTTCATTGGTTAAATATTTATAAATACATGAACAAATTGTATCTCTTCATGTACCATGCAAGTTGGCAGTGTGCGGGTAATTTTTTATATTCCGTTGTTCAAATAAAAAAGCAAACATTGCCGATCTACAAGCTCACAACGTGTCACATAGCAATGCCTTGAGAGTTTGTAGATCAGCTATTCTTGTTACTTTTGCGTGGCGCTCTTGTATGCAGAAGTAGGGAATTAATTTATTAAAATAAATATGGAGATACAAGGTTTCTGCCCGACAGCAACTACATCTACTTGGGATGCTGTGAGTGTTACCTGTATCCAGTGGTGGAAAAAGTACTCACAATTCTTACTCAAGTGAAAGTATCAATACTGCAATGTAGAAATACTCTGTTACAAGTGAAAGTCCGGAATTAAAACTTTACTTGAGTAAAAGTACAAAAGTATTGGTATCAAAATGTACTTAAAGTACACAAGTAAAAGTACCCATTATGCAGTAATTTCACAATTTTTCAAATGTATAAAAATCCTTTGAAAATAGCAGATCTACAAGCTCACAATGCGTCGCGATACGACACATTGTGAGCTTGTAGATCTGCTATTTTGTAATAATAAACAAAAATCTATAAAGTAACTATATACTAAAGTTTTAAAATAAATGTTGTGGAGTAAAAGTACAATATTTGCCTCTGAGATGTAGTGGAGTAGATCAAAGTAAAAGTATTGGAAATTGGAAATACTATAGTAAAGTAAAAATACCCCAAAATTGCACTTAAGTACAATACTTAGTTACTTTCCACCACTGCCCTGTATGTTAAGTGAGATTGTGAAAACCCCTCCCTCCCTACCTTCAAAACCGCACTGAAAACCCAGCTGTTTAGACTATAGCCTTCCCAAGCTGACCTGTTTTTAACTTGTTTTTCCTAATAAAGTTGTCCTTTTCTTATGTTCCGTCCCCATGGCCCCCACACATGTAAAGCGTCTTTGAGTACCATGAAAAGCGCTATATAAGTCCCAGATATTATTATGAAAGCCCTCCACCCCCAGCAGAGCTGACTCACCTTTGTGTGCCGTGGGTTCCAGATCTTGAAGGCCCAGGAGGTTGCCCAGGCCGAGGCAGAGGAGAGAGAAGACCTAGAGATAGCAGCAGAGGGAGCAGGTAGTTACAGTAACATTCATCACTTATAGACGGAGTGCCGTGATTGTTTTCCACCCTGAAACATGATCATCAGGTATTATTATTACCCATATTTCATATGGACACGCCCACCAGTTCTTTAAGTATGCCTGGTTTGCCTGGTGGGCATGGTGATGGGTGGTGATCCACCTGAACTGAAGCCGCACCCACAGCAGTTGTTGGATGATAAAGGGGGAGGGGTTAGGGGAGGGGATGATATTGTGATGTCACTATATCACAGTTTTTTTTTCATTGGCACGTTGGATTGTCAAGGTTTCAGCCTCCAGGAAGAAACCCCACCAAGGGGTCTAATGAAGTACTGTCACCTCATAAACACACAAAAAACTGGACAAAAAGAATCACGGCACTCCATCTTTAAGCCCCTATACCAGTGGTTCTCAACCAGTGGTCCGTGAGGGGGTTCCAGGTGGTCCCCAGCTAAATGATGGAGGGGCGGTTGGTAACCAAATTATAGATCTTTAACTCGTGAGAGAGTTAAGACTTGAGAGAGTCTAGAGTTAAATTATTGTTAAACAACTGCATTACTATATTTATGAGAATTGTACACAATTAGAGAATGTAGATGTATTTTCTATTTTGACTGTTACAGTATCTCACTATGATTGAAAAGTGAAAACCACTGCTCTATACCTAGCAAGGGGTGCCTGCCAATGTGACTGGATGCCTTGTTGCCGTGATTGTTGGGAAAGGGTAGCCTGGTAAAACCTCCCGTCGCAGAATTCAATTTAATTTTGAATGAAAATGTAATTGAATTCCATGACCGGGATGGTTTACCAGGCTATGGGAAGGGTCATTCCACCAACAATAGGTGCCAGTAGACATTTTAGGAAAAATCTCTCAAGATGTTTTTACAGCATGGCTCGTCAAAGGCAAACCGTCTAGAAGAGTATCTATTTTTCTGTCTGTCTGGCGTTTCAGGAGCTAATTTCGCAAAAATTTGCTGGACCGTCGGACCGATCAGTGCTGATTTCACAATAGATAACTTAAATGTTATAATGGAAGTCAATTGGGCTCTGATTGGGATGAAACCATGACCATATATCATAATTAATAAGTCATTGTGTCATAGACGATGGACGATTCATATATGGATCCTGAGATCGGCATAATTCTATTTTGGGTGTTAATTTATCAGTGAGTAAGTTTCATCAGCTCACAAGATAAAGTAGAATGGAATCTCAAATGGTATTATGATTGCATATTTTTTATGTTTTTCATTGCTTTACCTATTAACACCTGGAATTATATATGGAATGAAGATGTTTAAACTTTAAAGTAACATTATTGGCCCTGTGAAAGTCCTTGCAGTGACATAGAGCAGCATTAGAGAACCTGCACTATTATCACAGCTTTCATTCTGCGATGGTGTTATGTGATGTTTACCGCCGAGCATGCAAAGGCACGCTGTGCTCGCTGCTTTCTCTCCACTGCTGGCCTGCTTTCTTTTTTATCATCTTACTGCACAGTACACACGCCATCCACGCTTACATTACGTCACAGCCTTCATATCATTGCCATACTAAGCGCTCCTGCGGTTAGCACCCTCACCCAGTGCTGCACTACACATGAAAGTTGGCTGATGCAGTGTCACTCAATGACTCTTGGCCTAACGCCTTCCTGTGATACACGCATACACCCCTTTTAAATCCTTTAGTGTCAAACAATTTGATGTCACGTTGTAACACGACTCTTATTATAATAACGGTGACATTACGGTGTGAACAGTTTGGGTCTTTCCAGTCAATCGTCTCCTAGCTATGTTTTCTATTTGACGAGAAGGTACAGTAATGAAGTGTTCTCAGCGAACACCAAAGAGGCAGACCTGTCAGCTTTCATGTTGACTGACATGCAGAGTGCTGTGTCCTACCCCCCCCCCCCCTGCCCACCTCTCCATGATTCCTGGTTTCCATGGTGCCGCCGTCCGTCCATCCTTTCTTCCTTCCACTCGGCCTTTCGGGCAGATATCAAACTCGATGACTTCCCTGTGAAAGGCACAAAGAGCAAGGAGAAGACCAAAGACAGGAGAATGTTCAGGGACAAGAAGAGAGGCCACGGTCACACGAGCGGAGACACTGCCGAGAAACGGCCGGTGAAGCCCAAAGTGGACGAGCTACTGGTTAGTGTGTCATTCACAATTTCACACCCGCACACGTGCGTGCGCGCGCACACATACATACACACACACACACACACACATACACACACACACGCGCGCACACGCACACACACACGCACGCACGCACGCACAGTCCGATTGTCAGTGGTGGAAAGTAACTTAAGGTATTTGTACTTTACTTGAGTATTTCCAATAATACTTTAACTTCTACTCCACTGCATCTCAGATCCAAATATTGTACTTTTACTCCACTACATTTATTTGACAGCTTTAGTTACTTTGTAGATTTGGATTATTATTAAAAAAAAAGAAAAAGCATTTGAAAACTTAAAATGAGAGTACTGCATAAAGAGTACTTTCTACTTTTGGTACTTTAAGTACATTTTGATACCAATACTTTTGTACTTTTACTCAAGTAAACTTACCGGACTTCTTTTGTATTGATACTTGTACTCAAGTACAAAATGTGAGTACTTTTTCCACCACTGACGATTGTACATGCTGGCAAATGCAAAGACTCTCGCAAATGTGCACACACAGATACACAAATAGAGTACATACTTTAGTTAGTCTTTGGGGCGACTCACACGGTCGCAACAGATTGATGTATGCTTGTTGTATGAGATGTAAAGCTGATGCAAGCTCGCAATGCATTTCCAATGGGAGTCACATGGTTTGACACAACATTATTTGTGTTGTATGAGGGGGAGGGGGGCAGTCGAAAGCCATACAACAGCTTGTAGTCCAAAATGTTGTATCAAACCATGTGACTTCCATTGGAAATGCATTGGGGCGGCCATGACACTTACATCTTGCTTACATCTAGCATGCATCAATGTTGTATGCTAGATCGAAAGGTGTGAGTGAGGCTTTTGTATTTGTATTTTGCTACTATCCAGGTCTACAACAAGGAGCTGGACAGTGAGTTTGGTGACTTCGAGGATTGGCTCCATACGTTCAACCTGTACCGAGGCAAGGCTGGGGACGAAGATGAACACGCACTGGATGATGACAGAATCGTTGGAAGGTTCAAGGTGAAGCTGTGCTATTCTGTTTCTGCTGGCAGAGTAGATCCTAGTGGAGTAGGGAATGACATCATTCAAAGACATTAAGAGTTTCACTTTATCATTCATTCATTCAATGTTTATTTGGTTATTTGGCTTGTCGCACATTTAAGAAGCTAGATCACGTTTTAAATAATTTCATAGTAACTTCATGTCATGAAAGGTGCTATACAAATATTATTATTATTAGTAGTATTATTATTACATGTATTATTATTATTGTTATTGTTATTGTTATTATTATTATTATTATTATTATTATTATTATTATTGACGATGCAAACCATGGGCCTGGAAACTGGTCCAGACTAGTTCAAGCCAAGATTACCATGGTGTGACTGCCATTGCTTTAACCCCTGTAACGTTGTTCAACTCTCACCGCAGGGGTCACTGTGTATGTACAAGCTACCCGTTTCTGAGGAGATCACCAGGGACGTGGGCTATGATCCTAACATGGGCATGTTCCAGAGCATTCCTCACAATGACCCCATCAAAGTCCTTGTCCGCGTCTATGTGGTCAGGGTGAGTAGTAAGAGCTTTCAGCTCTAAACCACCAGTTAGTTAGTTTATTTTTAGGTCAAAGCTAAAATCCTAAAGTGTATTGTAGCAATGGAAAGCCTATATTGTATTCTCTTCTATTGCAGGCCACAGATCTGCACCCTGCTGATATAAATGGGAAGGCTGATCCCTATGTTGCCATTAAACTTGGCAAGTCAGAGGTCAAGGACAAGGAGAATTACATCTCCAAACAGCTCAACCCGGTCTTTGGCAAGTGAGTGCAGATAAGCCATATAAAGAATATTAAACGTTATTATAAAGTACAGTATATTACCCTGTTCACGTTAATGTTTTGCATAAACCGTTCAATGTATGACTTCCAAGCCACTCCTACAGACAGTGTTTAGCGTAGGTTATTTTCTGTGTTATGTTACTTTGTCTATTTTAATAAGCTCATTTCAAAAGTATTTTACAAAAGAATGTTTTGTGTTGTTTTCATTTTTACATTTTCTCTGTCATTCATGGACTGTGTACATTGTACATGGACTGTGTAGTGTACATTGTACATGGACGGTGTACATTGTAAATGTTCAACTATATTGTATATTGGTCTTCATTGTCAATGGTCTTCAAACCGATATGTTCAAAGGAGATCAGGGGACTCATACTGGATGTCTCTGTCCATAATCTTCTCATTCTTTGATATCCAATATTCATATTTCACAAAATATGTCCTTTCTGTTTAGATCATTTGACATTGAGGCTACGTTCCCCATGGAGTCCATGCTGACAGTGTCGGTGTATGACTGGGACCTGGTGGGCACTGACGACCTCATAGGAGAGACTAAGATCGACCTGGAGAACCGTTTCTACAGCAAGCACAGAGCAACATGTGGAATAGCCTCCTCCTACGCTGTGTAAGCATCTACCGTATCCATCCATCGTCAAACTAGGCACATTAACCCATTTAGGCCTGACGTCGTTTCTGAAAAACCCATGTTTCTATGTCAGTCGTTCTCAAACATTTTCATGTCAAGGACCCCCAAATATATATGACATGGGCCGCCGACCCCCATCTGAAAATATGTTGTTCCAGGTAGAATTGCTTATTTATGCTGAAATTGGAGTAGGCTATTATTGATCTATATTTTGATTCATGGAGTAGAAAATACATTTTCCATCTGCCAATCAAATTCTTTCAGAATGCATGTGAATAATAATTAATATCAAATCTGAATTGTGCCTTTAAAAAACAAGGTCAAGATCATAAGAAGACAAATCGTTTTTATTTTATTTTATTAATTTATACATTTTATTGCTCTGAAAACCAAAAACATTTGTTTCTTTTGGTCATTAACAACATCTTCATTACTTGCTAACACTAGCCAGGGATACAACGTGTGGCGTGATGCAATGAAGCCCAGTCAGATCCTGACTAAACTGTGCAAGGAAGGCAAACTGGACGGACCTCACTATGGGCCCGGGGGCAAGGTTAAGGTGGCCAGCCGCGTGTTCCAGGCGCCTACGGAAATGGAAGATGAAAATGGTAAGGCTTTGTCGAAAGGAAATCCTGACAGTAAAATCTTCTGTTACTTTGAGAGTGTAACCAAAAGATCTCTTAGGCGTCCATTATTTTAGCTACAGTGACGCCACTCCCTAGTACAGGGTTCCCCAATAGGCGGGCGGAGCGCCCCCTTGTGGCCCCTGGAAGAATAAAAATGAATAAAAAATAAAAGTTTTGTTTTGTTTTGGGGGGGGTGTCCCAGATATAAATGGCATTAAATGGGGGTCAGTAGCCTATGCATGTCAAACTGGGCACCCCCTCAAGGACCACTGGTGGTCCCCAGACCACTGGTTGAGAACATTTTTTAATTAATTCATGAAAGGAAAAAAAAAAAAAACAATTTTTCGCGCGTGCGGACTCGGCCCCCAGCCTGGTTCCCTAGTCAAAATATGGCCCTTGAGGAAAATGAATTGGGGAACCCTGCCCTAGTACGTCAGGACGTCTAGGACAGAAACCTCATGCCACGATCCATAAAAACAAATGCAGTGCTGATACCTGTGCTGTTTGCACCTCCAAGACAATGGTGGATTTAGACATGCCCCTAAATACCCATGTGTGTATCTCAAAGAATTTGGTTATACTTTCAGAGTTCCAAATTAATTAATGGTAAACACTGAGGAACACTGTTCCCTCCCATTATCCTGTGTTCTCTCATCTATTTTACGTCCAATCTCCTGCTGTAGGTCAGAAGAGGCCCACAGAGGAGCATCTTGCTCTGACCGTGCTGAATCACTGGGAGGAGATCCCCAGAGTGGGCTGTAAACTCATCCCTGAACACGTGGAGACCAGACCCCTGCTCAACCCAGACAAACCTGGCATCGAACAGGTAGGATGACACGTGGTGCTAGGGTTGAGTTGCGGAGCAGTGGAGGTGATGATGACCACTACTAGACTTTTCCTCTTGTGTGTTTTCCACAGGGTCACGTTGAGATGTGGGTAGACATGTTCCCAATGGACATGCCTGCCCCTGGGCCTGCTGTTGACATATCGCCACGGAAACCAAAAAGGTAGGCCCAGATTAGTTCGAGATTAGGGATTAAGTACTATGCTATTTTGGTTTACTGTGGCCCCCACTTTGAAAACCACTGGTTTATTAAGCGGCTTGGCTGAATGCTTGATTCAGATTACAGTATTCTGCCATTTGTTATTCATTAATAGCAGAGCGCTTCTATGAATAGCCTACTATTAATATTCTTTAGTGAAAGCAATAACACATTTTGTTGACTTTGTGTCAAGTAGCCATGTACCGGTAATAAGTAGGATAACGAAACAAACAGTGATGCGGCCGTTATGCAAGGCATAATTGACGGCAAACCGGTCATTGTTGAGAAATAAACCTTGACAGGGGGATTAAACCCTGTCAAGAAGGGGTTTATTTCTAAACAATGACCGGCTCGCAGTCAATCATCCCGCTTATTACACGGCTACTTAATAAATAAATGAATACATTGAGCCAAAAGTAACAACAAAACAAAGTATTTACTTTCTTATGCTAATGAAAGTATTCCATATGTTTATACCACGTCCGTCCATCGCAACACAGAATCAATTTTCGGTTACTGCGTTGTCTCTTTCTCGCTTCAAATGTTTTCAAAAACATTCTTGACAGCAATGTTTAGCTGTAAATTACATTGTGCGTTTGTTTACATGGCTGTTGGATACGGCATAAAATGAAGGTGCTCTGAGCCTTTGATTACAGCTTTCTGTTATAGACCTCATTGGTCATTATACAGAAATAAGTTAACACACCGCTGAATTCAGTGATTGACCAATCAGAATCAAGCATTCAACTAAGCTGTGTAATGTGAAATAAATGTCTTCAGGGTGATTTAACCCCTCCGCCTTGAGTCAGGGTGCTGAATCACCCTGTTGGGCTTTATTTCTCACTGTTCATTATCCCTTTCTTAAAATGCTAACTTTACTTTTACAGACAAACAACTACACAGTTATTTTGCATATGCATATGTCTGCTATCGGGCAGAAACCAGCTAACTCCTAAATGTTCATTTTTCAGGAAATTAAAAACAAAGCAATTCTGCCTCATCAAAGTTGGTATTGTGACTTAAATTATATTGTCAATTACTTGACAATATATTTATTTGTCAAGTAGTGGAGTTAGTTTCTTTAGCAGACAGTTGGATACTTTTTAATACTCATTGGTTAAAAAAATAAAAGAAAGAAAGAAAGAAAAAGAAGAAATTAACCAACAGACTGGTGTTCAATAGCATTGATTCGTGGGGGGGGGGGGGGGGTCTAAAACTGTGAAACATTGAATTAGCTGTTTTTTGCCCGACTATATAGTAGCAACGATTTAGTATTAAGTTATTTTATAACAATGGTGGATTATTTAAACAAAGAATATTCCTATAACATTCTGTATTCAGTCATTTACTATCACAAGTTAACCAACTTGATGTTGATTTGTTTTGTGTTCAGCGATAATGACAAGAAAAAGAAGAATGTGGAAGTAACAGTTGCCTTCGTGCTACCAATATAGTTCCAAACACTAGTGTACAGTATAGTTCCAAACATTCCTAATGGGTGTTGATGAAGCATGCAATATATGAACCATGTGAGCTCTAGTGTTTCTGACCCCTCATTTATGCAACCTTTGCTCTACAATGGCTCTGGTATTATTACCTACTGTATCTCAAGCAGGTTTCAAGTCCCTGCAAGTTGATTTTCATGCTACACTGAAATGAATGTCCATGACAAAACTACAGTATGCTGTGGAAAATGGTCAGCAGTAATGTTTTCCATGAGTCATAGTCGATAAGCTAAACATGCCAGACCATATGGTCATTTAATATGTATAATATGGTTCTCAACATGTGGAGAAATAATACCTCAAATTTAATACTTTTTTCATCATATGAAATTCAAGTGCTGAATGTTTTTCAACTTAATTTATAGTTTTGTTCCTCAGGCCAAATAACGGCGAGTCTATTTCTTTCGCTACTACAGCCCTCAATCAGGTGTCCAACTATGTGTGTGTTCCTTCCTCCCCCACCCCCCTTGCCAGATATGAGCTCAGGGTGATTATTTGGAATACAGACGAAGTAATACTGGAGGACGATGATTACTTCACTGGGGAAAAGTCCAGTGACATATTTGTCAGGGGGTAGGTACATACGGGGTGCGGCAGCCATAGCCTCATCCCGTGGGTGTGACAAGTATGCGTGCTGCGTGTTTTATTTTGGCGTTAATCATTATTTTCTGTTTTGTTTTTGTTTTCCGTTTTTTTTGTTTTTTGTTTGTTTGTTTTTTTCAATGTGTGTGTGCGTGTTTGTGCGTTTTTTATTTTGTTTGTGTCTCCCTGTCTGTGTGTCTGTCGTCCTCTCTCTCCTTTTCCGGTCGATGCTCTGCTGTTGTCTAGCTTTGAGCTTCGGGTTATTATTTGGAACACTGATGACGTAATTCTAGAGGACGATGGTTTCATGACAGGAGAGAAGATGTCTGACATCTATGTCAGGGGGTAAACACACGATTCCATCGCATGGCTCGTAATTACTCCCCCTCTTCCCTCTCCCCCTTACCCTGCCTCAGCTATCCAACCAGCACGCGAGCTCCCTTCTTTCCCCCCCAGTTGTACTATTGACAACGCCGTAAACTAATACCTTCACACCAACTGAGCATGGTGGCTAACAGGACCTATACCATTCAAACAACTTGAACATTTTATTTTTATAAAGCTGGCCACACTAACATAATTTGTTCTACATATCTCTATTTCTGAGATATTACCAATTACATCATTTTGGAAGAGCAGTATATCGTGTGCAGACACATTCCCTTCTTTTTTTCAGTGATGTCATTTTGACATTGACCTTTGACCTTTTCTGCCCAAATTCAAGAATCCCCTTTGGGGCAGCCTACTGTAACCTGACTCCGCCAGATGGTGGCAGGTATTGATTCACAAGTTCACAACACAGCCTCCATCTGGGATTTCTCCTGGAGTAGTGATGAACCGGCCGCGGTTCGGACCAATCAGAGGCAGCTACTGGCGGGATCTGCCAATCACTTGCCAAGTAGCTTGAATAAAAAGGGCCGGCCTTCTTCAGCGATTGGGTTACAGTGATCCCAGATGGAAGTCGGTTGTGAAACACATGTGAAGCAAGCGTCTTCCATCTGGCGGAGTCAGGTTAAGCCTACTGGTCACTCCCCACCAAGTTTGGTGAAAATCAGTACATTTGTTTTGTAGTTATTTTGTTAACACAGACACTCAGACAGGACCCTGCCACACATTGCTGCTGACAGGGTAATAATAATGACCTTTTTACTGTAGCCTTTAAGCAGGGCAGGGCATTTTATACCACACATTTTGTTTGAGGTTTGTGGTCTGGTCCTGTATTGCCATGTCTACTGGACATTGCTTTAAGCCACGGCATTCAAGCTGTTTGGAATAAAGAACAAACTCTTGCATGGAAGCATATTATCAGCAAGTGTGCATGTCAGTTCTACAGAGCTGAGCTCTGGTGCTTTTTAAGTTTGTTCAAAATTACAGTTTTATAGCCTTGTGATAGTGTATTGTACAAAAATGCTTCTCTCTGCCACACCTACTTTTACCTACTGCTGCTGCCCAATTGTTCTCAACTCAGCGCTTTTTGCTGTAACAACAAAAGCACCATCCCCAAGCAACCACTTAGTAAACTAATACTTAGTTGACTGTGGTCAGCTTTGTACTTGGTCCTCACTTTTGTTCCCTCTACACCAAATCTTTTCAGTGAAAATACCTGATCTACAAGCTCACGTGTCACATGAAGTGACCCGTTGTAACACGTTGTACGCTTGTAGATCAACATTTGATCTACAAAACGTTACCCCCCAGAATAGCAAGGGTTCAAGTGGTTAATAACCACACAAGTGGTTAAAATCCACATAGAAATGAATATTTATACTACACAGTTAAAAAGAAACACTTTCTCAACCGTTTGAAAAAGGTAAGAAATACATTCGGGATGGTTTCCGTTGTTGGAATACAGCATTGCTTCTTCAAAATAAAGTTTCCCTTATTTGCTTTCTCACATAAAGCCTGATTTATACTTCGTCATACCGATAATATATACTTGGTTATGTGACAGAGTTCTCATTGTGAGCCTGTAGATGATAATATATACTTGGTTATGTGACAGAGTTCTCATTGTGAGCCTGTAGATGATAATATATACTTGGTTATGTGACAGAGTTCTCATTGTGAGCCTGTAGATGATAATATATACTTGATTATGTGACAGAGTTCTCATTGTGAGCCTGTAGATGAGCTATTTTTGGCAAGCAACACAGACGGAGTATAAATTAAGCGTAAGCCTCAACCCTAGTCCTGAGTCTGACACCCCCAATTAAAACCAATGCATCTCAATTAGCAAATCAACAACAATGCTAAATATATACTGAAAAATTACAATACAAAATTCTGTTATGCTCTCACTCTCATTTGTGTTTTACGCACTATAAGCTCCACTATCTCATGTTTTCAGTGTTAAGTTTTGAGAACTGAGAATGCAACCGACGTCGTCGCCACTCCTCCTGACTAAGGACAAGACATTCTCACTCGTCTGTTAATGAAAAATCTTAGTCATAGGCTTACTTCACAGGCTTGTTTTCGTTTTGCTTGCCAGTACCAGCTTTTCTGCATTCTCCTTGGGAGGAATTTAGTTTTTGTATTATATTTGTTTTGAGTGAAGCTAGGAAGTTTCTGAACAGGCATTTTGAAAGCAATGAATTTCAGTAACTTCTTTGGAAAGTTTGTGTGTGCATGGCAAATTATTTGAGCCTCCGGCAATAAGCCAGTTTGACTTGTAGGTGATAACCATACATTTGGATCACTCAAGTACACAAATGCACACAGACACAGGCACACTAAGATTTAATAAGTGAAGATTTGCATATAGACATGCATATAGAGATTACTGGAAAGTATGATAGATTAGCACCTCATATCTCTTGTTGCACAGATGCAGTATGTACAGTACATCTACCTGTGTACTGTACTCACATTCCAATTAACCAAACACTATTACAGCTTTCCGCAGAATCCACACACTAGACATTAGAAGTCACAGTGCATGAGTGACATCCTAATGCATAGTCTACACTCTACAGTGACTGTTGACATAGCTCTTACCTCTGTGACTTCACGCTAACCCTTGACCCTGTAACCTTTCCGTACCCCAGGTGGCTGAAGGGTCAGCAGGAGGATAAGCAGGATACAGACGTCCACTACCACTCGCTGACTGGTGAGGGGAACTTCAACTGGCGCTTTGTCTTCCCCTTCGACTACCTCATGGCCGAGGAGAAGATCGTCATCTCCAAGAAAGAGTCCATGTTCTCCTGGGATGAGACGGAGTACAAGATCCCGGCCCGCCTCACGCTGCAAGTCTGGGACGCTGACCACTTCTCCGCCGATGACTTCCTAGGTGAGCAGAGCACTGACGCAGCGAACACTTTAGCTTTCTCTCTTAGCTGTTGCTGTTTTTTGATTGATTGATTGAAATATTTATTAACAGTTTGCAGAATTACAGTACATTTCAAGCACAAACTCAATACAAAGACTGTTAACTGTGAGTGGACGACCCAATTAAGCATTACACTTGTTTACAAGAGGGTCCACCATGTTCAATTCATCAAAACATTTAGAGACGTACAAATAGACACTTCTATATAGTCAAAGAACAGAACAGGAATTCATCATAGAGGTAAAAAGGGAAAAGAGACATATACAGTGAGGGGGAAAAAACGGTGGGGGCGGTGGGGGATTCAGATTTTAACTGTTAACTTTAATGGTGCTCCTTCAAGACAGATCTGGTCAAATGCTTCATCTACTTTGGAAGCTACAGTATGAAAAAGAGTATGGCAAAAGAAAGCAATGTAACGTAATTTCGCCTTTGCAGAATTTTTAACCATATGTCTCACTTTGTTGTCTGCTCCTGCCTCCTGGTATGATATTTGTTGTCTGCTCCTGCCTCCTGGTATGATATTTGTTGTCTGCTCCTGCCTCCTGGTATGATATTTGTTGTCTGCTCCTGCCTCCTGGTATGATATTTGTTGTCTGCTCCTGCCTCCTGGTATGATATTTGTTGTCTGCTCCTGCCTCCTGGTATGATATTTGTTTTGCATGAAGCTATGTATTTTCTACTTAGTTATTTTAGTCACAGCTACCTTACCCTCAACTACTATTGTTTTCAACTCAGGGCCTTTTGTTGAAAGTCTGATCCTCCAGCAACCCCCTACCTTCTACATGCTTTGAAATCAGATAGTATTCAATTGACCATCACCTTTAAAACTTGTGCAGACTTATGGAAATAGTAGAATTTAATCTTTTCGGGATGGCCTTGTTTCTATCATAGCGGTGAAGCAGCAACTAGTGGTGGTGCCTGTTCTCCCCCACTTTAGCCCATCTCATTTTAGCAAATTGACAATTTACACAGCAATGACGTGACAATAATTACTTTGAAATGCATGTGATTTGTTATTTTTGTTTCGCTCCTTTCTTGTCCCCCTCGTTACTCCCAGGTGCTATTGAGCTCGACCTGAACAGGTTCCCTCGTGGGGCGAAGACAGCCAAGCAGTGTTCCATTAAGATGATCGGGAATGAGCAGGACCTGCCCACCATTTCCATCTTCAAACAAAAGAGGGTCAAGGGCTGGTGGCCGTTTATGGCCCGCGATGAGAATGATGAGATGGAGCTCACAGTAAGATGTGCACTCGTACAAATGGGCAGTGGTGGAAAGTGGTGGTCTTACTTAAGTAAAAGTATCAATACTGCAATGTGGAAGTGCTCCGTTACAAGTAAAAGAACGGAATTCAAAATGTACTTGGGTGAAAGTACAAAAGTATTGGCATCAATATGTACTTAAGTTCCAAAAGTAAAAGTACTCACTGTGCAGAATGTCCTACTTCAGGTTTTCAAACGTATAACAATCCTTTGAAAATAGCCGATGCGACGCATTGTGACCTTGTAGCTCAGCTATTTTCAAATGGCCGAAATGTAGGCCTGAAGTGTTTAATGTATGTTTTGTAATAATAATAAAAATCTGCAAAGTAACTAGTAACTAATGTTTTAAAGTAAATGTAGTGGAGTAAAAGTATTGAAAAATGGAAATACTCAAGTAAATAAATACCTTACTGTAAGTAAATGTACTTAGTTACTTTCCACCACTGCAAATGGGAAATGCTAAGCTTAGACATTTTTCAGTTAGACATCACTGAATTGTTGGTCTATTTTAAATGATCATTCTATCAAGGTTAAATTCTATTTTTCACGTATTGTACATTGTACGACAATAATGATGATGCATCTATCTTTTAGTACTTTGTGTGAGCTGAAAGATGAAAGTTTAATATGCACTTGTGGTCTGTAAAGGCTTGTTAATATTTCTGAAGCTTTTAAACAATTGAGTAAAAACAGACTATACCATTGAGAGTTTAAACACATTCTTAACATAACCGATGCCGCCAGCATCTTTCAAAATAAAGGCGCTAGAGTGCCAGCAGATTGTCAGATTTTACTCTGAAAAGCCCCGCCTTCCAGATTGTGTTAAGAGCTTATATTTTTGTGTGGTTTCATTAAATCCACGATGCACCCTTGCAGGGTAAAGTGGAAGCAGAGCTACATCTGATGTCGGCAGAGGAGGCCGAGAAAAGTCCTGTTGGACTGGGACGGAATGAGCCTGACCCACTGGAAAAACCAAAGTAAGATATTCACAGGACTACAGGGACGTGTACATGCACGCTCTTTCCTCACATACTGTACATTCATCACACTCATGGACATGCATGCTCATACTTTATACACAGACACACACACACACACACACACACACAAACAGAAAGAAATGCATATGCATATAAGCTTATTCTGACAGGCAAACTTGATCATTACTTTCACACCTTGGAACAGAATGGCACAGACCACTATCGTCTTTGGTGGGGTGGATTCATTCTGACAAAAAAGTAGTGATGACTGTCAAACTAACACACCCAATGTCAGCCAATCTGCACTGAGATTCGAAATCAACCTGGTCTTGTTTGACTCCAGCGCTGCTCTATTTGTGTTGTCAAAATGGCCGACCTTACACTTTCACACTCGTGTCTCCTACCATTTCTTCACTTGTCTCCCTCTGTTCCTTCCTTCCCTTGCTCCCTTCCTCTATATATGGGACCTTCACCCTTTCCCCCTGTTTTTGCCTTCATCTCCATGTGCCCTGTCTTCTTTCCTTCCCTCCTGCTGCGAAGGCGTCCAGACATCAGTCTCATGTGGTTTCTGAGACCTCTGAAGTCCATTCGTTACTTCATCTGGAACAACTACCGCTGGTTGATCCTCAAGGCCCTGGGGCTGATCCTACTGCTGCTCTTGCTGGGCCTCTTCCTCTACTCCATCCCTGGCTACCTGGTCAAGAAGTTGCTGGGGGCCTGAGCCATTGGTAGCCCCAATCCCCCCTCTGTTTGTTTATTGATTGATTTAGGGTACAGGAAAGGTGGGCACCTAGACATTGTGGGCAGTGGGCACATCAATGTTAAATTGGCTTTTTTCCCAAGATGTAAAGAATTATGAGACATACATTTAGTCATTTTCACACTTTTAGACCATCTCCGTGGTCATCATATGAGCATACCTAACAATGGATGCCAAAGAAAATGGGGAAATTCTCATTTTTGTGCGTTTTTATATCAAAAGTCCATACAAATATATTTTTTATTACTTCCTGAAAACGAAAACGTGCTGCGTGATGACGTGTCGAGGCCCACATCGATAAAAGCCAATAAAAATGAAGCTCACCCGTTTAATTCCCCATATCTCCGCATCCGTCCAAACAGGCAAACACAGCTGCTACTGATCCTCCGTTTTTATTCCCATTCAAGATAACATCCAGAGAGTGTATTACTCGGTTTCAACTTAATCATCACGATAAAATATGTATCTGAAAACATTATAGGGTAGAAATAAGCCACATAACAGTAAACTGGTACAGCTGGCCGTCTATCTGAATTGTAAACAAACACAGCATGCGCTGGTATAGCATAGCTACCGACCCTAGCTACCGTCCCATAGCCTGAAGGGATGCGACGTTCTGATTGGTTCAGAAACTTCAGACCGGTGTTTCAACTTGAAACCGTTTGAAACTTCAAAATAAAATGTCCACCATTTCCGTTGCATTACACCTTTAAGTAAGGGATAATGTATGGCTGAGTGGTCATTGTTGATAGATAAATCACCGACAGGCTGATTAACACCCTGAATGCCCGGGGGTATTTGTAACTTGGATGTAGCTGAAGTAGCTAGATGTAGCCAAAACACCCCTGAGGCGATCGACAACCACGGGAAGTATGATTACTTCTAACGCGACAAGCAACGGGACCGCGATGGGCCGTCAAAAACATAATCTTTGGTTAGAATTGGACGGATTGATTTAGATCAGGGGTCCTCAACTGGCGGACCGCGGTCCACGACCGGACCGCGGACCACCTCACCGCGGACCACCTCTCTTTTTTTTTGGGGGTAGTGAATCAGTGAATCATATGAAATGTCCAGTACCTCCCCAGTGCCTCCCCAGTGTCTCCCCAGTGTCCACCAAGTGCCTGCCCAGTGTCTGCCCAGTGCCTCCCCAGTGCCCCCCTGAGTGCCTCCCCAGTGTCCCCCTGAGTGCCTCCCCAGTGTCCCCCTGAGTGCCTCCCCAGTGTCCCCCTGAGTGCCTCCCCAGTGTCCCCCTGAGTGCCTCCCCAGCGTCTCCCCAGTGCCTCCCCAGTGTCTCCCAGTGCCTCTGCAGTGTCTCCCCAGTGTCCCCCCAGTGCCTCCCCCTCCCCAGTGCCTCCCCAGTGTCTCCGCAGTGTCTCCCCAGTACCTCCCCAGTGTCTCCCCTGAGTGCCTCCCCAGTGTCCCCCTGAGTGCCTCCCCAGTGTCCCCCTGAGTGCCTCCCCAGTGTCCCCCTGAGTGACTCCCCAGTGTTCCCCTGAGTGCCTCCCCAGTGTCCCCCTGAGTGCCTCCCCAGTGCCTCCCCAGTGTCCCCCCAGTGCCTCCCCAGTGTCCCCCCAGTGTCTCCCCAGTGTCTCCCCAGTGCCTCCCCAGTGTCTCCCCAGTGTCGGCGTCTGCCCAGCTGCAGCACTGTCAGAAAACAAAGAAGTGAGTTGAGCAATGTTTAGCTGCAAATGACATTGTGTGTGCGTTTACATGGCTGTCATGTTGGAAACAGCAGTAAATCAAGCGGGGCGCAGCCGCACAAGCGGCGCTCCGAGGGTTTGATTAGGCATCGCTCTGTTATAGAGCGGAGCGGTCTGTTATCAAGAAATAACACACCGCTGAATTCTGCGATTGACCAATCAGAATCAAGCATTCAACCAAGCCATGTAATCATTTCTTATAATGACTGGCAGGTTTTGTAGCGATTTTAGAAATATTACGCCTTACATCGTTATACATACATATACATCGTTATACATACTCTTTTTTACATTCAGGGACAAAATGGCCATTTTAACACTGAGGTGCCCACAATGTTTAGGTGCCTACTCTTCCTGTCTCTTTCTCCCTCTCTGTCTCTCTCTATGCCCTGTTTTTTTGGATAGGAATTCTTCCCTATCCATAGTTATTTTTCTCTCACACAGTGTTGGACCCTTCTCCCTCTGTGCACTTTGTATCACTACCTGGTCTCTTTTTTCCAAATATATTCTTCTCTTCTCTCTTCACCTTATCTATCTTTCACTTCTGTCTCTACCCTTTCCTGTTTAAGAAGTGAAAACAATCTGTGTAGTGCATGTCACTGTATCTTTTACTGTCTGTGCCAGCCAATGTCTGTTTGATCATCCAACTAATCAACACAATTATCATATTGTTATGAGTGATTGACCTAATATGTAATTGTCATTTTGTGCTTTTATTCTTGCTGTAGTCTTCTGTTCCGCTGAAAATGTATATCAATTAGAAAGTGAATTCTGAGTGCAATATTTTGAAATATTGTTTTAGTAAAAGGTGCTCATGGTCAACCATATGCCATTGCTTATTAACCACTAACACTGGCTTTCCCCATTTCTTCTGTATCTCCCATATTTCCTGTCATTCCACTCTCCCACCCCCTCACCTCTTCTACATCTCACTCCATCCATTTAATATCACCCACCCACTTCACCTACCTCCCTCTCCCTGCAACGCCACCCCCACCCCCCCCTCTCTCCTCTGTTTGGCCATCTAGCCGTCCGGACACAACCTTCCTGTGGTTCCTCAGCCCGCTTAAGGCCATCCGCTATCTGGTGTGTAACCGTTACAAGTGGCTCATCATCAAGATCGTGCTGGCCCTGCTGCTGCTGATGATGCTGGGCCTCTTCCTCTACAGTATGCCTGGCTACCTGGTCAAGAAGCTCCTAGGGGCCTGAGAGGGCCCCTGGGTTGCTGTGAGAGTGGCGGGCGGGGAAGAAGAGGGGGAGACACTTCCGTGTTTGACAGATGGACAGATGGAATGCAAGTGTGGATATGGGTGGATGTTGGTGTACCTGTCTAGACGCAAGGAGACCATGTCTCTCCTTCGGTTTTTCCCCGCGTCAGGGAGGCTGAGGGAACGATGACGGAGAAGATGGAGTGGCTGGAGGAATGGAGGCCCTGTTGCATTTTTTTGCCCTCTCATCCCTTTCTGATGAACAACACAGCTCACCACCATCCACCCTACATCTGAGGAGAGAGGTTGAAACCGCTCCATGCAATAGCTTTCCTTCGGCAATACAAACACTGGTCTCCTCTCTGCTCTATTGCAAGCTTTACCAATAAAATGTGCAATATGTGGACTGCCAATCAGGCATGTCATCCCTGAGGATTAACCAATCAAAAGCCACAAAGTAACGCCTGATCTGACCCTAAACAACTTCTCCCAAGAAATATTATACTTCACAAAGAAGTTTCTTTATCTCTTTATATATTGTATCTGTTAATTTGGGAGAACAGAGACAATGGGACAGTTCGACATGGACATCTCAAATGTTACTGTGCGTTTTTTATTTCCACTACAATGTGTACTAATAAATTATGTTGATAGGGAACAAATGAACAATTTTTTTCCACTCTCCTAGCTATGTTCCCTGTTAGCTCTTGCAGCCTTTGCACACTTGTAGAATAATGACAAAGAAAGAAAAATGCAGATTATTGCAGTCTATTTTCCTAACTTAATGATATTCATTGGGATTTAGATATTTGACGTGGTACTACCTTTAGCTAGCTAAATTAAATTTGTGTTGCCCACGCAGCCACCATATGTATAATCATCATAACCAGACTAGTTTCAGGAATTGCATCACATAGCAGTTGAGACGAATAACCATCTAAGTTCATAATTTATTCTGACCCCTCCCCGAAAAGGCCAGCTGTCCTGACCCCTTAAACATGATTTATACATTATGGGTGGACTTAGACTGTTATTCATCTCAACTGCTCAATATTGACGTTTACATTATGGTCCTGTGAAGGTCCAAACATTGAGTTATGTGCAAAGTACAGTGAAATACAATTAACAACTATATACAGCCGGGGTCCCTCAGGGCTCTATTCTTTGTCCAGTACTTTTCTTTGCCTAGTCTACACCAAATTCTGTCACTGAAAATAAGTGATCTACAATCTCACAATATGCTTGTAGATCTGCTATTTTTGCTGAATATTCATCGCAGAATAGGGACGCTAGGGTTCATGTGGTTAACACAATAGACCATTTGAAAATAGATTTTGACTTGCGTATAAAATAAACAAAAAAACAAAAAAAAAGCTTAAAGATTATTACTGTTTTCCACCAAAATGTGTCAGATCAGTAAGCATGCATCTGTGTGATTATGTACAACTGACCAGAGAGGTTGTGTGTGTTGGCATGA
This sequence comes from Electrona antarctica, assembly GCF_951216825.1. Lineage (NCBI taxonomy): Eukaryota > Metazoa > Chordata > Actinopteri > Myctophiformes > Myctophidae > Electrona > Electrona antarctica. The sequence continues at coordinate 13,547,559 of NC_136798.1, forward strand.
CCTTCTATCTCTACACTAATCAAGTCAACCAACCATGTTGTCTTTAACATTACAGTTTGTTCGCTCGCAGGTTATCATTTCCTGGAGGTATTATAGTTAAAGTGCATTAGACAGGCTTTGTAAGAGTGGCTGCATATGGGCTGACCTTTGTCACCCTGACTTCACACTCAACAGCCATAACTGATGGCATTGTTTGCAGTGTCCATTGTTGACCCATGTGTCCATGTTGCCTGTGCTTGATCTGTTGCAAATGTCCTTATTTGTGATCCTGTGGTTTTTACCTTGTACAAGGAGAGTTCCCGTTTGCACTAAACTTGCCTGTTTGTATGATACACAATTGTATTTTTATCTCTTTGTTGCGCTGTGCGCTATTTTTTTTTTGTGTTTTACCGATGATTTGAAGTAAACGGAAATTACTGAACTGATTTGTCCTCTTCTCTTTTTAACTATTTAAGCTCTGCTTTATACCTTTTTTCACTTTTTTTAAACGACTGAAATAGATGATCTACAATTTCAAAATGCAAACTTGATGTTTGAATTTTTTTTTTTTAAATGGAGCAGTGGTGGTGGAAAGTGGTTTACACCCCGTTTTTACACCTTTGTTGTATGACAGACAATATAAAGAAGATACAACCTCACATCACAACAATGCAGTGTGACGCAATGCATGTAGATTTGCTGTATGTGCAATCAAAAAGAAAAAAGGTTTTTTTATGGAACATTTCTGAATTAAAAAAATATTTTTTGATAATGACATGCCCAGTTTGAAAGTAGTTACAATATTGTGGGAAGATAAATTTTTAGTTATTCTATTTATAGTGACTCATAGGAATAGACTACGTGACAACCAGGAATAGTCTGGTGACCACCGGAGAGACGGGTGGCAGCCGGAAAGTAGACGGCACCCGGGAGCAGTATGGGTTGGCGCCCCAGCCTGTGTCTTCCGTGAGGAAGAAGCCCAACAAACCCACGGTGAGGAGGGCCATTCAAGCCTCAAGCGGAGCCTGCGGCACCACCAAGGGCAAGGTGGAGCCTGCGGAACCGTTGCGGCTCGAGAATCCACCATTCCTGAATAAAGTGCCTGGTGCTGGGAGTCTGGTGCAACGCACAGGGCCTGACCTGGTGAGAGCAGGAGTGGACCTGGTGAGACGTAGGAGGGGCCCGGACAGGAGTCAACCCACAGAGCCTAGTCCTTCCAAACGCCAGAATGGTACCTCCCAGTCCCGGCAGAGTAGTTCAGGAGGAACGGATTGTGTGGCCCTGGTTTTTCCCTAATGGGACTGATCAAGGGTAGCTACTGGGACGTAAATCGGGACTTGATCACCCCGGCTGGGTCACCTGAGTGAGGGGTATGATGTTGGGAGACCCGAAACCCCGATGACCTTGGGATACATCACTGAGGATACGTCCCAGGTGCATCCATGTATGTATGTATTTTGTTTTTTTTTACCAGTATTCTCTGTCTCTCTCTCTCTCTCTCTCTCTGTGTGTGTAGACGTCCCAACATTGGCTTGTTGTCGTGGCTGCTGAGCCCAGTGAGGGTGGTGTGTATCCTGGCCTGGAGGAACTACAAGCTGCACTGCATGCTGCTGCTGGGGGCTGTGCTGTTCTTTCTCTTCTTGTTCCTGCTGCTCTTCTCTCTGCCCTCGGCACTCAGCCAGAAGATCTTCAACCTTGCTGGTTAGAACAGACCTCTGCAGACGGGACAATCAATAATATATATATTATAATAATAATAATATAATTATGCGCACATACTCCCCTCATACTCCACATACTCCCCTCTGTATTTTTTGTACTACAAATAATAATGTAATCCCCTTTTGCTGTTTTGGGTGTATTTGTCACTATGATTCTACATTTGAGTGTTTATATATTTTTATGAATTTGATTTGAATAACCGTTTTTAATATTGACATTAGGGTTTATGCTATAATATTTTATCAATTACACAGCTATTATTTGCCTTGGGGAGTAATAAAAGGACTGAATGGGAAGCTTGCGTTGAATGGTAAGCTGCCATATCTTCCCGAGGGCGTACTGAAGCTGACCAGTCGGCCATGCTGAACTGGCACCGCAACTGACCTCGCAAAGTAACCAAAACAGCGGAAAACTAACCTGCTTTGACGGTTGTCAGAATGGATGCATACAAGACAGGTAAGTTTAGCAGCAGCACACTTTACCTGCTCTTTAATGGGGACCGTGGAGTATTATTTTGACAGTTATGTTATGTACTAACAGCAAATGTTGATCTAATGTCATTTTGTATTTTCTCTGAACGTTGTTACAAAATATAGGAGTATTTTATATCAGGCGTTCTCTTCAGCTTGAGACCCAAAAGAGAAATACGGTGTCTTCCCGGGAAGCAACCGCATAAAGGTTAGCCTCTCATAGTTGAGTAAGTTGGCCTACATTTTTGGGGGGGGTTTTAATATTTATTACATATTTTGTTGCATTTTGCATATAACCCAATAAATAATGTCAGGGGTTTGTAAACCGAAGGTTCTAGGTTTAAAACTAAGTACAACTATGAAATCAAATTGATGCGATTAAAAAACAAACCAAAAATGCATAAAACTAAAACAGCTATTGAAAACAAAACAAGAAAACCCTGAACTCAAATAAAGGAAATAAATTGCCTCACTAAACTAGAACAGCTGTCAAACTAATATCTGGGACAATGAGAGAAAAAAAAAGAAAAGTTAATAGGAAATCAAAATTGTATAAAGGAAAAACCTCAAACAAATAGGAAAGCTCTGGGGGTGGGCTTGTGAAAGACGGCCTTTCACACTAATGGCATGTTTTAGGTCATATTTTAAGTTAATGGTAGGGTATGTGATTTTCTTTGAATAGCTCTATATTCCAATACTATAGAGCGTCGCAGTCCCGCCCCCTACCAGGGCTCAGGAAATGATTCTCCGTTCATTTTCCTCATAGACATTTGTCCGCAGCGTAACCGTCTTTAAATAAATACTTTAAGAAATGTCTATGGGAAAAATGCATTGGGATTCATTTCCTGGTCCATGGTAGGGGGCGGGACTGTGATGCTCTATAGAGTGTTTGCTTAATGCTTATTAATAGGAATCTCCATGTCTCTCCAACTCTTTATTAAACCTAAATTGCATTTTCAGGTCATGTCGTCAGGATACCAAGTTGATCCAATGGGGGATGGAGAACAGAGGATACAAATTAAACAATAGAAATTGGAAGTGACAAAAGAAATGAGCAGAAAAGATGAAACTCCTGTTACTGAACAAACACTCTCTATAGCAATGATTACTATTCAGAATATAAGAAGAAAAACCCTTTTGTTTTAACCACAAAATATTAAATATCAATTACCCTGGCTACCTTTAAACTTACAGGGAGAGGTGACAGGTCTACAATTCTGACAGAAGACTTACAACCAAACCCAAAGTTGTAGCAACAGACTGGTGCTGCACACTGACCCAATGCCGCCATCTACCGTCACAAAGGAATAATCTCACTCTCGTGCTCCCTTATAAATGGTGCGTTCACACGGGCAAATGAAACGATGCAAAGACGTGTTTTGTGTGAGTTGATTTGGAGCAGCTACATGCATCATTGCGTTTTTTCTTTGCATTGTCAAATTGCTGGCTTGAGTGGCTTCCATTGACAATGAATGGTAGTCGGACTGTCGGTAGACTTCATCGTTTCATCTGCCCGTGTGAACCAACGCAACATTAGAGAATCTCAACTCAATTAGGTTGCATGCATACCGTAATCATGATCAGCATTCAGCAGTCATGAGTCATCACTCATCTTCATCACACACACTGTCACTGTGAAATTACAGATACACGAATCCAGCTCATTCCAGCAGTGTTACCATCGGATATTTCACGCAATGAAAGAAACGGGCCATGCTCCATCCGTAGATGTATGTATAGCAGCAGGATGGGATCTCGTCCTCAGTGTGGCAGGCTCTAGTCTACTGTGCAAAAAATGAATTTCCGTCTAAACACTGCATCGTTTAATATTTCTCCGTTATAGTAGGACAAAGACATTAGAATCACGTTATTTTTCTTTTCACAAGTGAGGGGGGTGCACCGTTCCTGGAGATACTGCAATACCAGGTCGATGCGTGGAGTGGACGGAGCAAGCCCCTATTCCATCTCCCAGTTCCAAAAATCAATTTAATATATGGTCCCCGGGTAGGGGACGTATCAGATATTAAACTGATAAGAACAGATACTACACTTGATCTTAGCCAAAAGGCCGAGAAGCGATAACCAATGTGGCTTTCGGAAAGGGATAGTCACTCTCAGCAATGACCGTAAGTGTTGTGGTTAACTTATATTTTAACTTTTATTTTAAAAAGTGTATCACATCACACTAAAATATAAACAACGCACTCTGCAATAAACAAGTATAACGCGTAATTTAATCGACGTGTATGCCTTGTATTTTAAGAAGAAAGATAAACGAGTAGCCAGCCCGTTTCTTATTGGCGCTTCCTGGTCACGTGTCCGGCCAGTAACCAATAACAATTTGAATAGAATCCGGACCATTAAAACGCATTTAAAAGCAATGAACGAAAGTTATGTACACATTCTCTACCAATCATAATGCCAAAAAGCAATTCACCTGCACACCAGAGTAGCAAACAATTATTCTATAAACATTAAAACTGTGTGCGGTGTTTGTTGGTTCAACACATTTGGCAACAAAGGACCGTTTGCACCACCTGGTGGAGAATCGAAGTAACTACTGTTACATATAACTATTATGTTGTCCAGCTGACATTCTGTAGTGTAGAGACTACCTTGTTAATGTAACTGCAGGATTTGTTTCATAACATTTGTGTATGTTATATTCATTTTGACCAAGTTCTGTATTGAAGGTGCATATTGCTTATAATGGTGCAACTATTCTTTGACATTATTATGCAGTATAAACAAACTAAAATCACCCGTAAACTCCCCCACCAAGCAACAAAAATGACAAAACGAACACTGTCTGTTACACAAAATAAAATTACACTAATTATAAATATTTGGCACCTGGGCCATGGTTAGGTTTCAACCAAAGCAATGTGTGAGAATTTTTCTTTTTAAATAAGACTCAAACTAAAAGAAAAATCGTATTTTTGTTTTTGTTTTTCCACCCTCTCATGTCTGTTGTCATGCATTCTATTAACCAAGCAGCCTTGAGCTTCAATCAAGGCCATCCTTATTATATTGAAAAGACAAATACTAAACTAAAGCTAACCAATTCCTAACTAAAACTACCGGTAGACTAGTACTTATGCACTCTTAACCTAACTCAAATTAAACTGAAATCAAACTAAACTGAATGTCTCCATGACATCATTAGAGCCCCCACAGATAAAACACATTCCAGCTGGTAGCTACACCCATGTTTTCACATGTGGGTTATCTCATTAAGTAATGAAATGAAAGCACAACAATTAATCAACTTCCTCTGCTTGGCTCACAAGTTTTAAATTCAGATAAGATACTATATTAGCAAGGCTACCCACTATCATTAATGCGTGGGTAATACCCTGGCATTAAAGTGGGCAACCCCCCCCCCCCCACCCCGCCCCTCTTCATCTGGATAGGGTGCTAGGTTTTTAGCATGCAACCCATGCACCGTCTACCTTATCTATGGCCTGCACATTGGAGCATTGGCACCCTTTAAAGAGTTTTAAATACATGACGTCTAAGCTCTCTCATTTTCTCACACTGCCAGTGGGCTGGCAGACGAAGGCATTTACAGTACTGATGACTGGGTCACCGTCCAATAGTTGGACCACCACATTGGTATGTCCTGTTGTTTTTCTTTTAATTGGTAGAGTTGTTTTAGCTACATAAACCACTAGCTATATATCATCATCACATACAGTATGCTATCTGTGATTTTTCTATTTTGGTTCTGTAATTAACATACTTTTGGTACGAGTCAATTCTCAATTTGACTTTTTGTATCGCCCAACCCTTATAATTCTTATTTTGTCTTTTAATTATGATGTCAGTTTTGTCCCCTTTAAATTTGCCCTAATAGTCCAATGTTGTCCCTTTCTCTAGGGTTGCCGAATAGCTGATCCTCTATTTCCTCTTCATTCTTACTGTTTGGTTTTGTAAAGTGGCAGTAATGTAATTTTGTCCCATCTGTATGATACAGTACATGTAAATACTATAGTAGCCTGCAGGGCGCCGTTTAATAGACAAAATCGATTTGTACCCAGAGTGTTTGAAAGTAACCAGGTGAGTATTTGCAGCAGGCTTTTATTTATTTTTGCACAGGCCTGCACCGGGCCATTATTAGGTTACGGTTCAAGGCTGAAGAAACTGCAAATAATAGCCCTGGCGTTTGTATGGACCAGGGCGTTTATTCGGACAGGGTGTTTAATACGCAATATGCTGTCAGACCACAGGCGTTTAAAAGGAACCGGGCGGCTGTTTGCAGTAGGGCTACTATTTGGAAATATATATAACTTATACAATTGGGGTGATTGTATTTTCAGGACTTGTGCTATTATGGATGATTTCAAGCCTATTTGGCACACCCTTTTACTATATTTACTGCCACAGGGCATAATATCTTGTAGAAAGTTGAAACCTCTCTTGGCTGTGGTTCCACAAGAGCTATTTGGTACGTTTTGATAAAAAAAAGAAAGAAAAAAGCAGTGGAGGGCGAGGCCTACATTCACCCATGTCCATTTTGAAACCTTATCTTCGCACCCATGAAAGCTGCACTATGTATTTTCTTCTACCCTGGATTTTGAACCAGAAAGTGCTGAAAGTTTTACCATTGAGCTAACAGAGCCTGCCTGCTTGCTCAGGGGATCAATTGAATCTTGACCACCGGGTAAAAAATGGTGTCAGATCCTGTATCTAGTTGAGACATGACCTTTGACACAATCTAAATGTCTCAATAGAAGAGCAGGGAGACTAAATACAACCCCCAAATTACTAAATTATATTGTATTAACAAACGCTTTTTTTTGATTGATTGATTGAAAAATGTATTAACAGTTTGCAGAATTACAGTACATTTCAAGCACAAACTCAATACAAAGGCTGTTAACTGTGAGTGGACGACCCAATTAAGCATTACACTTGTTTCCAATAGGGTCCACAATGTTCAATTCATCAAAAACATTTAGAGACGTACAAATAGACACTTCTATATTAGTACAGCGGCTTATACCCCAATACAAGAGGTATTGTGCACTTTTTCAAAAAAGCATGAAACTTCTACCATAGTTAGATGATATCATGAGGTGTATTTTCAGATGTGGAGTCAAGTCAGATTTGACCCCTGAGGCCCGGTAGAGCATAATATGTGACCAATACCCATAACATCCTATATAAGGCAAAAAAGTCCAAATTTCATCATTCTTTAAGTAGCATGTGACATATGAAACTAGGGTGTTTGCATGATTCTGAATCCATTCCAAGCATTAGTTTTGCAAAAAAACACTCATTGGGCTTAAAACGGCCATGCCCACTTGCCCAAATGTGCTGGCATCATCAATTTGTGATGACGGCATTGGCCGTTTTTAGCCCAATGAGTGTTTTTTTTGAAAAACTAATGCTTGGAATGGATTCAGCATCATGAAATCACCCTAGTTTCATATGTCACATGCTACTTAAAGAATGATGAAATTTGGACTGTTTTGCCTTATATAGGATGTTATGGGTATTGGTCACATATTATGCTCTACCGGGCCTCAGGGGTCAAATCTGACTTGACTCCACATCTGAAAATACACCTCATGGTATCATCTAACTATGGTAAAAGTTTCATGCTTTTTTGAAAAAGTGCACAATTTTTTGGTAATCCGCAAAGGACAGAACAGGAATTCATCATAAAGGAGGTAAAAAGGGAAAAGAAACATATACAGTGAGGGAAAAAAAGGGGTGGGCGGTGGGGGGGATTCACGTTCAGCTCCGTTCATTTGTTTGTTTTCCTTGGAGGAGCTGCGTTGGGTCCCCAAGTCGGCTCCGTGGCCGTACCTTGAGTTGGCTGTGTGGCCGTGACCATCTCTTGTGTTGTCCTTGTGTTGGGTCCCCAAGTCGGCTCAGTGGCCGTACCTTGAGTTGGCTGTGTGGCCGTGACCGTCTCTTGTGTTGTCCTTGCGTTGGGTCCCCAAGTCGGCTCAGTGGCCATACCTTGAGTTGGCTGTGTGGCCGCGACCGTCTCTTGTGTTGTCCTTGCGTCCGTGTTTGAGGGATTCCGATTTTACAGGGGCCAGTTTCTACCATTCAGATTGGACAAAAACACATTTTATTCATTAAAAATACTTCCATCTTTCCCCCAAAAGATCAATTTCAACACAGAAAAGAAACAATCTACAAACCCACAACTTGTCACAATGCAACACGGTATGTTCAGCTATTTTTGAACAGCCTATGAAATAGGGCTTATCGTAGGGATCGAGCTCTGTTTGCATGTTGTAATATGACAATCTAATTACTTCTGTGCAACAATATGGCTTCTTATATTCTGTTGAAAAAGACAAAAACAACAATACTATTTGTTTACCACAGAATATCAGCCCAGGACATATTCATTATTTATCATTCTGGGCATGTATAAACCACTAATATATCCTAATCACATTAAAGTTAATAGAATATTAACACACTGTGACACACTTCAAATCTCCATGTATGATTGAGCTGTAATAAAATAACATGAAAGAGAAAATGGCATACTGTACATGCAAAAGGAATAAAACAAGAACTAAGACAATTAAGATAATGTAGTTGTGCTGGTCCCAGGCTCATCTGTGCTGAATAACCTGAACACATACAGTACAGTATCGCTCCCACACCCCTATTATAATATAATATAATATACCTGAACACATACAGTACAGTATCGCTCCCACACCCCTATTATAATATAATATAATATACCTGAACACATACAGTACAGTATCGCTCCCACACCCCTATTATAATATAATATAATATACCTGAACACATACAGTACAGTATCGCTCCCACACCCCTATTATAATATAATATAATATACCTGAACACATACAGTACAGTATCGCTCCCACACCCCTATTATAATATAATAATATAATCCCTATAGCCCTATGGGAGGGATATTATGGATGGATGATTATGTAACATTATGTTACTTCCGTCTTTTCCTATGAGTCTTTGAAGTGATTGTGGTCAGCCTCAGAACTATGCCTGGTGTGAGGCCAAGATTGAGACTATCATTTCATTCCAAAATTACACTTTCAAACTATTTTGGGCCATTCTGTTTGACAGTTCTATCCTCGCCCCCTCTATCGTAGTTGGCTTACAGTAAACCAAATGTAGCCACAGGACAACTACCTACTACTCTACATTATATGCTAGCATCACTTTGCACTTGTTTTAAAGAACATATAATCAGATCATAAAGTGGGTGCCGATTTCAGTATTGTTGTCACAACACAGTGTTTAAAATGGCCATATTGTTATCTATCCATATTGTCTAATTGGATAGGAGGCAAAAATGATAATCATCATCATCATCATCATCATCATATTTTTTAATAAAGAATAAATGTCATTATTGTGTCAGTTTAACTATGCACTTTCAACCTGGTGTCCCTAACTTGGCTATATCATTATTGTTTTTTTTCTTTCTTTTTTTAAATAGCAGATCAATATGGAAGCTGCTGCTTATGGTTATTGTTTATTTAAGGATCCATATTAGTCTACTCTACAGTCTACACCATAGTGGAGACTATTTATCCTGGGGTGCAGGCAGGAAGAATAGTCTCAATCTCAAACAAACAAAAAGCCTGCACACTCCAGATTAGATGAAAGTCTTTTGGTGCTTGCAAGGCTCAATAATCCAATAAAAGTGAAGAAATCGCCAGCTCACAATACACTTTTCACATGTTTTTTTTTACCTCTCATATTGACAGACAACGGACATGTTTCAACTGATAGACCTCAGGGTTGTGTCAAGATACCATGGAGTGAGGTGTATAGTGTAAATGCATGATTCAATCAAGTAAGGCTACAATTGAATGCAGGTGCCAACTATCATCATCACCTTCAAAGGTATCAATGAAGACTCAATATTAATCAGGTACCAAGAAAGGACAAATCCCATGTGAAATAGTAATGGTAAATATAGTAGATAAAATGTACACAATCACATAGAGCCAACTCAATATGCAGACTACGAAGGGCCTGAAAAGGAAAGTCGACCTAACAGTGACTCATGGGATTTAACAATAGGCCTACATGATTCAAGATACAAAATAGAAATACACATAGCAAATATAAATGGAAAATATGAGAGGCCCTTGGTTACACTCAAAATCGAACACACACGTTTGCAATGTGTCTGTTCTCTCATGCTGACCATCAATTTTAAATAAATACAAATTTGTTAATTCTAATTTAAAAATTGCCTATGTGGCTGACTGGGTTACTAGACAGTTACAAAAAGCAACTATAGGAGTTCCTCATTAAGACCTTTAGGGTGCTTGGCTCGATCTGTAGTGTATGGATCCAGTAGGCCTCCCTCTGGAGTAACGCTTTGTCCCTATCACCACCTCTCTTTAATTCAATTCAATTCAATTCAAGTGTCAAATCACAACAAGTTGTCTCAAGACACTTTACAACCAACAAAGATCCACCCAGAGCAAGCAATATTGCGACAATGGTAACGAAAAACTCCCCTTTAGGAAGAAACGTCAGGCAGAACCCGACTCTAGGGTGGGCGGCCATCTGCCTCGACCGTGTCGGGGGAGAGGGGGGGGAGGGTAGAGGGGAATAGGAAGAAAGAATAGAAGAGAGATAGACAGGGTGGGCTCCATGGAGGGGCCTGGTCCACATCTGGTCCAGGTCGTGCACTGTGAGGCCGGGTCCATGGTCACTCTTCTGGTGGGCTCCATGAAGTGGCCTGGTCCACGGTCACACTCGGCAGTCAGTTGGGGGTTAATATTAGAGGTCCACAGAACTGCGAAGTGGAGGACAAAAAGAGACTCCGGGGAAGGATTCCCCGGATGTTGGGTTAGTGGCAGGCCTTACTGGAGCCTGTATATTACACTGCTGGGAGACAAACCCACACAAACAATGTACAATTATGGTATTTAGCAGACACACAACACAGGTGCGGGGTTTGGTGGGAGGTTCCCCTTACTCAGTTCCCACCCTTATGACTTTATCGGGTGAGCGAGTACTGGAGACAAGTCTAGCTATAGGCTTTGTCGTAGAGAAAGGTTTTCAACCTAGTCTTGAATGTGCAGAGCGTGTCAGCCCCACGGACCGAAGCCGGGAGAAGGTTCCACAGCTGAGGTGCCTGGGACCTAAACGCCCTGCCTCCTATTGTAACTTTTGATATTTTTGGGACAGTAAGCATTTTTGCATACTGTAAACGCACTGGTGTTCTATTTGGTTTGTGGGGATCGATGAGTTCTTTGAGATATTGTGGTGCCTGACCATTGAGAGCTTTGTAGGTGAGGAGAAGAATTTTGAACTCTATTCTGTATTTAACCGGGAGCCAGTGTAGAGAGGCCAGTGAAGGAGTGATATGGTCTCTTCTTCTGGTACCTGTCAGCACACGCGCCACAGCATTTTGAACTAGCTGTAGGCTTTTCAGAGACTTACTTGGGCAGCCTGACAATAGCGAGTTGCAGTAGTCCAGCCTTGAGGTAACAAATGCGTGGACAAGTTTTTCTGCGTCATTTTTGGACTTTAAGGGGTTAACCACTTCTATCCCCTGGAACCTCAGAGTGCACACATCATTACCCACAGCATTGAAATGCCTGGCTATAGTGGCTACCGATGATTTCTCATTGTTGCGGATGGAGCGCTTATGTTCTGAAAGTCTGGTTTTGATTTCCCTGATAGTTTCTTCCGACAACATAAGCCACAGGGGCATTTCAAATAAAGGTATGCTCTGACAAGTGTGTTTCTCAAGATTTTTCTTGTGGGTAAATAGTCTCCAATACGGTGTACTGTAGACTAACTGTAGGTTACGCTTATGGTTATGGCTATTTGAGGGTCCTTGGCATGGAAATGTTTGAGTTTGTGTTCATATATGTCTGTAGTGTACATACATGTGTAAGTGTAAAAGAGGTGTCTACCCTCAATGTTTGGTGTCTGGTTAAATAAAGGTTATAACTTATATATAGCCTAAATGCATGTGTACATTATGTCTAGACCACCTGCAGCAGATGAGTTCAGGAAGACGGGGTACATCTGTACTCAGACAGCCATTATAGTGAATAGGTTATAGGAGGTACAGTAATCCAATGTCCTGCCTGCCACTCACCTCGGCCAGCAAGAGGTCACTTTGGACTGGTTGACATGCAGATCAGGATTGCTGCCGTAAATGGATTACAGGGCAGCACATGTCAGTGGGTTGCCGTGCACATACGTACATGCACCCTTTGTGTAGACACATGCACATATACGCACGCACGCACGCACGCACGCACGCACGCACGCACGCACGCACGCACGCACGCACGCACGCACGCACGCACGCACACACACACACATAGGATTTGTTATGTTTGTTACCACTGTATGCCAACCCTGGCTGTAAACTTAAACACCTTACAGGTGTTTGTTTGTTTGTTTGTTCTCTTTACGTGTCTGTTAACTATTGCACTTCCTTCTTCACATCTGCTTTCAGATGCCTCGCCACTGTCAGAGTCTCGGTCAGCTAAGAGATCACTGATCATAATATCATTAGGATGGAATCTGACAGACCACAGACTTCACAGTCTGATGACCAGCAGTCTCCGGAGGACACTGGAGCCCAGGCCAGCGGCGGAGGCTCAGCGGAATCCAGGTTCGAGGCCACGACTGATCGCCTGGAGCAGCTGATGAAGAGCATGGAGGTGCTCCTGACGGACGTGGAGAAGCTTCGGTCAAACTGCAGCCAGCAGGCCTCTGAGCTGATGAGCACGGCCATGGAGCTGCAGCAGCAGCAGGACGACCTGAAACAGAGCTATACCGAGCTGGCCAGTGACATGCAGGAGGTCATGGACAACATGGAGGACCTGCTCAGTATCAAGACAGCGTTCGACGCCAAGGAGGAACAGGAGCAGACGCTCAGCCGGCACCTCTGAGGGGGAAAAGAAAGAAAGAAAAATGAGACAGGGAATGTACAGACTTCCCAGTAAAAAAAACAAGACTGTGGCTGTGGGTGCATGGTTTCTGGATTGTGTTGTTACTGTCAGCGAAAAGGGGTGTGTTTGTATTTGTGTGTGTGTGTGTGTGTGTGTGTGTGTGTGTGTGTGTGTGTGTGTGTGTGTGTGTGTGTGTGTGTGTGTGTGTGTGTGTGTGTGTGTGTGTGTGTGTGTGTGTGTGTGTGTGTGTGTGTGTGTATAGAGGGGATGTGCATTGTTTGCATGGCTTTGACAGAATTTAAGATTTAATGAGTCTTGATATGTAATCTATGTCGAATGTATCTTTGCTGATTTAGTGGCATGGAGTTAGTGAGAAATTGTGTGAGTCACAATCATTGTGCTGAATGTGCTCTATACAGTTGTACTGTATTGTGCTCTGTACAGACACATGTAGTTCCTGCTGGACCTGTGTGTGCGGTGTCAATGGATGATTTAGGCTCGTTTCTTCCCTGTGATCATGATTGTTGTGTTTTCTCACTCACTCTGTGTTGATAAATTATAGCTTCCAACTTTGCCAGCAGCTCGTTGTTGTGCATCAGGCCAGTCCAGATGTCTCCTTTGTCCTGTTGTGCTGGCATGTGCGTACCGTTCCTCACAAGTGGCTGTCCCTCAAGTTTCCTCCCCACCATGGCAATGTGTAAGAGTGGTTGCATGCTAAAAAAAGACAAAATTGCCCCCTGAGGCGTTGCACCTCCCACCAGCATCTCCGCTGTGATTTATCTGTATGTGTTTAGTGGTTGTGGGATGTGTGGAAAGGGACATTCAGTGGTCAGGATCCTGAACCAACGTAAGCCCGGGAGAAACTTAGGGATATCTTTTGCCATGGATCAAATATAGTTTCTTGCGTTCTTCATTAAATGCTTTTATGATGGATATTTACTATTTCTGAATCTGCATGAATCAATAATTAAATCATATATACTCTGACATTTTTGCTTCATCCTTTGTCAATTGTTTTTGTAACTTATGTTCCTGTTCTCACCCATCAACACATCTACTGATGATGATGATGATATTAAATCTGAATTCAATTAGTATTGCATAACAGTCTACTTTTAAAATAGTTTCTGAATTGAAGCACATGAATACTGACACTTTTCTTAAATGAAATCAGATCTAAGTAACCAATACAATTTATTCATTTATTCAATTTATTCAATGACGAGAACAAAGCCCATCTCTTGGGAAATTGTCCACCGGGAAGTGGGGAATCCATCATTTTGGAAGAAACATGTGGTTTCTGCACTTGAAACCTGACACTTGTGGGCTGTGACGTAGGAGAGCGGTGATGACGAGGAGGCTGACAGTTGGGTGTCAGTGCCTATATGTTCTCCTCCCAAGTGCAGTACTACACTGCTGGTCTACTGGTTGCCTGAACTGTGTTTCATCCACCGAGGGATTCGCTTCAAGAAGGTACAGTAGAAGAGTCGTGACCTCCGTATATACTCAAATAGATTTCATTGTGCTAACCCATTTACCTGTCTCGTCTATCCAGGTGAGAAATTGATTTTACAGATTTCATTGAAATGTCCAGTTGTAGAAATGAATGCAAAGGAATGTATTTGATAGACAAATAAATTACATCATTTGTTATTGGATCCACACTTTAGAAAGTTTACAACCCCTAGGTCTCAGTGAGTGTTGTTCTATAAACAGATGACACAAGATTACATTTGCTCTTTGCTTTATGATGGCTATGTGCCTGATGTTTGCATTTGATTGCATTATTGTCTTTTGTTTTTTTGTCTAAATGGACACTTAGGCCCTCATTTATCAACGTGGTGTACACCCAAATTTGGGTGTACACCTCATTGATAAATGAGGGCCTAAAGGCCTATTCATAGACTGGATTTTTGGTGGTGAGCTGGTGACCACCGTTCCGGTGGTGAGCTGACCACCGGAGCTGAAATAACGTTGAGCGGTGGTGAGTAAAAACAGAGAGAAGGGCTGGAGCGGTGGCGGTGGTTTGCTCTTCACCGCGGCTCGTGACGTCATGTTGTAGTTCAGTGGTCACCTAACCACCGAAAATCCAGACTATGTATGAGCCTTTAGTGTCATTGGGTGCCTTGTAGTTCACTGAGAACTACAACTCCCATGAACTCTAATTGAAATGTTTGACACAGGTGTGATCATTCATCCAATCAAGTGATGAACATATATTCTGTCCTATGTCACTTTTTGATTATGCCTGAAGAAGGTCAGTAGACCGGAAGCTTGCAAAATAAATATTTCGATTGTGTGCAGATCTGAGTGTGCGGAGCTTCCCTTTATTTTTCTCATTTTCTCTTTGTGACTCCAGCACCTCACTTAAGGTTTTTCAGCAGATGAGCGGTGGTTCTTTTTACATTTGTGTAAGAACAGAATAATATGTAAAATTGTTATTGTCTCTATACAGTGCTAGTACAGAGGCGGACATGAACATCCTACAGATTCTGGGTCTCCTGCAGCTGCTGGCTGTGCCTGCATTCATGGTGAGCCATTTCACATCATCGTTAACTATCACAGTCCATGTACATACTGTATCAAGTACGATTCCACACACACACACACACACACACACACACACACACACACACACACACGTCATGTTGTAGTAATAGAAACATTTTTGGGTGTTTGGTGTAGGACCCCTTAGGTCGGTAGACAGGGTATGTACTTGGCGCATAGACACACTGTATGATTACAGCCTCTCATGCTTTAGATTTAGTACGAGGGATGGTTAATGTCACTGTTTTCTTTTCTTTTTTGCTGGTTCCTATGTAATAATGACTCTGTCTTATACTGAGTTGCAACTTGCAAAGAAATTGACATAGCACTTTGCATGTATTTAAAACTAGCATGATCTTAAAATTGATTCTAGTCTTGACATGGAGCCAATAGGGACCTAAATAATGTGTTCAAACTTTATAGTTCTGGTGAGAGACTGCAGAAATTCTCACCCTGATTGATATACAGAAATGCTCTCAGAATTATGCACATTATTTACATGTCACTTTATTAAAACATAAAGGAAGGAACTTTCTGCACACAGTATAGCCTGATATATGGTCTACCGTGCTTTATTCAACAAACAAACGTTTTCACCGTGAAGGGCCTCATCAGGTCTAGACTCCCGTTTCTATTTTCGTGTAGTACACTATGTGCTTGTGGTAGCGTGTTGTGGTGTGTTGTCAGTTCTACAGTATGTGCACCCACAGCTACGCTCCTATGACGTTTTGTTTGTTTTTGTAGCTAACACAGCCCACTCAGGATTACTGGGGAGAGTTTGGAGCCTATGGACCATGCAGTCGTACCTGTGGCACTGGAGTGGCCATGAGGACTAGGAAATGTATTACTGCAAGGTAGGACAAATATACTAACATGGGCAATATTAATGTTCATATAAATATATAGCCTGTACATTATTTGTTTTTATTTGTATTTGTTTTGCTACTTTTACTTGCATCTTCACCACTTTAAACCTAGTGTCCCTATTTTTTCTGTCTTTAATATACCTGTATATATTTTGTTATTTCTTTCTCCAAACCATTTCTGTGACATTTGCCTCCATATATTCCATATATAAGCGGTAGATAACTCAATGTAACCACTTGAGTTCTATACAAGTATATTATACTTGTGTAATGATCAGTTTTTTCAATTATTTTGTTGCCACTGTATTTTTTACAACTTCATCTGCATTGTAGCAGATGAGTTCCTTGCCCATGGGATGGGAATGATATTTATTGGGGAAGGGGACGGCTTGTTGACTTCCCAAAGATGTTCATGGGGATTTATGGAAAGCCTTATGATGGTGAGGTTAGCTGGGATTTAAGCAAGCTTCCTCTTATTATTATTGGGCTATTATGTTGCCAAATAGATGTAACCGAATGAATTAAACTGAGCTGATTTGAAGGAAAGAAACGGACAGAAAGGAATAACAGAAATATTTTTATGTCTGATGTATTTTCTTTTCTTCACAGGACGGATGGTGGACACAACTGCGTGGGATCTTCCAAGGCCTTCCGTACTTGTAATACACAGGTACACTTTACCTTTATACTCATTCTCAGCTTTATGCACATCTACAGTACACACATACACATACACACTGTTACGTTCTTAGCTTACGCATGTTTCACGATAACTACTTTCTATATATGTGATGTATGCCATGCTCTTTGTTATTGCTTAATGTAAATCGCTCTGGATTAAGAGTGTTTGCTAAATGCCTTAATTGTAAATTGTAATACATCATTAGACCAATGCACCATGTATTATGGAACATACTGTATGACACAAGTAAGACGCGCGAACGCGGGAAGCGAACGCAGCTCGTAAATTGCAAAAACAACAATTAGAATAAATTACGTAATTTTTTAAGGTTTTTTTTAAGTTCTCTTTTTTTTGTTTTTTAAGATTTTTTTTAAGTTAAGTTTTTTTTTAAGTTTTTCCTTTTTAAGTTTTTCCTTTTTAAGTTTTTCCTTTTTAAGTTTTTTTTTTAAGTTAAGTTTTTTTCAAGTTTTTCCTTTTAAAGTTTTTCCTTAAGTTTTTTTTAAGTTACGTTTTTTTTAAGTTAAGTTTTGTGTGTGTGTGCGTGCGTGCGCGTGTGTGTGTGTGTGTGTGTGTATGTGTGTGTGGTTTTTGTGTGTGATACAGCTGCGCCCTCTGGTGGTGGGCGGGTGGTGTTACAGCGTGACAGACAGACAGACACACAGACAGACATGATCTGCTGGGTCTCATAGTAAATGCTCACTGCGTTCGCAATCACTGCGTTCACAATTAACGTAATATTGTTTTCTGTAGGCATGTCCTGCTGGAACCAGAGACTTCAGAGAGGACCAATGCAATCAGTATAACAGACTGGACTTCCAGGGAAAGCGCTATAGCTGGGTGCCTTACTATGGAGGTAAAGATATTTTCAACATTCATTCGTTATTGTTAAGTCACCATTGGTGAAAGTATGGTTGTAAATAAATTAGTTTTAATCTACGAGTCCTTGGCAAATAAGATGGAAACAAGTCTTAGTGCATTTTCTGGTTCATCCTCGTAGCAGATTTTGTATTGACCTGTACTATCTTTTGATCTGTACCCATTCTACAAACTGAATGAAATCAATTAAGCAATCAATGGGCTTTACCAAGTCATGGTACTATAAACAATGCATCAGATTTTGTGCATCCTATCCTGTGTCACAAATGCTATAAGCCAAATTAAATATAAACTAAGCTTAAAGTGTAAAATATATCTGTATTAAATGTGGCTTTAATAACCTACAATAAATATAATGTTTCTGTTTTTTTGGTAGCAACCAATCCATGTGAGCTGAACTGTGTCCCCACTGGAGAGAACTTCCCTTACAGACACAGACCTATAGTGGTGGATGGAACGCCATGCTATGTGGGTCGCAGTGACATCTGTGTGGATGGTGTCTGCAGGGTAGGAGCAAAACCAGTTTGGATGTTATAATTGTATAATAATGGCCACGGTATGTCTCATTCACCATTGCCTGTGCATTTCTTCCAAGTGATTTTTCAGGAAGTGTGCTTGTTTAAATAATTGTTTCTTGAGATGAATTGTTCATACTGTCGCTTTTCCTTTGATCTTTGCCAGACGCTGACCCATGGGGAGTTCATGGGCTTAGATGACGCACAAACTGCAGGCTCCCAGCACCATGTTCCAGCAGCCGTGGCGACGCACCCCACGACGACCCAAACCTATGCCTACACGATCGGTGTCTATGGCGAGTGCTCTGCCGCATGCAACGGAGGCATGCAGTACCGCAGCGTGGACTGTGTGGTTCAGGACTCAGTGACTCCCCGTGTAGTGGACGCGACTTACTGCATCACCCAGCGCATGCTGAGGCCAGCCAGTCAACAAGCCTGCAACATGCACGCATGTGCTGCCACAGGTGGTGCTACAGATGGTGCTGCAGTTGTTGTGGCGGAATACAGCGTTGGCAGTTTCAGCGTGGTTGGTGCCATGTAGTTTCCCATATACCAATGAAAATGCATTTAATACCCAAACTTTTCTAGTAGGACCTCCATAGTGATTAGCATTCAACAGAGAATATATGCAATAACAATTTGGTTTGAGCCACTTTGAATATTCTCTCATTGTGGTAGCTGTGACTCAAAAAATAAATATTTGCTCTTTCTCCCGTAATGACGGACAGTGTTCGGTGACTTGCGGGGATGGCCAGCAGACCAGGGAGGTGGTCTGTGTCGGCGCCGGAGGAGAACGTCTGGATGACCATGCCTGTAGAGGTGTGGCGCGTCCCGCTGATGTCCAGGTTTGCCGCAGGCCTGCCTGTACCATAAGTGTCACCTGGCACGTAACTGACTATGGACTGGTAAGTGAAAGTGAACAGAGGAGAGGAATGGAATGAAACGATAAGAAACAAAGACTTTTACACGTTACAATTTCACATAAATTTCCCCTGGTTTCCCCTTAAAGGATTTCTCTTTAACTCTTTCTGCAGTGCATAAGGAGCTGTGGTGGTGGTGTGAGGGAGAGAAGGGTCGCCTGTTTTGATCTGGACCTCCACCCCTATGCGGAAGACAGGTGTGGTGCCCATAGGCCCGCTACCGTGGAGTCCTGCAACTCACAGCCTTGTCCTGGAGCGCAAAGTGAGCCACATCTCTGGTGAACACTCTTTTTTTGGGGGGTCTATAACTGTGCTTGTCCGTTCATCAAAATGTGTCTCTTTTCAGTGGTCCCAAGTGTTCAGGACCCACAGGCTCATGAGAGCACCATGAGAGGATTTGTACCCTATGTTGGAGGAGAGACATCAGGTATGCAGAGCATAGTATACAAGTAAGACGCGCAAACGCGGGAAGCGAACGCAGCTCGTAAATTGCAATAACAACAATTAGAATAAATTACGTACTTTTTAAGGGTTTTTTTAAGTTTTTTTTTTAATTAAATGTTTTTTCAAGTTTTTTTTTAGTGTGTGTATGTGTGCGTGCGTGCGTGCTTCTTTTTTAGTTTTTTTTTTTAAAAGTTTTTTGTTTAAGTTTATTTTTAACTTAAGTTTTTTTTAAGTTAAGTTTTTTGTGTGTGCGTTTTTCCTTTTTTAAGTTTTTTTTTTTTTAAGTTAAGTTTTTTTTTAAGGTAAGTTTTTTGTTTGTGCGTTTTTCCTTTTTACGTTTTTTTTTTAAGTTAAGTTTTTTTTTAAGTTAAGTTTTTTTTAAGTTAAGTTTTTTGTGTGTGTGCGTTTTTCCTTTTTAAGTTTTTTTTTTTAAGTTAAGTTTTTTTTTAAGTGAAGTTTTTTGTGTGTGTGCGTTTTTTCCTTTTTAAGTATTTTTTTAAGTTACGTTTTTTTTTGCTGGGTCTCATAGTAAATGCTCACTGCGTTCGCAAAAAGACATGTTTTGTTCAAAGTATTTCATTTCATAATATTTTCATGTTTGAACGCGCATCTCAATGTGCATTTAATTATACGCATGGCATGTGTCAATCCCAAAATAGTCACATGAAAAGGAAGGGGAGGTAAATATGGACAGACAGACATGAAGCTAAATCATCAACACTGAAGGTTTTACTGTGTAATGCACATTATACACTTGAAGAACTAAGCATTATAAACCAGTTTTGAAAGAGTCTATCCTCGGGCTATAAGAAACATCTACCTGCATGTTGTAATTTTCCGTCTAGACTATGATTGCACTGATTTTTAATAAACACTATAAACTATTTCCACCTTACAACCAAAGGCCATATTGAAATAACAAAATAAAACAGACAGAAATAGCCTAACTATCCACCATGTGGTCCTAAATGTCAACAAAAAATAAGCTTAACATACATGAGTTTGCACAAGTCTGTGGTGTTTTTGGACGCATGATAGTTCGACCATATGCATGTGTGTTTACTTTCCCATTCAAATGCAAACGGTGACTATGAGCATTTTCCCACAGTGAGTGCCCCACGCTGTACACAGACATACTATGGCTGCTGTCCTGATGGCCATAGCTCCGCCACTGGACCCAGATATGAAGGCTGCTCCCATGGAGACTGTATTAATACCAGGTGCGGACCACTTCCTGAACTCCCATCTAACCATTTCACTGATATGATTGATAGAGTTCCATCTCACATTTTGTCACTTTGAAAACCTCCATACCATTAGTTGCTTTGCTACTCTTTTCACTTGACTGCATAGAAATGGATATTTGCTTCTTTTATTTTTATTGTTCAAGTATTGTGAACATGCACAGAATACAGTACAGAATGAATTGACATAGCAACACTGTGCTTATGTATCAAACATGGAAGAGGAAGTAAATAATGAATTCACAAGGGGTTTGTTCAATATTCAGATGCTTTGATTATGGTATCCATAGCATTAAGCATCACATTCACAGCATAAGTGGTTGTGAACATGAAAGTTATGTTGTCATGACTCATGAGTTATGTTCTATACTTCTATATCTATGGATTGACAAGTCTTTCTTCTTCAGGTTTGGTTGTTGTAGGGATGGGGTGAATGCAGCTCAGGGATTTGGAATGGCAGGATGTCCTGAATATGTGGCTCCTGAATATGTGGCTCCTGTGGCAAGATATGTGGTAAGAAGTGTCTACAATTTCTATTCCAAGCAGAACCCGACTCTCTTTGGGTATGAGCCAACTAAGTGTTTAGTCCTCTTATTGGAGTTCAGCTAAAAAACATTTCTTTGTCATTAGGACACACCCTTGGGCAGCCCTGCCCATGATGTATGCTCTCTGAGGCGTGAGGCGGGTCCCTGCGACACCTGGAAGGTCAGGTTCTACTACAACTCAGCCACTCACAAATGTACCGAATTCTGGTATGGAAGTTGCCAGGGCAATGCCAACAACTTCATGACCCTGGGCGAATGCCAGAGGCACTGCGGTGGTGTGAGGGAACCAGCGACCTCAAGGAGAGTGCCAACCAGAAGAGGTTACAGGTCAAGAGCATAACGGTTCTCCTGGCTAATACCTATAGCATGGAATGAATTATGAATCAGAGTCTGATTCTCTGCATAGGCTACATATGTGCACATGTACGAGTCATGACACACACACACACACACACACACACACACACACACACACAGAAAGTGAAGATAATAATGGTATTAGATGGCCGAACCATGCCCCATGTGTGACCCGTGACTGCATAAGAACTCATGTTGCTTTCATACAGTGTTTTCCTTTTCTCCATCTTGCATTGTCACAATCTAAAGAATGTTGTGCTGTTCAATGTACTGTATGAAAAAAAACATAACTGCTTACTTCAATGTGACCAGACTGACCACTCTCGTTAATGAATCAATAAACTGTCTGTACTGATGAACAGGGTGTTTGTGCATTATTTTTACTAGAACAGTGAGGTGTGATCAATTGGCTAATAAAGGGCATCATTGTGATGTCAGAACAGGCCAGCTCCATATATGGAGATCTAGGGGTGATCAGTGCATGTTGGGGGGGTGATCAGGTGTGATCAATTAGCTAATAAAGGGTGAGGTCACGCTTCATTGTGATGTCAGAACATCAGTGTGATGTCAGAACAGGCCAGCTCCATACATGGAGATCTAGGGGTGATCAGTGCATGTTGGGGGTGATCAGGTGTGATCAATTAGCTAATAAAGGGTGAGGTCACGCTTCATTGTGATGTTAGAACATCATTGTGATGTCAGAACAGGCCAGCTCCATATATGGAGATCTAGGGGTGATCTGGATTTGGGCCCTGTCTGGAGCCTGGGCAGAGGCTTTTGTGCTGGTTCTGGACAACCGGCTATCCGACAGACTCAACACTGGGCACTGCACTCCCTGTGTATGGTGGTGTGGAATGTGTGTCAAATTTGAAGTCGGTGGGGGGGGGGGGGGGGGGGGGGGGGTTTCCAAGTTACTTGGATTACAGATGTACGTACATACTTACAGAGACTTGGTGCATTCTCATATAATAACCAACATAAAAATTGCAAGAAAAGTTAAATTATCTCTGAGTTCCGTGAAAAGGGAGCTGAATAGGCCTACATGCATGCAATCCTATATTAAAATAGGCTTAAAGGATTAGTTCACTGAAACAATGACTTATTTTCTATCAATATACATACCCTATGAAGCCTTGAATTCATGGATTCATTGTTAGGTGAATGGAACACTGTCCCCCCCCCCCCCCCCCCCCCCTCCCAGTGAGCTGTGGCGTTCCACAAGGAAGCATACTAGGGCCTTTACTGTTTCTATTATGTAAACGACATGACATCAGCTTGTGACTGCAACTTGTTCCTGTTCGCAGATGACTCGGTCGGCACTGCTAGTCTCGGACAGGAACAAACTGCAGGTTGAAAAGGCCCTCAGCTCTGAACTCGGTAGAATCTGCACCTGGCTCACTGATAAACTTTATACCTGGGAAAAACTGAATCCATTCTCTTTGGATCAAATAGTAATCTCAGCCAGGCAGATGGCTTCTTGTTTAGAGTGGGTGACAATATTATCACACGTAAAGATGAAATTACCTACCTAGGTTCCATCCTGGAGGCTAATCCTTCCGGTTATAAAATGGCCACCAACGTAATCAAAAAAGTAAACCAAAGAACAACATTCCTTTGCAGGATCTAATCACTAGTCAACAAAAACACCTTGAAGACCTTAACAGAAGCCCTCATACAAGGTTTCTTTGACTATGCATGCACCTCCTGGTACCACAGCACCTCAAATGCCCTTAAAACAAGGCTCCAGATTTCCCAAAACAAACTGGTCAGGCTCCTACTTGGGCTCACCCCCCGAACCCACCTCACCCCTGCCCACCTTGACAGGCTGGAATGGCTTAGGGTCAACGACAAAGTACAGCATCTTGCAATGGGTCTGGTCCACAAGATTCAATACACCACCAAGATACCCATGTATCTGTCTAGATACTTCCTTAATGTTAACGAAGTCCACACCCACAACACCAGAGGGAGCGCAACGAACCATGTACAACCCAGATTCGGCACAAACAAGGGACTAAATTATTTTCGCTCCTATGCCACCAAAATGTGGAACGCCCTACCAACAGTCATGAAGTCATAAATCCCTTCACTCCTTCAAAACCACTCTCAAAGGGCACCTACGGACGGCTGCAATTCAAAACTGGCCCCCGTAAAATCTAAATCCCCCCTCACCACCCACCCCTTTTCCCCTCACATATGTTTCTTTTCCCTTTTTACCTCCAGTTTATGATGAATTCCTGTTCTGTTCTTTGGCTTATATAGAAGTGTCTATTTGTACGTCTCTAAATGTTTTGATGAATTGAACAAGGTGGACCCTCTTGTAAACAAGTGTAATGCTTTATTGGGTCATCCACTCACAGTTAACAGTATCTGTATTGAGTTTGTGCTGTAATTCTGCAAACTGTGTTAAATATTTCAATCAATCAATCAAAAGGTTATACTTTATATTTTTAATAAAGTGAGGTGAGGTCAGGTGTGCATCCTGAGAGCATACTGTATCAGCTTGAGATGCTCTGCATTCTCAGCAGAACGTTTTAACACATTATTTACATGTGTTCTTTTATCCCTGCAATGGCTCGCTCCATGTTCAAGTTCCAGACCCACAGGAACGCACCCAGGGTGCCGGCCCGATTCCGGCGAGCCGCCCCATGTCCGAAACGGTTGAGAAATGACGTGTGGGGGTCCCTCTACTGTACCCTCTACTGTACTGTACTGGCACACCCGAAATCACCATATATACAGTTATGTGCGTGTGTGTTTGTGTGTGTGTGTTAGGTTGCGCACAGGTGGTGAAAAACAACCATGCTGTTTTCGTGCTCAGACGCACCCAGCCAGCCACCCACACACATAGCTCCGTAAGGGAGTGGTTGCATGAAATGAAATGAAATCTATATTTACCCAGGGTATCTGGGCTAAGCTCAAGAACTTGTTTCCAGCCAGGCCCTGCTCATAGAACACATTTCATCGTAGTGGTTGATGCCTTGTTCAAGGGCATTTCAGCGGTGGTAATTTTAACGTGTCGGACGGCTGGTTCGAACTGGGAACCTTCCGGTATCTAGACCGCGCCGCTATCCGTTCGGCCACCGCTGCATCACTCTAAAAACAAAATAAATGGAGACATACTGTAGTAGTTTTGGTTGTTAGAACATATATATATATATATATATATATATATATATATATATATATATATATATATATATATATATATATATATATATATATTTATATATTTATATATAATATATATATATATATATATATATAAATATATATATATATATATATATATATATATATATATATATATATATATATATATATATATATATATATATATAATTATTATTATTACCTTTATTTTGGAAAGTTCTCTAGCAGCTTCCAACCGGAACCGCAGTAGAAGAAGAAGGCAAGAAGCTTCTAACCGGAAGAATATTGTATCATTTCCGTTGAATCTTCACTGCTAGAGGCTGCTTCTGCGTCGAAATTTTGTTTTTTACCATATTTGCAAATTATACTCGGTTTAACACCCAAAACACGAAAGCTTCAAGATTGCGGTCAGCACAAACATGGTGAGTGTGGTTTGTTTACATTTCAGGAATTTGGAAGCTCCATTATCCAGGTATTGTGTTTGATGCTACTAAGCTAATGCAGCTAAGCTAACTACGAGGCTCTCGTTTACTGTGCCAAACCAATGAGTTTGACCCATTTATGTCCTCGGTAGACTCATCTGACTCCCGAAATTAAACCTTTTATTTCGACTTATTTGATCTAAATTATGGATTGGGATAATTAACCGATCATTTTTGAAATAATGTTTTATTTGGTAGCGTACCAAAAAAAACAAATACCATTAACATACTTGGTTTCGGTGTCATCGTCCTCAAAATACCCACACGGCGACTTTACCTGTAATCATTTTGAGCCATATTATCATCTTTTGTTAACGTTGAACGTATCGTGTTCATTCGAATAATACAGCATAATTTTATATTTCAATGTGGACTTGGTGAAATGTTGAGACTATTTAATATCTCGTCTGAGATATAAACAAAGTACAAAATACAAGCATGTATATTTTTCTCTGTTCTTACAGTCGCACACAATCCTGCTTGTCCAGCCAACAAAGAGACCAGAGGGCCGCACATATGCTGACTATGAGTCGGTGAATGAATGTATGGAAGGTGAGTTTGAGTCATAAGCTGGATTCTCCTTTTTTATATCACAATATGTAACGTGTTTTGACAAACTACGGTGTACCCCGTCTTTTAGTATCATGATAACTTACTTAGTAAGTACTATGTAGTACTATGCCCTCCTTTCATAACCTTTGTTAGTTTTATTTTGAAAACATTGCATCATTTTCTATATGTGGCCATTGCTGAAGCATTCATTGAATCATCATGCCCTGCATTTGCATACAGGTGTTTGCAAGATGTATGAGGAGCACCTGAAGAGGATGAATCCCAACAGTCCCTCCATCACGTATGACATCAGTCAGTTGTTTGACTTCATTGATGACCTGGCAGACCTGAGCTGCCTTGTGTAAGTATGATTTTTAAATCATTGATTTATATAAGAATAAATCATTGATTTATTCTTAAAGTCCTAATTTAGTGCCAGATTGTAGGAAATGTTTACCTGCAAGCAACTTGGATCCTATCTACAACTAAGTAACAAGCTCCATTGACAGCAGATTCAGAGCCCAAACAGTTTGCCATAAAGTTGCCCATAAAAAGGATAACCCTAGCCGCAATTTGCAACTCTAGATTTTTTTATAATGGGATGAATCTAGAGTTGCAATACCCTCCATTGACTCCCCACTCATCCAATTTGGTTTGTGATCTGCTTGTCTTAAACGACGTTAAACTCACAAACATTGCAGCTGTAGTCCAAGCTTGAATTATCCTCTTTCAATCTGCTGAGCTTGTTTTTCATAAAAATCCCCCGTAGACATGTTATGAGCTACTTTCTGTCAAGACATCCACTGCAGGTGATTTGGAAGCACTCGTTTTTGTTAACGGGTTGTGCTGCTGCCTCCTGCATTATGTGCAAATTCGAAACGGGTGGTACGCTGGGCCGTTCAGTGACTTATGACGAGTGCTTCCAAACTCCAGCACTTAGAAAAAGAATCACCTGCACAGAATTTCTTGACAGAAAGTAGCTCATAACATGTCTACGGGGGATTTTTATGAAAAACAAGCTCGGCAGATTGAAAGAGGATAATTCAAGCTTGGACTACAGCTGCAATGTTGGTGAGTTTAACGTTGTTTAAGACAAGCAGATCACAAACCAAATTGGATGAGTGGGGAGTCAATGGAGGGTATTGCAACTCTAGATCCATCCCATTGTAAACAAATCTAGAGTTGCAAATTGCGGCTAGGATAACCCAAGCTTTCCATACATCTATATTATTGGTGAGTTTATGGTTGTTTAATGTTTAATACAATCAAATAGGATTTTGTGAATGGGATGTCAATGGAGCTTGTTGCCACTATGCAGATAACATCCAAGTTACCTGCAGCTAGGAAATGGTCATGACATGAACTGGGGACTATGTGACCAATGTAAGTAATTATGCCTTTTTCTTTATATCCAGGTACAGGGCTGACACTCAAACATACCAGCCATACAACAAAGACTGGATCAAGGAGAAAATATACGTGCTGCTGCGGCGTCAGGCCCAGCAGGCGGGGAAGTAAAGACGAGAGGTACAGGTTGTCTCTGTTACAGACTTGGGATCAATATACCATATTACACTCAGTGTTGGGTCAGCTACATGTAGCTTAACTTGCCCAACACTGGTTTTAATTATTTATTTGCTATTTATTTCCAGTAAAAATTGAGGCTCGAATACCTGCACGTTAAGCTACATGTAGCTGACCCAAATGAATGAATTACACGTAACCAAATTTAACAACTTGATGGTGACATTTCCCAAACTTATTGTGTGTGTGTGTGTGTGTGTGTGTGTGTGTGTGTGTGTGTGTGTGTGTGTGTGTGTGTGTGTGTGTGTGTGTGTGTGTGTGTGTGTGTGTGTGTGTGTGTGTGTGTGTGTGTGTGTGTGTGTGTGTGTGTGTGTGTGTGTGTGTGTGTGTGTGTGTGTGTGTTATAGAGGGAATGGGGTGGGTATAATAAACTGGTTCAAGAAGAGAGAAAATGGGCTTTCTTTCTTAAAGCTCTTTTCCACTGCTTAGTACCAGCTCGACTTGACTCGCTTTTGGTACCATGTACTTCATTTTCCACTGCAGATGGTACCCCATATATGTTATATACGTTTCCAACACTGCACAGTAGAGAGGATAAAGAACAATGGATTTGGAAACTATATCTATTGCACCTATACAGTCAAACAAACTGTTCTGATAACGCCTAGTTCAAAAGTTTAACCACCCTATGTGCTGGGTTTCCCCCTCTACCCCACTGGGTCTCAACGTCTGTGGGGTCCGGGGGCCACCAGTGGTCCAATGATGTACCCTTACAGGTTTGTAGCCCCTCTCGGAACCCTCGTAAAAGGTTTCTGACATTTGGATGTTTACCTTTTACGGAGGGTTCCTTCTCAGTTGTCGCCCGCAACATGGCGATTCTGGGATACACACGGACTTGGCCTCGCATATGTCCTTGCTGTGCTATTTGAGTGATGGTTATATGTCTCTAAAGAAGCATATCGGCAACGGAAACCCTATTTTTAATCTTTGTTAGACCGTTTTGGCAGCTCTGAAAAACATCCTGCATGTATGCGGTCGGCCAATCAGAGGCAGTAACTAGGACGTGCAGCTAGCCAGGGAGGCGGGACATGGGAAGTGAGGAAGAGAGAATTTCAGAGCTGCCAAACCGGTCTAACAAAGTTATACTTACCGGCTTCTGCGCCGTTCGCTGAGGTTTCCGTTGTCTCCGTTGTCTCCTATTGCTGATATATGCTTCTTTAGAGACATATAACCATCACTCAAATAGCGCAGCAAGGACATATGCGAGGCCAAGTCCGTGTGTATCCCAGAATCGCCATGTTGCGGGCGAAAACTGAGAAGGGACCCTCCGTAAAAGGTAAACATCCAAATGTCAGAAACCTTTTACGAGGGTTCCGAAAGGGGCTAACAGGTTTGTAACTCTGAGTGTACAATAACCAATTTACATGGTAAAATCCAGTGTTCATTTAACTTGCAGTGTACAAATGGAACTAAATGGACCAGTGAGGGACCATTTGGTTTCATTTATGCACTTTGTGTTACAGACCTGTAACGGTCCATTCAGAGTTTCAGACACCTGGTGATCCCTGGACGGTTTGGTGTAGCACACTTTTTCGCATCAGGTCCAGGCTGGAGCTCATGAGAAAGTGTGCTACACCAAATGTCTTCACTGAAAATAGCCAGTCTACAAGCTCACAACACATCACAATGCTCGACATGCCCTGAAAAGGGTTCCTAGGGTTCATGTGGAAACACAACCAACAATTGGTTGGTCAAGGAGAAACCACATCACATTTTGATATCGCCTCAGCTGGCTTGGAACCTCGACAGAGGTGATAAAAAAAATAAAGTACTAGGTACTAATTTTGTCCAATGGAAATTTGGAAAACCTACAAAGGTGAGAAGACACAAGTTGCGCTGGTACCATGCAGTTGAAAAGTGTAATGTGTCTGAAATTGTGCTTGGCATTACATTTGTCAGCCTGTAATTTGGTGCTGTGTTGATCCTAGGGATGTTTGCTGCACGGACTCCATTGGAAGAAATGCTCCATGGGATAGATCATGGGACAGGCCAATTTTTGTTTTAACCAATCTTGATTTCTTTTCACATTTTGACTTTGTAAAACAGTTATGTGACATTGTTTTATACCTGTACTGGAAAGTTGGATTTGAACCCACTGTTGATGGTGATTTATTTCTTTTTTATTCAACAAGGTGAATTGTTGTGTGATTTCAGTGATCCCAGCGGTTTTCATTTCCATATTTCATGTTAATATAGCATCATTGGACATGTGAAAGGCAATATTTCCTACATGTTTTCAAAGGGTTCTTTTTTCCTGACATCAACGTTCTGCTACTTGTGTGTTTTTGTTGATTTAAAGTGAATAAAATATTGTTTACAAACTGGTTTCGGTGTTCCATCTTTGTACACACACAGTTGTTAAAATTTGTGAAACTTAGTTTGTAAATGAGGCCAGACGATTAATAGGATAATATTTTCAATGCCTAACTCCAGTTCCTGTGCTCCAAACAACAAACTATACATTCAATGAGATACTGTTAATTGTGTGGAAACAAATTGAACCATGGTAGAATGTTATTGTGGAATGGAGGGATGTTAAAATAATGTATTCCAAATGAATGGATTGCCTCTTGAAGTAAAGTTGATAAAGATGAATGTGACTAAATAAAAAGTTAACGCAAAAAGAGTTAAGAAGCTTAAACAAATGCAACGCAATTGTTATTTCGCCATATAGTATACTACTGATATTATATATTTAATTAACTTGTGTACTTATATTTTACTATTTGCTTGCTGTTGAGTTTCGCCTGTACTGCGTCTTTAAATGTGTCTGGTTGCCCTGTTGTTGCTGTGCTGGAAACCCCGTACAGATTCTGAAGGGACCCAAGATGGCTGAAAACTCACAGAGGGGGTCAGTTAGCAATTATCGAAGCAAGACCTCGGGAATGAATGGCAAATAGCATTATAATGTAAAGCGTAATCACAAAGGAATTACACGATTTCAGCGTGTTGATCTGCGTGTTTTTTTTTGTGTGGAATGCACGGATCCCAATAAAGGAGAGACGGGTCTCTCCGCGGCCCCGAGCCAGAACATGGCGGAACACTTGGGCAAGAAATAGCAGCTAACGTTAGCCAAGCTAGTGCATTATTGACATTCGTGATCCAAAAAAACACGTCCGTCTTTATCTTAAAACAAATGGTTTGCGGGTCCGCAAACGTGGGATGATGTTATCGGCGCGAGATCTGCGTCTCTTTGGTATAACGTGTTTGTTTAGCGTTGAACATGTTGAGCGTAGGCAGCTAGCGGACTAGCTAGGTTTGCTAACTATAACGCTACGAGCTAACATTGTCGGCCAGCGTACAGACTGTACCTCGAGTCAGTGAACACAAGCAGATGCTCTTATTCTGAATGTCACAAGTCTGTCAAGAAGATTGGATCACGTTAGACCCTTTGATACATAACAATCTACCTGACGTGTTGTGTTTATAGTTTGAGCTGCAAGAAGAATGTTCTATAAGCTGGAGACTGTCGCGTGAGGCTAGTTTTGAGGGAGTTTTGGGCAGAATAATAATCATATTGTATTTCCTTAAACCACAGATTACACCTAGATACTAGTTTTGACCTGGCTCAAAACAAAACGGTTGTTGGCTCCCGCTGACTGCTGAGTTACATCAGCTGCCCTGCAATTACTGCCTGGACAAACGTAACAAGTGGATCTGAGAGTTGACGCGATTCTACGTGAGGTAACCAGTTGACACAACCTAGACTGAGGTCTAGGAGGAGGAGGAGGGGAGCGGTCACGACCACCTGCAAGGATGACGGACACCCGTCGTCGAGTCAAAGTTTATACCCTCAATGAGGACAGGCAGTGGGACGACCGTGGGACCGGACACGTCTCGTCTGGCTATGTGGAGAGGTTGAAAGGCACGTCTCTGCTGGTGCGAGCAGAGAGTGATGGTAGGTGAAAGACACGTTGAGATGTGCTGGGTTTTGTCTTACCATTACAACATGTTAATTATGTGTCTTATAAAGATGTACTACTACAGCTGTAAAGCACTTTTGGTTTGAGTCTAGCCTTGGATCCAGAGTCCAGACTATCATAGATGTATTTGATTTGTCTGACATTTGATTACATATATAGGTACGTTGCTTACATATATAGGTACATAAGGAAATGTCAGACTCGATAAAAATACATCTATGATAATAGTCTTCTTGATCCAAGGCTAGAATGTCCAGAATCTAGTTAATTGTCTATGAAATGGCATGACATATACATTATGTGGTTTCTAGATTAAGGAGAGCTCAAGTTCATGCTCTTAATTTAGTGTTAACTCTGAAGTTTGGGTCAACTACTCCACTTTGTTAGCAGCAAAGGACAATGATTACTTCTACTTGATGAGTGTGGCACAGCCGTATCAGCTGTAAATGCATAGACACACACACACACACACACACAGACACACACACACACATGTAACTTGCAGCAAACTGAACATGCCAGCTTCACAAGCTGATCTAGTTGAATTTAGGCCCAAGTAATCCTGATCCAGACTGATCTGCCACCACCACAAAATTCATGGCCCGCAAAGGCAATCATCTGGCACATCTGCTTTATTATATTTGATCTGTAATTAGTATTTTGGGGGTATTTACTATTTATGCGCACCCTGTACCTGCTCTGATTGAATGTGCATCTGGTTCTCTCTGCAGGTTCGCTACTGCTCGAGTCAAAAATCAACCCCAACACAGCCTACCAGAAGCAACAGGTCAGTTCATAAAACGATGCACACAGTAGTAATGCCTTGTTTTTTGTGACTTAACTAAATGTGTTCATTTTGTGTACAGGACACGTTGATAGTATGGTCGGAGGCAGAGAATTATGACCTGGCTCTCAGCTTCCAGGAGAAAGCTGGTTGTGATGAGATCTGGGAGAAAATTTGCCAGGTAACTTGTTTTTGTGTTTGACTGTCTGCATTTGACCACCACTGGACTCCTGCGACCACTCCTTAGCTCAATCACTGATGTTAGTCGGGCTGTTGTGTGACTTCTCTGCAGGTCCAGGGGAAGGACCCGTCGGTGGACATCACCCAGGACGTGGTGGACGAGTCTGAGGAGGAGCGCTTCGACGACATGTCCTCACCGGGCCTGGAGCTTCCACCGTGCGAGCTGAACCGGCTGGAGGACCTGGCTGAGCTGGTGGCCTCCTCGCTGCCCTCGCCGCTACGCAGAGAGAAGCTGGCCCTGGCCGTGGAGAACGAGGGCTACATCCGCAAGCTCTTGGAACTCTTCCGCGTGTGCGAGGACCTGGAGAATCGCGAGGGACTGCACCACATCTACGAGATCATCAAGGGCATCTTCCTGCTGAATCGCACCGCCCTGTTTGAGGTCATGTTCTCAGAGGAGTGCATCATGGACGTCATCGGCTGCCTGGAGTTCGATCCAGCGCTGCCGCAGCCACGGTGTCACCGGGAGTTCCTCACCAAGACGGCTCGCTTCAAGGAGGTGATCCCAATCTCGGACCCAGAGCTGCGGCAGAAGATCCATCAGACGTACCGCGTGCAGTACATCCAGGACATGGTGCTGCCCACACCCTCGGTGTTCGAGGAGAACATGCTGTCTACCCTGCACTCCTTCATCTTCTTCAACAAGGTGGAGATCGTCGGCATGCTTCAGGTGAGCAGGGCTGACCTCTACAGTGTACAACGTCTATGAAGGATTGTACAACACGTGCATGTATGCTGCTTGAATGTCTAAGCATTTGTCTTTTTTTCCCCACTTGAGAGTTGAGATATACCCTGTTATAACTAGGGATGGAGATTGAAACACGGTTCTGTCACAGACCTGGTTACAAAGGTATTGAGACCCAAAAATCAATAGGTTTTGGGCTTGTCGATTGTCGAGACTCTTTACAGATGCGACGTGTCGTGCAATGTCCTTACATTGAATTGCATGTGTGAATACACCTTTAACCACTGTGAATTTAAAAAAAAATCTTATGAAGCAGAGCACAGAGCAGTCATGTATGAAGTTGTTTCATGGCCCATTGTGCTTTACGCAGTCTTTTTGGCTTCTCTGATAGTGTTTTATAGTCACGTGACCTTTGTTTTTCTACTGTGTCAACTCAGCAGTGTTTATGTATGGCTGTCTCCATAGAGACGGAGGAGTGTTGTGTAAATCAGTTACGCTGCGCAAGAGGAAAACTACAACTGGCATGTGGTGTTGACTCTGATGATACTGTTAGGCCTGTCAAACATTTTCCAAAAATAGTGGAATTTCCATATTTCCAATATGTTTAGTATAAAGTATGTCACTAATATCTTTATATATTTTAGTTATTTGTCATATCTGCCTGCCCTGTGCAATGTTTGTTTTATAAATAAAATATAAATGTATTCCTATGTTCCAACGTTCAATGACAAAAACAGATATTTGCATAAGAATTTAATCGTCAAGTAAAATGTCATGATGCTGACAGTGACAGTCCTAGATACTGTGTTATATGAAGGTCTACGTCCACTGATATATATTGGTCTCTTACATGCTTCCCTTCTGGCTATGAGCATGAGTCTTCTTGGCAACCTGTGATTTGAAGACCAACAAAGTAACCAGTGTCCTGGTGATTTGAACCAGGCCCTGGTATCTTGCAGCACACATTTTATTGATTGATATTGGCCAACTTTATGTTCCCACCCACCAGTACTGTAATGCATGAAAATCAATAACTAAAACAGGCTTGCGTTTATAATTACTTAGTTGGTTTGAAAGGTTTTCACTTCATGTTCACTACTAGACTTCTGAGAGAGAAAACACTGTCTGTTTGTTTATAATAATTATATTCTAGATAGAAAAAAGGTAATTCTTTGCAGGTTTAAATCAGCTACCACACTTAATGACAGATGTGTGCAGCACACCTTTTGAACTCTGACCCAGGGCTAATATGAGGCCCCATTTCCACCAGGGTTGACCCGGTTCCGTTTTCTTTTCCCGCCTAATTTTGAACCCGTTCAGAGTGTTTCCACTAAAAATGAATTGACAGCCCTGAACTGGGAACCGGTACGCGGCAGGTTCTGTGAAAGCACCAAGGTTCTGATCATCTAGAACGGAACAAGTTCTAGAACCAAAGTCCCTTTGGTGAAAAAGGGGCCCGAGTGTCAATGGTCGAATTCCTCGTCCATTACCCCTACCTTATCCTTGTCTCCCCATTTATGTCCACCTATTTGGCGGTAGGATGACGAGAAGTTTCTGACAGACCTCTTTGCACAGCTCACGGATGAGGCCACAGACGATGACAAAAGACACGAACTGGTATGCCAAAGCAAGATTTCCACTCCACTAGGGTTACTGCAAGTAACTGATTAAAATTTAACATTTTTGTGATTACTCTGGTAAACTATTTGATTTATAGAAAATTATATTGGCTTAATATGTTTACCCATCAGTCAAAAACAACATTTTATAATATACATATTTACATGATACATAACTAAACCAATTGCTCTATTAATCCAGTGCTTCTCAAACTTTGTAATTTCAAAGACCCCCATATCAGTGATCAAATGTTAGTTACAGACTTGCAAGAGTCCATTTAGAACCATGAGGTTCTTTGGACCCCACTTTGAGAACCACTGTATTAATTATGTATTATTTATTTGCTGTATTTCAGCCCTATGGTCCAAGGCAAGCAGTACTACTACCATTTAAACCTTGTGTCCACTCTTACACTTGTGTCTTACTCTCTTCTGTAGGTAAACTTTCTAAAGGAATTTTGTGCATTCTCGCAAACGTTACAACCTCAAAACAGAGACGCCTTTTTCAAGACATTGTCAAACATGGGCATTCTACCAGCACTAGAGGTGATACTGGTGAGTGACCCACAGTACAGATGTTCAGGGAATAGAATGTTTTCCAATATTTGGTGCAGTTTTTATTTGTATTGTTTAAACGTGTGTTCAGGGTGTTTGCATTATATTTCAGGTGAATCTGTTTAAATTAACATTTTGACGACAAAACAAACACAGTGTTTGTGGCCTTGAATTTTTAAATAATGTCATGGACAGTCAAAATGATGTAGAAATGCACAGAAGAAAGTGTTTTATTTATTTTTTGCAGAACCAATCACAGTTTTGTTCAATTTCCATAACTGATTAACGCATCCTGTCACAGCTTGTCCCGTGAACAAAGAACATGTAATGAAACCATCCATATTTGATAACCCATATAATTACACTTTATTCTACAAATTGTTCTTTTCCTGTATGTGATGAAAGTAAAGAAATAAAAAATAACTATTGCCATCTACACAATTATATACTGTACACATGTTCACAGTTATGTAACTACCGGTACATAAACTCTTCCACTCCACAACATACCCATGATAAAATTACACAGAGAGGAGAGGGAAAAAGGTATTCGCCACCGTAACATGTTCATGTGAATTCATTGAGTTTGGTCTCAGAAATGAATCCAATGTGTCTTCGTGAACTAGGGGATGGATGACGTGCAAGTGCGCGGGGCGGCCACAGATATCTTCTCTTATCTGGTGGAGTACAACCCCTCCATGGTACGAGAGTTTGTCATGCAGGAGTCTCAGCAGAATGATGATGTGAGTACAGCCCATGAAAGCAGCTCACTAACCTGATCACCTTCACGGGGCTGTTTTCTTTATTCTTTTTTTTCTGCTGATGTAAACCATGCACTTGAATCTGTTCTGTGAAGATGTTCAAATAAACTAAACTAAACTAAACCCTTGTTGTAAAACAACCAACGTCTAGGAATAGCCTCATCCAGAAGTCAGCATTTTCGTATCGGAATATGTTCAGTGTTGTGCATTATGCAACAATGATTGGTTTGTTACTGATAATGCTGTGTGTTGTGCAGCAACTGATGATTTATGTTTTTACTCATGTGTATGATGTGTTGTATATTGTGCAACAACTGACGGGATTTCTGTTGTGTATTGTATTGTGCAACAACTGATGTCTGTTGTTACTGAAGTGTTGTGTATTGTGCAATAACAGATGGGATTGTCGTTGTGTCAACTTGTGTGATTGTTGTTTGTCACCCCAGGACATCCTGCTGATCAACCTGATCATAGAACACATGATCTGTGACACTGACCCGGAGCTGGGCGGAGCTGTGCAACTTATGGGTCTGCTACGGACCCTTGTGGACCCGGAGAACATGCTGGCTACAGCTAATGTGAGTTGACCGGCTGGCGCTGCACACACCTTGTCTTGCCGATAACGAGTGACCTAGTCTCATGTCTTAAGGCCACTTAGTTAATCACAAAATGCTGTAGAATTGCAATATTACATTGCAATATTGGTGACTGCATTATCATAGGCTTCCCTGATGAAGGCTTAACCGCTGAAACGCTATCAGTGTGTGTGACCACCTTCTTGTTTTTTCAAGATTCCATTTCTGCATTATCACAACTACATTTCCCCAAAACTTTATTTTTTCCTCTTTAGAGTTATATGGGTTGGTTGTTATACCAACAAATAAAAGGACACAATGGAAGTAATAGAATTCTTCCTTAGATAGATACTTCTACATACAATAATAATGTATTTCATGTAGTATGTACAAAATCCTAAATGCAATGTCCAGATCTTTCTATTTGTTCAGCTAAACATCCACCCTGGTCTCTCTGTACATGATAGGCCTACTTGCAGTGGTGCCAAGCTTCATAATTCCTTGGCCTGCTGATGATGTGGCTGTCTTTCCTTTTGCAGAAGACGGAGAAGACAGAGTTCCTGAGCTTTTTCTACAAGCACTGCATGCACGTCCTTTCGGCCCCACTATTGGCCAACACCACAGAAGACAAGCCCAGTAAAGGTGAGGGATACCTGGGATGTACATGCTTTCCTTGTCTGTGGGTGTTGGACCAGCTAACTTGGACCAGCTCATGCACAAGTACTTGTATGTTCACATGCTGATGACTGATGTTTACCATTCTGCGTTTGTCGGTTCCTTCCTTCCTTTGTTCGTTTGTTTGTTCCTACCTTCCATCCTTCCTCCCTCCCCCAAGATGACTTCCAGACGTCCCAGTTGCTGGCGTTGATCTTGGAGCTGCTGACGTTCTGCGTGGAGCACCACACCTACCACATCAAGAACTACATCATCAACAAGGACATTCTCCGGAGGGTACTGGTGCTCACCGCCTCTCAGCACGCCTTCCTAGCACTATGTGAGTCACAAAAAGACACCTTTGTGTCTCTTCCTTATTGAATGTGTTTCTACTACACAGGAAAGAGTGGGTATATGGGGTGGGCTAGGGGGGTAAATGTGTTTGCCAGATTCAAACCCAGGATGTCGCAATTATGTGGGTCAGCATGTTAACGGGCTAACCTATAAACGTCAGTGCTGTATCAAAAATATATTGGGACACGTGGCATAAATAGCCATAGAAATTGATTGAATTGTCCCCAGTGTTTTCTACTGAGTTTAACATTTATTAATTCAGGTTAATAGCTTGTAATTTAAGTTTTAACTTGTGGTTAGTTGAACTACACTTTGAGGGCTAAGTTGTGGTTAAGAAATTACATTCAGGGCTTGAAATTGTGACTGTTCTTGGTTGCATATGCTTCCGAAATGTAATCTGTGTGTGTGTGATCGTTTGCAGTTATTTGCCTATTCGTGGCCGCCTATTAAATATCATACTATGGTGGCTGGTAATGATTGTATGGTGGCCCACCACGCAATAATGCATATAGGGGAAACACTGGAGCGTAGAGTGAACCAAATCCAAATAGGCTATCAAAGTGAATAAATAGGACATATGAAGATGTGATTGGAATTATTGGGCCTAGTAACCCCCAGTAGTAGCCTACCATGCATCATTCAGTGACTTGTAAACTGTACTGTTAGTGTTACTGTTGTTTTTCATCAAATAAAATCACAGACCTATACTAAGTAAGTAAGTTGGTCGGAGAGGCTTATTGTTAGTATCTGCCGAAATTAGCCCTTTCGAGCCCTGAAATTGAAACTTAGTTGGAATGTACTCGTACATTTCTGTTTTGTGCGGAATGTGAAAGCCTTGTTTTGTGCCGGCCCGAGTTGACTAAGACTTAATTTCACAGGTGCCCTGCGCTTCATGCGGAGGATCATTGGCCTGAAGGACGAGTTCTACAACCGCTACATCATGAGGAACTTCCTGTTTGAGCCAGTAGTCAAGGCCTTCCTCAACAACGGCTCACGCTACAACCTCATGAACTCGGCCATCATCGAGATGTTCGAATATGTCCGTGTGGTGAGTGTTGCCTATGCCTTGCTTGTCAACGCAGGCAATGCCCCCGTTAGTTATTTTCCTCTTGAGTATAACGAACCGTGCCCAATTAATCAAACACATTTAATCAAACGCATTTAAACTTGGTTTTCACACTAAACTGGTCTCCCCCTTTGTGCCTCTCTATCAACCCCCTTGCATCACTGTCCCCCGTCCCCTCGCTCCTCCTCCCATTGCTCCCAGGAGGATGTGAAGTCGCTGACGGCTCATATAGTGGAGAACTACTGGAAGGCTCTGGAGGATGTGGACTATGTCCAGACCTTCAAAGGCCTGAAGCTGCGCTACGAACAGCAGAGGGAGCGGCAGGACAACCCCAAACTGGATAGGTGAGAAAGTGACTTGTTACACCATCCATTACCATGGGTGAATGAACTGGATTGTGCAAGGTGTGTGAGAGAAAAAAAGAACATCCAGTTTGGTGGCTGCATTAATAAGATGGCATCTGTTTGAGAATGTAATTATCTTAATAGTCTTTTAATGGCCCAAGGTGATTATTTGTGGCATACTAGGCGTGTTTGTTAACTTGTCAGAATGCCCATGGGTTGTTTAATTAATTTCTGCCTTTGACACTGCCAATTGTGCCAAAGCATTACATATGTTTGGTGGTCTTGTGGGATATTAAGAGGCTGTTATGTCAAATTAGCAGTGCATATCAATGGGTATAGAGCGTCGCAGTCCCGCCTCCTACCAGGGACCAGGAAATGATTCTCCGTTCATTTTCCTCATAGACATTTCAGAAAGTATTTATTTAAAGACGTTTACGCCGCGGACAAAGCCAACTCGAGTCGTGACAAATCATGACAACAAACACAATTTTTGGGGCCGAAAAAATAATTAGAAAGAAGAAAAAAACGGCAGGTTACAACACTTTCTTTGTTGTTTTTCTTCTTTGTAATTATTTGTTTGGTCCAAAATATTGTTTGTGTTGTCATGAGTTGTCACGACTCGAGTTGGCTTTGTCCGCGGTGTAACCGTCTTTAAATAAATACTTGTTGAAATGTCTATGGGAAAAATGCATTGGGATTCATTTCCTGGTCCCTGGTAGGAGGCGGGACTGCGACGCTCTATTGATGACAAACCTTT
Source organism: Electrona antarctica (assembly GCF_951216825.1). NCBI lineage: Eukaryota > Metazoa > Chordata > Actinopteri > Myctophiformes > Myctophidae > Electrona > Electrona antarctica. The sequence continues at coordinate 13,587,718 of NC_136798.1, forward strand.
ATGTTTTTTGGTCATTAAGAAGTTGTTGTTGAATTGCTCAAAGTAGAATAACTCCCCTCTTTTAGCTATGTATTATGCTACTTAACTCTTTTTGTAGACCTTTTGATTAACCCATTTTGACCTGAGATCAGATTCTAAAAATGTCTTCTACATCCTGACAGTTTTCTGAAAAGCTATGTTTCTATGTCAGTCATTCTTCGATTTTTCAAAAATAGCAGACCTAAAATAGCAGGGTCTGATCTGCTATTTTTCAATAGCTAAAGCATAACATAATGTTAACACCAAAAGGGGTTCCCGCCCAAAATGGGTTAAAAGGTCTTCCAATGCCTTGCCGGCTAGAATAATGTCTGCTACCATGGGAACACAGTAAACAGAGCTGGATTGTTTATGGGATATGCAAACCTTTGAGACCAACAAAGAATTGTTAGGGTGGAAAGTTCTGTACTCAAAAGTTTGGTATTCTGAAAGTCAGTCTTAATGTAAGCTATATCGTCTGCCTTTTATTTTTGCGTACCTCCATTTTCATGAGCTGTGCTGAGAACATGATTGGGGGTCTGAAATATATTTAAACAGCTGGAATTATATAAGAAATGAATAAAAACGTTGGCAAGGTTTCTAGCAAGCCACATCTACTGGAAAATGCTCTTACTTTGAATCAATAGGACTCATACCATGTCTGCTGGACCAAATGAAGCGTTCAGTTCTAGCGTATGTTTCTTGGCTTCACAATGACTGTTATGACCAATCATTGGTGGCCGTTAAGTACCAGTGGAGCTTGTTTGTCAGTACTATCATTCACCATTTGAAAGTGAAACTAAGCTGAACAGGACACCTGCAAGTTGCATGGTGTTACGATGTCAGATCAGCAGCATATGAGACAATATTCAATATGCAATTATTGTTATCTAGCCCCCCCTCTTTCATCACATTCCAATTAATTTCTACTTTTAATCACAATTCTCCTTCATTTATACTGGCCAGCTACATTTCACACTGTAGTCATCAGCTTCCCTGATTGACCAACCCAACCCATTGGCTTCATGTCTTGGCCAAGCTTTGTATTACGTTTGTGCCTTTACAGTCCAATAATCTAATTGAGTTGGTTGACTACATAATTATAACCAGGCTGAGAATACAATTGGTCTCTAAAAGCCATTCAGCATAGAAGAAGTCACACCTGTGTGAAGTGAGGGGTGCTCTTATCAGCTCTTATCATTCTGGCCAATCACAATTTGCGTCCCCACCTTCTACATCAATGTTTGTGTTTTCACTATGATGTAAAATTGTCCATTCATTGTCAATGGGAATGTAATTTCTTTTACTAGAGTTTGACTGTGTGGACTAAGGTTGTGCAGTTTTCGGTTTAATGTGGTTTTATGAAATGGTGTCATGTGCGTTGGGTGCCCGTGATTATTGTTTACGGAAGCAGTAGAGAGAATGGCAGCGTCAACTAAGTAATGCGACGGGTGATATGCGCACGGCTCCATCCTCCTAAGATGTATGACTGCCATCAAATAAATGCCTGGGTTCCGAGGTGAAATGAACTGCTGACAAACGTGTTTATACGACAAAGAATTGTAAAACAAATCACTGATTCTTTTCAGGACTAAAGATCCTTGCAGACTGGACGCATTTTTTGGAAAAACGCTGCTAAAAATCCGATAAATGCTGCAGTGTGCAGGGACGTTTAAGCTGATCTAAACCTAGATCACAATCTAGGAGATGCATTGAAGTTGAAGGAGAGAGTAGCCTACCGCAGTTTCAGCTCAGGGTTTCCTGCACAATGTTATTGGCATGGCGCTGCATAAATTGCGCCATGCCAAACTGCAAAGAAAAGAGAGGGGGCTAGTGAATCATGGTGTGTGTGATATGAAATGTCCAGTACCTCCCCAGTGCCTCCCCCAGTGCCACCCCAGTGTCTGCCCAGTGCCTCCCCAGTGTCTGCCCAGTGTCTCCCCAGTGCCACCCCAGTGCCACCCCAGTGTCCCCCTGAGTGCCTCCCCAGTGCCCCCCCTGAGTGCCTCCCCAGTGCCCCCCCTGAGTGCCTCCCCAGTGTCTCCCCTGAGTGCCTCCCCAATGTCTCCCCAGTGCCTCCCCAATGTCTTCCCAGTGGCTGCAGTTTCTCTTATCAAATTAATTAATTAATTAATTAATCAATCAATCAATCAAATCTAATTAATTAATTAATCCAAATGTTGTCCCCCCCGTGCCCAGCTCCATGCCAAAGCTTTTTCCTGCAGCAAACACTGCAGCTTGCACCATTCATGGCAATGATGTGGCAAAAAAACAAACATCCAGATTCCTTTTTTACAGACGTCATTTTTATGGACAAAATTAAATTAAATACATCCTGCCCTGTCCGCCCCACTGGAAAAGTGATGGCGTGGCGCAGCGAACTCGCATTGCAAATCGCATTGATTGTCTTGTGACATAAACAACTGAGACAAGTTTTAATATCCAGACTAAAGCCCTAACCACACCAAAGGGTCAAGGCGGTTTTAGCGTTCCCTGCGGTGTGATACTGTTATATGTCTTGTTGCACGTTGACCCCACGTTGACCCCACGTTGACCCTAGTGATTCAACGACCCAAACCACACCAAAGGGTGTGGTTTTGTTTAGCGTTAACTCCTTGCAACCGTTTGGACCCAAGGAGTTGCATGGTGTGGTTATGGCTTTAGTGCAGGAACATTGTATGCACCAGTTAATAAGTTGTTATGCATGTTCATTTTAGACTAGACTTTAGTGTGCATTTTGGAAAGGAGCCATCTAGTGGCGATAGACTGTAATAGTAGTCCTATTATTTTATATATTTAACAGCTGTCATTTTGACCACATAAAGCGGGTGCTGGCCACGTTAAAATTAATGGACGGTAAAACCGAGGTGCGTTTTCTTTTGGGGGCGGGGGGGGGGGCTTAAACCATGGTTTAAAATTTTGGAAACCGCCCAACCTTAGTATATGGACTGCTAAAGGTTTATTTATAAAGACATCTCTAAAAGACTTCAAACTAAGGTTACCAGATGAGTGTTCTCTCGTTGTGGCCTGTAAATGGAACGATATCATTGACCCGTGTGCACTCTTGTGCCCAGCATGCGGTCGATCCTGAGGAACCACCGCTTCCGGCGGGACGCGCGGACGCTGGAGGACGAGGAGGAGATGTGGTTCAACACGGACGAGGACGACCTGGAGGACGGCGAGGCGGTGGTCCACCCCTCCGACAAGATGAAGAGCGAGGAAGACCTCATGGACCCCATCAGCAAATTCATGGAGAGAAAGAAATGTGAGTGCCTCACTCTTTAACTGTGAGAATGGCCTGGTCATTTCCTTACTAAAGATAACCTTTGGGGAGTTGGAGTGACTGTTGGGAACTAGGTTTAGGTTACGATAATTCTGTTCTCCTTAAATGATTCATCACAGTTGTTTCAAAACACAAACGAGTGATATTTCATGGCTGATGATGAACTGAATTCTCTGTTGTAGACTGGGTTTCTGTAGGTCTTTATGTATTCAATTGGATTGGATTTAGAAAGTATGAGAAGTTTTGAGATTCACATTTCCAGTCGTCTCAAAATCTTTGCTTTTCAAAAAGAAAGTATGTGTGATAGACAGCTTAGACCGATTTAGATGCTGCTTCTGTGTGATTTAGTGGGGAAGGGAATGTGTCAGTGTGACAAATCTTGTATGTTGAGTAAGGTCAATCGTACTGGAGGGGACAGACCATTTCCAATTGGTCAAGATTTAGAGACGTTTTTAGAATCGGCCTCGGGTCTAAATGGGTTAAACTTTAGAATGTGGTTTATTAACATAAAATATACAGCACATTATCTGTGCAAACATAGCATGGTTTAGAATATATTTTGTTAAGGCTAGACATGGACTGGTGAAGGTGAATCAGGGACCTTGCACAACTAGCCATGGTTCACATGATGCTCATGATGAACTTCACAAGCGTCATGGTCCAACTTTCTTTTAGGACTGCTACATTTACAGAGCAAACGTGTACATAAACTTTCAACTACGCGCCCCTATCGGTTAGGAGGTGTGCAAAATAATAGGCCAGTGCGCTCCTGGTGTGAAACTGTGAATTTCTGAAAGCACCCCATGTTGAGATAAATAGCCGGGTGCTCGGATAAAAATGTTGGGGGAATGCACAGGTGCTAATAGCCAACCCGGGTCGGGTGCACCTAGCACTTTATCTTTGAAATCTGAACGTTTATGCACATGTTTGGTCTGTAAATGTAGCAGTCCCAAAAAACATGCTGAAGTTGTACCATGACTGTCGTGATTAATATGATGTCATGTTTCAGAGCTATTGCAAGACATTTTTACAGGACAAAGTGAATGTCCAGGTTTCCAGAGCACTCTTTGTAAAGATAAGGCAGTAATATAATAATAGTAAATCAAATAATAAATGAACTGTTTAACCGTTTTAACAGATTACAACTTCAGTTAACAGCTAACCATTGGAATCCCTAGACACACCACACACACACACACACACACACACACACACACACACACACACACACACACACACACACACACACACACACACACACACACACACACACTTTAGCTTTCCACCTTCCTCACTGCTGGTATCTCCAAAGTAAACAATGCGTTGCTGAAGTAATTTGGTGTGTACTTTGACATGCAAGCCACAAACTGCAGTCTTGATGCTGTTGCTGTTTTTTATTTCTGCTATGTAATAGGTAGGTTGTTAGATCTATCCATATCGAGTATTAATGGCCAAAGATTAACAATTGACAGTTGACAAAACGCTAAGTAAGTCGATCAGCCTAAATGTGAAGCTCCAGATCCATTTGACTAATTTACAGTTAACCAGCTTGTTGCAGTTTTTATCTAACGTTAATATACCATGGAAAACCAGATCAAAGCTTGTATCAGATTGTAACACTGGCCGATATTTCAGTCATAGACAGTGGAGGAAGGGATGAGGAGAGTGAAGGAAGGAAAGGGCTGGGGACTTGGGAAAGACAGAGGAAGGATCAGGTGGAGAGAAAGAGAAGGTGGAGGAGAAGATCTACAACACTCAGAGGGAAAGAATCAAATGGATTCAGAAGCAGAACAGGAGTGTCAACTGGAGATGCAGATATTAATTCTGAGAAGGCGGCCAAGAAAACGTAGTGAGAATGGAAAGACAAGGAAAGAAGCAGGTAAATACCTCCCCTCCCTTTGGACAGCACCAATATGGGGGAGGGGGAGGGTCTTAAATGGCTTCTCACAGTGATATTAAAAAGTCTTACATTTAAATTGCTGATAGCTGCAGATATCCTGTAGTTTGCTGGGATTTCTTGGGAATTAAACAGTATTTGGATGTGGAGAAAGATATGTTCCTGCCTCTTCCCTCCTCTCCAGTGAAAGACACGGACGACAAGGAGGTACTGGGCAAGTCGAGCCTGTCGGGTAGACAGAGCCCAAGCTTCAAGCTCTCATTTTCCGGCTCCACCAAAACCAGCCTGTCTAGCCCTCCCTCCTCAGCCCCATTGAATCCCGGATCACCGGGATCACCAGGGTCCCCGGGCTCTGGGGCACGGAGCTCTCCCCCCACCACGGCCATTACCACAAAGGTGGGTTTTTGTCTATGATGAGGTTAAAGTCTTTCTGCTGTTCTTGATGACCAGCACCTAGATGTGTGTTTCCACTTTTTATCTAGGCAATTTACTAATGTAAATTCATTGTTCTTTGTCTTAGTTTGTATATCTGTTAGCCTGATATTAAATTGATTTTACTGAGCTTGCCTTTGCAGCATGTCTGTGCAAAATACTGAAATCATAGTAGATATCGGAAAATGCCAAATGGAAACTTGACTTATAATGAATCAATGAATTTGATGTAGATTCATGTTCTGTCTTGTCTGCTTCAGGGGGGTCTGGTGGGGCTAGTGGACTACCCTGATGATGACGAGGAGGAGGAGGAGGAGGAAGAGGAAGATGACGCGGAGAGTAAAGAAGATCCCCTGCCTCCCTCGAAGAAGTCCAAGCTGAATTCCTAAAACAAACAAAACAAAACAAAAAACACTGGGTGTCTCAGCTCTCGCTCCGCTCGCCAGACTAATATTTCAACCAAACACCATTGACTTCATGCAGGAATGATAAAACTTGTAAGCAAAACAAATGAATGATCCCCTCTCGCCGTTGGGTGGGGTGGGGATAGCCGAGGAGCGGACTGCGAACGGAATCGAAGCCTCCTCGTGCTATCCCGGTTCATACAAGTGCCAATCGGATGACGGAGCGAGAAACCGGCCATCAAGCAACGGGATGAGAGAGAAAGTGAGGGAGGGGGGCAAACAAACAAGACGATGGCAGTTTATTGCAGTTAGACAACGGTAGACTCAACTGAGGAGTTATTCTGCAACTGGAGTAAAAGACCACACTCACACACGAGTTAAAGCAGACTGAAACCCCAAAGAGCTTGAGGGCTCGGACCACGACCCACTGCCCCCCGCCCCCCCAGCCCCACTCAGGGAAGGACATCACAGCGACCCAAGCAGGTCGGCCAATTCAGACCCAGAACCACCACTCAACCCCTGCCTGCCCCCCCACCCTTCTCAAGAGTCCATCCTCTGTTCTGTTATCCTTTCACCTCATTTTCGTCTCCGCTTTGTTCCCTGACCTTTCCCCCACCCCATATTTCTTGTTTTTTTTTTGTTTCTCTTTATTTGATTTATTTTTTAAAGATAATTCCTAGGACCAGACGGGAGACAGCATGGGGCAAACAGCTGTCGTCGTTGTCATTTTGAAGATGTCATCGGTCGGTGTTGTCGTTCAGCGGATGTTCATTCTCTAAAGAGAAAAAAAAGCCAGCAGTTTCTTAAACCCCCCCCCCCCCCCCCCCCGCACCCACTGTTTCTTTTCTCCATTTAACTTTCTCTCGCTCTCTTCTGTTTTTGTAAACGACAACAAAAGAGACCTGCCTTTAAATGTTCATGTTCAGGACGTTTTCAGTCGCACTTGAACAGGTTTTTAAAAGACCTCAGTAGGTGAGCTAGTTTTACCCTTTTTTGCCCTTTGAAACTGCAGATTTTTTGGAAAAATTTGTAATCCCGTCTTGATTAAAGATTGAGTGGAATTCTAGATGTGATCAATTTTGTCATATCTTCTATTTTTTTTCCTTCTTTCTTTTACATGAGTGTACACTTAGTTGTTCAGAATATTTGGGACCATTAAAAATGATCTTTGCTGTAAGATGTCCTACCACCCTTTGTCCTGCTAATGGAAGTTTATCTTTTCTACACTACTGTTCTAGACCTGGGAAGTCTCTTAAGGTTTCTGTGGTGCCAGGGGAATGGTGACCATTTGAGGCTTTGAGTTAACCATAAGCTGGGATCAGGAAACATGGATGGTTCTATTCATTAGATCCGGTAACCAATTCCAAAGTCACAAAATTAAAGCTAAATTGAGTACAGTCCCAGAAATATGTCACAATAAAATTTAAATGACCAGATTTATAATGCATTACCTGCCTTTGACCATTTCCCTGTTCTACAGTGTGTTGAAACCATCTAAACCCCAGTCTATCGTACGTAGGTGTGCAGGCTGCAAATGGTCACAATTGTTTTGGCACCAGGACAATCGTATGTGTTCTACTCTTTTTCTTTAGGTTGATTTTCCAAATGAGTGTCTAATAATTTGGAGTCTTTAAGACATTGATGCTGTTGAATTGTGAGTGGCAAATTTTATACTTGATAAACAATTTTTTAACTTGATTGGTGATAGATTTTATTGGTACTACTTCTGATCCACCAGATGGCACAATCGCTCTTCACATGAATGTCAACTTTGCCTTTGCTTCAGTATGAGCAATTTTGCTTGGGATGCATGACTGCATCATTTTATTATTACTGTATTACTATAGTTTAACTTTTGTATATTTGCCAATATGTTTAATTTCATTGTCCACTGTCTTTAGGCTATCTTTGAGCAAAGCGAGAATATCACTCATTCTAGTAGTAATCATTGGAGTCATTCATAAACCATACTGTATTTGCTACCTGATACTACCCTGAAAAGGTCATTGGATAATGTTTGGAATTTAATGTACAAGAACAATATTATTACTATATTCCAGACCAGCTCAGTGGCCTTGTGGTTAGAGTGTCCGCCCTGAAACTGGGAGGTCGGTCCCTGGCCGGGTCATACCAAAGACTGTAAAAATGGGACCCAATGCCTCCCTGCTTGGCACTCCGCATCAATGGGTTGGATTGGGGGTCAAATCTACTAATCGAATGATTCCCGAGCACGGCGCACGCTGCGGCTCACCGCTCCAAGAGATGGGTCAAATGCGGAGAACAAATTTCACTGCGGTAACGTGTGTGACAAAAATCGTATGACTTTGACTTTGACTTTGATATTCTGCACCACATGAACCGCCCCTTCTGGGCATGTCATAATAGGTGAAAATAGATCTACAAGACCACAACAAGAGATGTGTAGAGGGAAAAAAGGAGGCCTGGTCAACAAAGTATACAGGGTTCAATCAAGTGGTTATGAACCAACCTCAAAGTTCAATTCAGAAAAATACTATTTTGTCTGAGCAATGCTGCTTCCTCAGGGAAAAGTTAAGAACTCTTGTTTGAACGGAATGGCTCTTATTGATTTATTATACAGTTTGTTCATAGGTATTTGATACAATTTGTCTCATACAGCTTCTGGCATTGTAGTGGTTTCGGTGTGAGTCTATAGTTGATTTCACTATGGGTAGCCTAATGACAAACTTGTGCCTATGTCAAAGGATAACTGCTGCAGGTCCATATAATCTGTCCTCACTAGACAGCCCTCTGGTAGGCCAAAGTGCTAATGACTGAAAATAGTTTATGAAAAATGTCAGCACCTCCCAGCTTATGTGGTCATCTCAGTGGGCGTTTGGGTCCGATTCAAACAAACAAACGGCACCAAGGGCCACCAAGAAGCCAGTGTGTTGTCCCGTCGAAAGCGTTGCGGCCATCAAACGTTGCTTATTAATTAAAACCCTGACAGAAGCAGATCACTCAGGGCTCAGCATGTTCCGAGAGCCGTCGCACAACGCCTATTAAGGCTCCCATTCACATGAAAGCCATCTCCAGACAACAGCGGCTTTTCAAGAGGCGGCCCTCCCTGCCAGCCTCCGTTTGCTCCTCAGCAGGAGTGTGGCAGTGTGTGATCTCCCTCTCCTTGCCTCTGGAGAGGCCAGCATACTCCTGGTGCCAGCCAACCCCTACTCCACCAGAATGCCGGTCCCCGTGTCTGCCAAGACGCTCGCCCCTGCTTAACCCATTTTGACCTGAGATCAGATTCTAAAAATGTCTTCTACATCCTGACAGTTTTCTGAAAAAGCTATGTTTCTATGTCAGTGGTTCTTCGATTTTTCGCCACTCGGTGGCGCGCTATGAGCTTGTAGATCTGCTATTTTTCAATAGCTAAAGCATAACATAATGCTTACACCAAAAGGGATTCCCGCCCAAAATGGGTTAACTCGGCCCGCCAGAGAGTCTGCCAGCCTAAAGAATCCCCATCAGGGGCATGGCCATCCAGCTTCCTGCTGGGCCAATGAAAAGCCTCTTTGACAGCTCTCTTGATTGGCACAGCTCCCTGAGCAAGCCTCCCTCTTTCACAGAGGGAACCAACTCTTTCTGGATGGACCAAGTTCATGTATCTGGGCAAGTACATGTCCTCAACAGTTCAAAGCATAGTCAAGGATAAGGTACCAGTCCAGACAATATACTTTGAAATGTTGTATTTTTACCATTTTGTTGGTAAAAATACATAGGTACATGCACAATGGAAGCCGGTTCATTGCCTGAATGGTATACTTAGGCTAATATTTACAATAAGGCCTACTTGGCTTCTGGCCATCAAACCAACAGAAACAAAAGGTGGATTTCCTGTCAAGGTTGAGCTGGACTAATAGATCAGTTACCATGGTGCAAATGTCCATGTCATATTTCCTTATTGGGGAAACTACCTAACCATTTATTAGGGAAAAAAAATTTTTACCCTGAAGGCTCAGTCAGGACACACTGACAAAATAAACACTGAATTGGCGAGAACAGTCAAGATGTAAATTAACTTCTTCTGGCAGACAGGGCAAGGAACTGTAGGGGGCGGTATAGACCACTTGTTGGGAGGTGAGTGAGCAGCATAGCCCTATCAGTAGGCTATCATACATTCGGTGATGTTTGACCGACCTTGTTTTTGTTTATCTTCTAACTGGAGGGCACATCGAAGCCCAGGCCACTAAACGGTTATGTGAGTCACATTATACAATGTAGGCTAATCTGTACAGATTAGTGGCTGGCTCTGGCTGATTGAAATTTAACTAAGTCGATAGTAAAATCTATATTAATGCCGCCTAGAAATCAATAGGCCTATCATTCGGATTAGGCTGCTTAAATTTGATTTTAGGATCCCCATATGTTGCTATGTGCAACAGCTATTTGAACAAACGTTCGTTTTGGATTAGTTCACACCACGGCTTGACGTACCCCCTCTCCCCAATTTAAGTAAATGTTTGTGTTTAACTAGCAATCAAGCTGTAGTTTATCCTTCATAACGGGGCGTGTTAACAAAGTCGTATTTTCCGAGAAGGGCCTAAATAACGCACGAGCCTTTCCCTACTTATATCTGAAAGTAAACTTTATTGCTTTAATTCCATGATATAATTTGTTGCTCCCCAAACCAGCCCTGGATATGAAACAGGAAGTGTACCGGCTTCGCGGTTTCGGAAATCCCTTCCTTGCGATGAGGTTGTCAAAACAGGCGCACAATGTCTACTTTCATGTTCCCCGAGTAGCCCAGGCGTCACACACACCGGACAATGACCTGTGTTTTCTCCCTGCACAAAGTCTTCTCTGTGTCGGCCAAGACTCCCCGCTTTTTAATGGAGGTGATTGGCCGTGTTCAGCACAGCGTGTCCGCCCGTGTGTGATTAATCACCGCGTTAAACGCTGGAGCTGGGTGTCCCAAAGGTGCAGAGAGCGGCAGGCGGCCCGACAAGGACCTCAAGCGGCAATGACGCCCCCAGGTCAGCATTCGTCGGTAGCTAATGAAAGACTGAAGAAAAGTCATCCGTCACATGTGTTTTAGATTAACGGAAGGTTGAGATTGGCCCTACACAGTAGTACAGAGAGTCCACAACTAGGCTAGCCGATTTTGACATTTTCAATCTACGAGTCTAAATCCCCCCTGTGGTGTTGGACAGACACCTTGTTTGTATTTTAATTTGTGAAAAGGCATGTAGAGTAGCATTGCCAATTGCTATACAGGCCCACATTGATCATGTCCATCTCTTATCCAATAGAAATGCCATATTGTGCAATGTGCATCTGCAAACTGGATCCTGCCTCCTGCTTCAAGACAAAGGTAGGCCTATTTCTGAAATTCCTGGTGTTTAAATCTACAATGCTGCTCTATGCCCTTTTTTTGGAGGGGGGAGGGGGGGGGGTGGTTGTGCTTTTATTGATAGTTACAGTGAAGACGGACAGGGGAGAGGGAGAAGGGGAGAGACATGAACGGAGTCATGAACGGGACTCGAACACGCAAAGCACATATAGGCCAGAGCGCCTGGTCCATTAAGCCAGTGGGCGGCGGGCGCCCCATCCATGCCCGCTTTGACCAGAGTCCGAGCCATTGAAGGAGTGTTATGGCATCTCTGTTCACTTCATGGGGCCAGTCCATTGGCGGCTCTTTTACATAGACTGCTATTGGCGAAGAGTGACAAAGGACTGAACCGGAAGTTTATGGAATGCATTGGAGTCTATGGGCTCGCGCGAGTGACAAACGAGTACATGGACCACGTGGGCTGTTTTCTGCACCCTCATTGGCCTAACTCCTTCAATGTCTCTGACCAGAGTTGGCACACTTGACTCTTGAGTGGCGCTCCAATGTCTGAATTACGTTTTGTTTAGAGCACTTTAGTTTTAACGTGTCGTCATGATGTCATGTGGCAGCCAAGTCTATGGACTTTTAGAGGGGTACTGCCCATAACTCCGACATCCCATTAGTCAGACAACGGCATTTGTGTGCGGTTAGGGATAGGGTTAGTATAGTAATACGTGAGTCGGACCAACGTCGGAATAATGAGCCGCCAGACATAATAATAATAATAGCTCAAATTTATATAGCCCTTTTCTAAATACCCAAAGCGCTTTACATAGGAACACTAGGAACAGACTTTAATAAGAAAAAAACAAAGCAAAACATAACAGATACAACAAGGTTGGGGATAAAAGGATAAACGAGGGAAGGGGGGACATCCTATCCAGACCTCAGCTGGGGAAAGCTATCCTGAAGAGGTGGGTTTTGAGTGAGGTTTTGAATGAGAGGAGAGAGGGAGCAGCTCTGAGATGGTTGGGGAGTTCATTCCAGAGGTTGGGGGCCGAAACATAGAAGGCCCATCATAACGTGATGTCATGTGGCAGCCAAGTCTATGGACTTTTACTGTTTGTTTAGAGCACAATCATTACCAGGCGTCCCTCACTTAGTCACGTCGCATGAGTGTTTTTTTTAGTTTTTTTCTTGTCAGTTCTATACAGAGACTTTCTGCTTTTAAGCGCACCACCCCCATTTAATAACACAAAAATATGGTTTTGAAAAAGTTAATCTTTTGTGGGTCCATAGATTACTTTCAGTCCTGCGGCTCATAACGTCTGGAGTTCAGCAAAAGCTTTAAGTTGAGATCAGATCCATCTGTTTTTCCATACATGCCATAGAGCTAAGCTGTTGCTTCCTTTGTCTTACTTTGACTGTAATCTGGGCATGCATCAGGCAAACGGCCTGTGCATTACTACTCTGTTGTCACTCTTAACCGCTAACCTGCCTTTCACGTAAATCTACGTGAATAGGATGAATCTGGCTCAGCACCAATACCGTAGATTTACGTGAATTGGTCTTTTATAGTGCTTTCGATCGATCAAGTCGAGATGCTACTCACATTTGCATTGGGTTGCTAGCTGGTGTTATCAACAAAGACTGCTTTTATCTCCAATTCCTTCTCCCAGATGGCATGTCTGGTCAAAACAAGGTTTATTCCATGACCCATAGCTGACACTGTGATCACCGCGGGTACTCCTTTCTTTGCTGTCCTCGCAGAGGAAGTGGTCACAACACCTGGCTTGTAGATCTGCTATCGGTGTGCCACACCGATACGACCATACGACAAATGAGCTTTCTTGTCAAAGTGTTGGTTGGGGTTGCAGAAGAATTCTGAGCTGATCTGCCTTAGCTAAATGTTAAGTGGTTGGTATTGTGCTTCGGTAAGGGGGCCCAGGAAACACGGATGTGAGTCTTAAGTGGGTTTTGGCTGCGTGTTAAATGTAAATGTCACAGTGATAAAGAGCGCACCTTTGCACTGCACCTCGGCACTGTGTGTGTGTGTGTGAGAGAGAGATGGGTAGGAAGTGAACTCGGAAGGCATGCTGTAAATCCTTCTGGTCATCATGAGCTGTAGAAAGCCAGTTGGACATAAAACAAGCGTGTGCGTGCTGTGATGCATGCACGCACATCGCGCACACACAGGCCTATTTCTAGTAACACACACACACACACACACACACACACATACACACACACAGGCCTATTTCTATTAACAGTGTAGTTTCCAAGAGGGTTAGGTTTTAATGGTGCTCCAGTCATGTGGAGTCACACATTACGATCCAGCAGATAAAAAAATCTCCACCGGCGTGAATTTCTACACACATTAAGTTGCGTGTAAAATTCACACCAAATTAAAAAGAAAAAAAGCTGTCTCCACGCAGGCCTCCAGGGCATCTGAGCAGCTTGATCCAAAAAGGTGTTGCTGAGAAATGAGACGGGCTCCGTTCGCTGTTCGGGCTCACAATGGTAAAATGGAGAGAGCGAGGGAGAGAGGCAGACATCTGACATGTAAAATCACCAAGGGCCAAGGGGGTGAATAGCCAGCCATGATGCTGGGGCTATTGAATTTACCTCACGTAATGTAGCATGAATGAAGCCTTAAAGGTATCAGTTTCCAGTCAATAAACAGGGGAATCAGAAGCATGGTTCAGCGTGAGTTGAACATGTGGGACCAGTCTCTCTCTCTCTCTTTCACACACACACACACGCACGCACGCACGCACGCACGCACGCACACATACGCACACACAACATGTCCTGGTCACCTAGACAGGATACCAGTGTATACATTAAACTCCCCATTCGACTTAACAAATCAAACCTCTAGCAATGTATTTTTTTTGGGGGGGGTAACACAAAACTAACCAAATACTCGGGCCTAACCCAACTTCTACTTAAATACAGTAGCAGTCAAAATTCTATGTGACTTTTACGGTTTACATAGTGTCTCCCGATTTCTCTCTTTCTCCAGAGGGAGAAATTGCACGAACAGCTTTGTTAATTTTCCCTTCTTTTCTTTTTCATTTCGCTTGTATCCGTCTGCCCGCCAGACCCTGACAGCCCCCGCTGCTGCCGTGTCTGAGGACTTTTGGATGCCGATTCTCGTGTCGTGTGGCGCTTGGCGTCCCGAGCCGTGCCAGTCGTTCCCCCCCCCCCCCCCCCCCCCCTCCCCTCCCCAACGCCCATGCGACGGGCAGTGTGTGTGGTCAACAGGCGACTGGAAGGCCACAGGGGATGGGGGAGGGGCTTTGAAGCAAGAGGAAGCAGGTCAAAGCAGAAACCCTCTTGTCCGCTCGCTTAGCTATTTGCTCTGACTGACCTCGCGCTTTCCATTTTTTTTCTGTCTTTGTATGTCTCGCCTGTGCTTATGTTCTGACCTTGAATAACTGTCTGTGTGGCATGTGCCACTCCTTTCTCTTGTATTCCTTTCATACCTTTTTCGGTATATAATATACGCAGTAAAATCCTGAGTATCATACTTAACCTCTTATGAGTGTAACTGGACCCGTAACAGTCAGCACTTTGTTGTGTACTAATACACAAGCAAACACACGCACGCACACAAAAACACACTCACCTTATATCCCTCCCTCTCTCTCTCGTGCTCTCCCTGCGTCTCTGTGGCCTGGGGGCATATGGTTTGGCTGGGCAGCAGATAAGAGAGATATGTCAGCCTGTGGTACTGAACAAACACTTATTTTATTTCTCCCTTCTCTTTCCTTCTTCCTTCCCCACCCTGCTCCTTACCTCCCTTTGGTTCTCTCCTCTCCATGTCTTTTCGTCTTCTTGACGGCTGGGTACGATTAGGAGCAAGAGAGGCCTTTCCCTCTTGTCATGGATGGGGAAAGGGAGGGGGGGTGGTAAATGTTGTTATATTTGCGGGTGAAGGAGAGGGGAAGAGGGGGACGAGAATGGACTTCAGATGCTCTGTAGCAGCAAAGACGGGGGCTGAAGGAGGAGAGACAGAGCTTCTCCTCTGAATGAAAAGGGCTTTCTCTCCCTCTCTCTTCCCCCTGGTCTCTCTGGCAGGGGTACATCAGAGGAGCACGCTCCGCTTTTTAGGGAAGAGTGGTTTCCTCTCTCCCAACCTCTCTGCTTCCATTTATCTTCACCTCACTCACCGAGCACGCACGCACGCACGCACGCATGCACGCACACACGCACACACACACACAGTACTGTACACACACTGGATTTGCTTTGATTCTTGATTGCCTCGGTTTCTGCGGTGGCTCGATCAGGTTACTGTTCAAACTCTGTGCCAAGCTTGCGTGTGTACGTGCATGTGCACACTAGTGTGCGACTGTGCATGTGTGCGCGTGGAAGTGCGATGATGGTCCCTGTGCCAGGGTTGGGAATAGCACAGTTTCAGCTGCTATTATTAGCCCTCTGTTCCACAGGCCCGATTCTTTCCCCTGTCTCCTGTTTGACACCAGCGTTTCATTATTATCTGGCTCCGGCACAGGAAAGGCTCCACTATCACAGCCAGCTACAGTGGAGCCCTGCTCCCATTCTGACTGCGCTTTTTATAGACACCGCAGCCCCAACCCCACCGCTGCCGCTGGATACGTTGCGTTAGTTAGTCAGTGTGTCAAGAACCAGGGCCGTAATGGCTCCCAGAGCCGTCGTGACACACTTTACTGTAGCCTTTCATGGTTTTCCACACCGACACACATGCATGCACGCGTCCCCACACACACACACACACACACACACACACACACACACACACACAGCCACAGAGACAGACACTCCCTTAGCCAGAAAGTATTTCAAGGGCACAGTCAGTCGGAGCGATGATACACTCAACTCTCACATCTTATTGAATCGTTTGATCTTGTCACAACTGTATCTCTCCCACACACGCACATGCCACCCAGGCCACGACCCCCCACCTGACTATTCTAGTAGCCTCACTGTCTTCCGTTACGCATAAGTGCAGCAGTTATATTGACTGGGTCATGATGGACCAGCGCTGCCTTGACCTTAGAGAGCAACGTCCATTTGACCAGCCAGATGGCCAGAGTGAGACAGGGGGAGAGATTGGGGGGTGGGCTGGCCCGGCTGGGGTGTGGTGGGATAGTGAAAGAAAGGGGGGGATTCAAACGCTATGCAACGCTCTTATTCTTCTGTAAAAAGCCCCAATCAATATATAATTTAGATACAGTATATTAAGAAACACCATCCCCTTCTTTTGTATCAGCAGTTGGTGAGCAGGAACGTTAGCTCTGTGCCTTCCAGACATCCACACCAACTCTTTCTATCCAGAGCCAAGTTAAAATATCACACTTAAACCCAGAGAGAGAGAGAGAGAGAAAACTGAGCTTCAGGAAGGAATAGAACAGAGGAATAGAGCTTTAAATCATTCGTGTGTCTTTGAATGTCTGTGTGTTGTGTGTGTATGTATGTGAGTCTCCCAGTGTGCACGTGTGTGTGTGTCTGCCTGTCGTGGGTGTGTTTTCATTGCACGTGGGTCCTGTAGGTCTGAACAAAAATAAACTCTGAAAAGCGTCAGCCACTGGTCTACATCAGAGCACCAAGACAGAATTCAGATGCTTGTTTCCCTGCGTGTAATATCTATCTGACTTGAGACCAGTTAATCAAGGAATGCTGTTGTAGTTCTCCCTATTCAGCTGACCTGGGACAATAGTGTTATGTTAGTTTCAGGGGAATGCTGAGTTTCGAAGTCTCCCTTTGCAGTTTGCATATAGATTTTAGATCAGTAGCACTTTTGAAGGGACATCCATGAAGCTGTCAGGGCGAAGTCTCAAAAGTGTGCTTTTTTTAGCCCGTCTTTGAGACTGTTTTAGAAACATTTGGTTTTGATTTACATCTCAAAGTAGTTTTTTGTATTTTATCTATGTTCATTGTTTTTCAGGATTCGGATACTAAATATAGAAGTATTAACTACACACAGGCACATCATTTTTTATTTATGCTCTGACAGCTGGTCTCTCTCTCTCTCTCTCACACACACACACACACACACACACACACACACACACACACACACACACACAGAGAGAAAGAGGTAGGATGTTAGCTGTTAGCCACGCTGTCCCATCATCATTTCGCCGGGCTTGATTTAGAGTGTGAATTTATGGGGAATAGTAGCAGGAATGGTGAATCCTGAGGGGGACTGGATTTCCTCTTCCTGTTACATGCTTTTAATTGTTCCAACAAAAAAATCCATCCAACACGGCCATTGCTGGCCGTGTTGCTCTGGAGGTCCACTGGCACTGTGATCTGACACTAGCTAAACGGTCTGAAACGGCTCACTGTAAATGTCGCTGGGCCCCCCTGGGTGGCCATGTTTGTCAGTCAGGGTTATAAACCCAACTGGTGCTGAAAAGACTTTGGGCCTGGTCCAAAACCAATTCCTCCCAGCCTCCCTCGTGACTCCTCCTGGAAGGATATGAAATGATCTCAGCGGGGGAATGTAGACTTAGGCTTTCCTTTAAAATAAGCTGAGATGCGACTAATGTGCTTTCAACCCACCCATTTGTTTTTAACCACTTTCAACCCATGGCGTCTTTGTTTTTGGGCATGTCGTATAGGGAAAGAATATGTGAGCTTATAGATCTGATTTTATATGGTGATCTTGTATGGTGATCCCTGGCACTAAATGTTTTCAGAAGGGGGTCCGTCGTCAAATGCATATTCATTTGGGGGTCCTTGACATGGAGAAGATTGAGAACCACTGCTTTAAAGACAATAGAAGGAGGGTCTGATTTTAGTGTGTCACTAAAGCAGTGTATTTTGATTGGGCCTTTTGGGCTTTCAGCTTTCAGGAAGAAACCAAAAATACACAGGGAAGACTCAAGACATATTTGTATATTATAATCATACCTGGGGGTCTATTACTACTTTGAGGGACTTTTGATGTAAAAAACAAAAATGACACAAATGTAACTGCATATGCTCTAAGAGCGTGACACTTAAGAGTGTGCTAACGTCTACCAGAAAGCCAGTTATTGGTTGGACGGCTTCTGATGCAGACCCAGCCTGTAACTGTCAAACTGACAGGCTTGAGGGCATTTGTCCCATAATACATCCTGCGGTGACAAAACATGGTAAAATGTCTTCAATGGACAAAGGAGAGTTTCTTTTGCTCCTTTCCGTTCAGTCTTCTGGTGTGGTTTATAGGCAATGTGTCTTGCGACTACAAATGCTGGTAGATTGTCTTCAGCGGACAAAGGAGGGGGTTTGTGTCTTTTTGGTGTGGTCTGTTGAGGTTACCGTGCTGCTGCTTGTCATATGTTTGTTATCTGCCAACTCTTTGTGACTCTATCTCTTCAGTTCTCCTCCTCCCTTTACTCAGAATACCTCAGCCTGCACTGGGGGGGGGGGGTCAAAGTTCACCTGTTTCCGATCTGACCCCCACCCGACCTTTTCAGATCTGATTGACCACTTGCACAAAGGGGCTCCAGTGGCCACCGGGCCGCCGTGGTCCCGGGCCAGTCCGTTAGCCAGAGATGGATCCGATCGGGGGGAGGGTGCTTTGGGGTGTTTCTGGACCAGGGGTCAGAGAGATGCCACATGCTCACTCGTCTGTCACACAGCCGCCGGGGCCTTCTATCTCCTCCCAGGCTCTCGGGTGACAGTGGGTGGCTTTAGCGAACGGAGCGCCCCGAACCCCCACCACGTACCCCCCCACCCACCTTATTACAGGCCCATCCCTCACCAAGGGCTGTGATTCATTCAGGATATCAGATCTCTCTAACGAGCACTCGTGTGCGCTAAGGATGTGTGCCAAGTGGGAGAGAGCGAGACGCCACATGTCAAAATAATGACACACTGCTCTTGTTCTTTTGTCGAAATGAATTGCCATTAACGGGCCAATTCTCCATATTGTCTCCCACTCCGTTTGTCATAATGCTTTCAACTTTTGTTTTTAACGTCTTTCTCTTTCACACTCCGCCCCTTCCCTCTCTCTCTCTCTCTATCACACGCACGCGCGCACGTGCACAATTGCAGTGGAGGTGACCCTGTCCAGACGGGATATAGGGCTCAGTTCCACGGCCAAGCGCCTGTGTTACTGCTGAGGAAGTGAAACGTGAGACCACTCACTGTCCTGGATCGATGGACTCACCCCTACGCCCGTCCCTGGAGACTGCTCTCTCTCTCTCTGGCACCTACTGTATCTCTCTCTATCTCTATTCCTCTCTCCATCTATCTGTTCCTCCGTCTCCTTCTCTCTCCCCATCTTATTATTTTTGTCCATTCTCTCTTTTCCTCCTTCATTATTGCATTTTTCTCTTATTTCTATAGAAATGAGGTCCTTCCCCTATTTTTTTGTTGCTTTTGTGTTCTCCTTTCATCTTGGTGTCTTTATTCCACGTCTGTATCTATCCATCCAGCCCTCCTCCTCCTCCCAGCCATCCCTATTGATCCAGTCCGGAAGCCAGTGGGTCTGTCATCTTGATGCCAAGGAGGAGAGTGTGTGTACGTGTGTGTGCGCGTGCGTGCATGCGTGCGAGCGAGAATGCAAGAACAGTACTGAGAAGCAACACTATACAGCTCCTACCAGTCATATGGATTCAACTAGTGTGTGCGCGCGTGTGTACAGTATGTATGTGTGTGTGGTATGCACAGCCAGATTCTCTTCATTATCACTTGGGGAGCACTTTGCCCTCGCGTAGCCGTGACTGTGACCCTGTGTTCGAGTCCAATATATATTTTGTAAAAAAAAAGAAAGAAGTCAAATTCCAACCAGGAGGAGGCTTTTCCTGTAAATGTCTCCCTCCGGGTGAGAGCCATCAATCGGCCACTGGCAACGTTCCGCCCGGAAACACGGATCACGTCCAGTCAAAATAGGCCAGTGTTTGGTTTCCACCGCACAACACGGTTGGACGCCAGTGGCGAGACCCTCAACTGTGAGAGTGCGTGCGCGTCAGAGAAAGAGTTTCTGTTCTCTTTTTGTCTGTGTGCTTGTGCGCGTGTGTGTGTGTGTGTGTGTGTGAGAGAGGGGGAGAGAGAGGGCCACACATGAATAGCTAACCCCTTGTATCCACTGTTAATTTGCACGGAAGCAAAGAAAATAGACAGACAGCCTCGCTTTCTAAATGGAGCGAAGCTTTCATCTCTCACTATGCCATAATTGTGTGTGTGTGTGTGTGTGTGTGTCCACCCTGAAACATTTTGGAGGTTGTGTGTATGTGTATGCAGACACCGGGAGAGCGCCTGTTCTTCATAGCATGTGTTACTGTACTAAGGTAAAGAGTTGAAAACTCCCATCTGTACGTCCTCTCTGTTTCCCTTCCCTTTCTTCTCTGGGTCAGAGAATACGAGCCATTAATCATCACCTCCGTCTTGTGTGTGTGTGTGTGTGTGTCTGTGTGTGACAGCCGGCATTTGATTTGGAGGTTTGATCCCAGCGTTTTGACAGCGCACTCTCTCTTTCGTTCTCCTTCCCGGCTTGCTTTGCCAGTGGGGTGAGGCAGTGTGAGCGGCGCTGCAAAGCAGGGGGTTTAGCGCACATCACAGGAGGCATAATTGGCCGTGAGGTTAGTGCTTACCGGATCGGGGAGTACGGAGGTGCACGGGCTCTCCCTTTCTGATTGAACGGTGTGTGTGTGTGTGTGTGTGTCAGCCAGCCAGCCTCCTTGGAACTCCTCCAGCAGGCCGGGGATATTTTTAATTTCACATCCCGCCAGCATCAGGCCTCAGGAATGCCCTGAAACCCCCGCCCCCCACCCCCCCTTCACCCTTTCGCTGCCCCACCGCGCGACCCCCCCTCCCGCCCACGGATGCCATACTTCTCTCGTTTCTCTCCCCTGCTATTCTCTCTCTCTCTCTTTCTTTCTTTCGTTCACTCTCGTTTCTGCTTCCCATTAACGTTATTTGAAATGCAGATCTGGTATATTGACTCATCAGAAACATATGTCGTAGCCGGCATGCCACACGTGCGTATGCGAGGACAAGTACGCACGTGTGTACACACACACACACACACACACACACACACACACACACACACACACACACACACACACACACACACAATACACGTGCGCACAAGTAACGTTCTGGCTCTGAAAGGCGATCTGTAGGTTCACTGTAAAATAGGCCCAAGGTGTGTTACCGGCAGCGCTCCGGAAATACCTGGAAATGGAGCCAGCGATGCATGTTGTTTTATCCTGCTCTCCTGGGTCGCCCTTCATCACAAAGCATAACTCTCTTGATTGATCTGGTTGGGAACCAATGGGGGACGCTGCCAGGTTGTGCCCTCGGGAGAGTTGGTAATCGTTGCTGTCGGGCGGAAAACTTGTATGTCCGAAACCCGCACTCTTCAGGCAACGGAGCGGAAATCTTAAGAAATAGTGAAAATAGCAGATCCACAAGCTATTCACTACTTGACACTCTCTCGTACGACGAAGAAGGACATTAAGTGACGTAACAGCATAACGAGTAATGTTATGTAATGTGGAGATAAGAGGTTTCTGCCCGACGGTGACGTCATGCACAAGCGGGTGGTGGTGGTGTCTGCTCTGCTGATGGAGGCTCGCTCTGTTCTGGCATCTATCTGGACCGGCCAGCGGGTGGTGTCTGCTCTGCTGATGGAGGCTCGCTCTGTTCTGGCATCTATCTGGACCGGCCAGCGGGTGGTGTCTGCTCTGCTGATGGAGGCTCGCTCTGTTCTGGCATCTATCTGGACCGGCCTGCACGCTGACAAAAAGCCACGGGACGTTTTATCGGTATCATAATGAAAACACATTTCCCAAGGTTTTAACACTTTCTCCCTCATTCACGAGTTACACGAGTTAACTGATTGTAGAACAGCTTCCCTCCTAATAACGAGTTACACGAGTTACGTTTTCATTGTTTAATTCACATTTTGAATAGGTTTTAAGACTTATTAAGACCATTCTTTCCATCGGACAGAGTGGGATAGGTGAGGTGTTTTGATGACGTCATCGGAAAAACATCTGTCATGCAAAGGGTTCTGGGAAATTGAGGCCCAATGCATTACAATGGCGGCAACACTACACTACAACAAGCGATTACATCATTTTAAAGCGGATTTTCATGAAAAGGAACGATGATGTCGGCGCGGTCATTCTTCAAAGGTTAGTGAAATCCAGGCAGTGAACTTGGCATTGTGATGTAATTAATTCTGCAGTAAAAAAAGAAACAGGAAATCCTTTTAACGTATATTTTTGAGTGGTGTAAACCACTCCTACAACTGGCTTTGTTAGTGCAGAAAAAATGAGCATGGTTGCTATGTTCACCCTGTTCACCCGGGTGTGATTTCATTACGTCAGACATGATTTCATTACGTCAGACAGGCTGAGAGAGAGAGACCTTACACCACTCAGTTCACACGGGTGTGATTTTTTTTAAATATTCGTTTTATATTATTATTACAATGTTTGTGTTTTTGGTTGAGAATCGCTGCCCTGTATATTTAATTGATCCAGGGTTCCCAGGGGTTTATAGGTACCCACCCCTTTTTCCCATTACATCAAATCTCTTTGCTACAAATAGACGATCTTCTTCAAGCTACGAGCTCTAGACTAGGCACTAAGAGCTATAGGCACTCTAGAGCTCATGTGGTTAAAGCATTGGTAAAGTGGGGTCTGTCTGGGGACCCCCAGGGGTCCTTGGGGGGGAGTTCCAGGCGGTCGCCAGCAAAAGTAGTACTTAATGGTGGCTCAGGGGTAGAGTGGCTGGATGGTAACCGCAAAGTTGCCAGTTCGAACCCGGGCTCCCCCAGAGTTAGTATCGAAGTGTCCTTGAGCAAGACACTGAACCCCTAATTGCTCCTGATGTGCTGGTTGGTGCCTTGCATGGTTTCCGCCGCCATCGGTGTATGAATGTGTGTGTGAATGGGTGAATGTAATGCACAATCTATGTAAAGCGCCTTGGATAAAGGCGCTATATAAATGCACCATTTACTATTTTAATGTAGCATCACAATCATTTTAACCACTTTATCATTCATATTTTTACATGTTGGCTATTCAAAAATAGCAGATGTACAAGGCAGCTCACAGCGTGACACTATGCTGCGAGCTTGTATACGCTATTTTTGAACATTGCCATTAAGATGGGGGTCCGCTGGCCAAATATACACATCAATGGGGGTCCTTTGCACAAAAGAGGTTTGAGAACCACAGCGTGTTTGAGCAGATTGATCTCTTTTGGATCCATGCAAAGGTGCCACCATCTCGACCCAGACCCCTGGACCACTGCTTTGGGGATGCATGTAGGCCTCTATCTCGAGTCTCGACCCAGACCCCTGGACCACTGCTTTGGGGATGCTAGTTCTAGTAACAGGAAGTGTTTCGCCCCATAATTATGCCCACGGGAAAGGAGGATTCTAAGAACTAGCTGCTTGCGCTCATACATAAACATACATAAGTCGGAGTCGGCACACCAAAAAAAAGGGGGCCTCATTTAGTGTTGAAGATTTTGCAAAGGGGAGGAAGACTTCAGTTTTAATGCTTGTCCAAAAGTTTGCCCTTTGAGAAATATGATAATGCGAGCGCTAATCTGACACAGTGTCGACATCGTCGGCTGCCCCGCGTGAGAGAGAGCCTGGGAACATTTGGAGGATCAAAAGGTGAGCGCAGATAGGAAGGGGTCTACATTTTCCTACAGTCCTCACCCCTGAGGTTACAGTGAGGTGAGCATAGACACGGTTCACTACCAAGGTGTGTGTGTGTGTGTGTGTGTGTGTGTGTGTGTGTGTGTGTGTGTGTGTGTGTGTGTGTGTGTGTGTGTGTGTGTGTGTGTGTGTGTGTGTGTGTGTGTGTGTGTGTGTGTGTGTGTGTGTGTGTGTGTGTGTGTGTGTGTGTGTGTGTGTGTGTGTGTGTGGTACAGTAGAATTCTACAGTAGAATGTGAGAAGTAAACATTGTGAGGACCATTTTCCTGGTCCTCACAAGAAAATTTGTTTCATGAGCCTTTTTCAAGGGAAAAAATTCCCCAGGGCTTGACCGGAAGTTAGCTCATGGATAAGCAATCATATCACGGGAGGATCACGGACCGCCCGAGGCATGAATTGTTTTACCGCGACTAGCAACGCGACCGCGATCGGCCGTCAATAACGCTTGTTTTGATTAGAATCGTAATCTGTGATTAGATTCAGAGATAAAAGTGTGAAGATTTCGGCTAACGTTGGAGTCAATGAGGGGAGAACCATTATGTTGACGCCTTGACTGACCAATGACTTCCGGTTTGTCGTTGCGCAACACAAATGTAATCAATAAAAATCATTAAAAGATGGAGCTCTCCGTTCGTGGCAGTGGAGATTTAGGCTAACAATTAGGAATATATTCAGGTTGGCGTTAGGGTTAGGCATTTACAGGTTTAGGAATATATTCAGGTTGGCGTTAGGGTTAGGCATTTACAGGTTTAGGAATATATTCAGGTTGGCGTTAGGGTTAGGCATTTACAGGTTCCATTTAGCGTTTGTTGTTTGGAGTTATGCCTGGTTTATATCGAGTTTCCACATTGGTGTCACGCTGACATGAGCAGATCTACAGGCTCACAACACGTTGCAGCACGACATGCTGTGAGCTTAGATAGGCTTTTAGCTGCAGACCTACGGTAATTGGTAAACGACTAAAAAATGGCAGTCATGCAATCGACTGTGTCCTAAAATGTTAATGCCCTCACTAGTACAGTAATACAAACTGTGTGTGTGTGTGTCCTCTCTTGCTGTCTTCATAAGGGTCCACCTGAGGAGAAGCTGTTTCCGCTGTCACGGTAAATTCCTCAGCGTATACCCTCCCAGTGTCAGTGTAGGCACGGAGGGCTGCCTTTAGGGTGGTCGCACTCAAGAGCTCCGTTTTCAACGGCCCTTGGCTTAACCCCCCCCCGCCCTGCGTTGCTGTGTATAATATAAATGCCTCTATGTGTCTGTGTGCACTGCAAAGATGAACTCTGGGAGTGTACAAATACATACTGTGCGGTCTCCGAGTTAAATGAACACTGAGGTTTTTTACTCTGAAGCACTCCAAAGAGGGATGCTTGTGTACCATGCAGACAGCTGCCAACACGGGCATCTGTCATTGCAGTATCGTTTGTAGCTTTTCATTTCTACGTGGAATGTGTGCAAATGTTGCTTCTTTGAAGTCAGCCGCAGTATTTAACGTTTAATGTTCTGAGCTTCTGGGTAAGATTTGGTGTAGAGGGAAAAAAGGAGGGGACAAAGCATAGACCCCTGGGGGACTCCTCAACAAAGTAGTCTAGCAGTAGTACTTTTTAGCTCGGTAGACATTTGATGTCTCCCGGGACCCAAACTAGTGAAAATATAGCAGATCAACAAGCTCACAACATGTCACAATATGTTGTGAGCTTGTAGATCTGTTATTTTCACTACTCCTTAAACATTTGTTTTCCAATTCATCAGTTTTTTTCTTTTCTTTAATGTATTCATGACATTTGTTTGAAAAAAAATCACACCCGTGTGAAGTGCTCTTATCGTACATCATCATGACGTAACATGTCGATTTGCTCAGACACACATGGCGTAAATTCTCCATTGTCAATGGGAATTTAATGTTTGTGTAAGACGGAAATCTCCACTAATAGCTGAATATAGGAGGGGCTAGCGCCCCTCAAAAATAATTCAATTTGTTTTTAATTCATGATTTATTTTCTTTGTTATGTTTTTATTGGAATCGTTTTTGAAACGATTCCATGCGCTCTTATCACCATACATCACATTCCATGCTCTGTGCCCAGCTGCCCACAAATGTTTTGGAAAGTGTACTATAGAACCAGACAGACAAACGGTTGTCTATTCTATGGACGTTTCAATTAATTTCCGCCATTCACACTTTGAAGCAGCATCGCCATGCATCAGATTAAATAGAGATAGTAATCTGCAGCCAATTAGCCAATTAGGATTAGAGGACGCGTTAATTGGTGCTCTCTCCTTGTCGCACACTGTTGTTGTTCTACTGAATGTCGGATGGAAGGAGGCGCTAGAAATGCATACGTGCATACATGTATGTTATTGTTTCTGTGAATCAGGACAGAGGGGATGGATCTGGGGTGGGGTTGCGGGGGGATTTTACGTTATCTAATACATGTTGTGTTATGGTTTTTCTTCATGCCTCAAGATGACAACAAAAGCCAGGCGCGTTGCAACGGGGGGGGGGATCCCACGCAAAATTAATTCCCTGGCATTGTCTTCCTTGGTTCTCTTTGTCTCTGACCCCTCGGCTTCTTTTCTTTTGTCAATGTTTCCCTTTAAATCACCCATTTCTCTCTCTCACTCACACTCACTACACACACACACACACACACACACACACACACACACACACACACACACACTCACTCCTCGCCCCCTCCTCTCTCACCCTGTCTATTTTTCCCTCGACCACTTGTTCTCTCTCTCTCTCTCTCTCTCTCTCTCTCTCTCTCTCTATCTCTCTCTCTCTTTTCTGTGCCATATCTCAGTACATGTGTGTGTGTGTGTGTGTGTGTGTATGTATGTGTGTGTGTATATATATATATATATATATATATTATATATGGGATGACATCACTGCCGTGCTTGCAGTCATTAATGTAATAGCCTTTGCTCTGCTCGGGGGTGGGGGGGAGTAGACAGTTTTCTTCTTTTTTTTTTTACTGCTGTAGATTGCATAGAGAGTGGATCACGTCCCTTTGTCTGTCTCACCCTGTCCGACGTCCATCCGTCCGTCCGTCCGTCATCCTGGCTGTCCCTCTTTGAGAGTCTTTGTCTGGACTCCTACCTTTCTTTGTTGTGCTTGCATTTCTCACTAGTCTTTGTTTCTTTGTTGCCGGTGCCGCTCTCCCACTCAGCACTCTCTCTCTCGCTCTCTCTCTCTCTCTCTCTCCCCCCCCCCTCTTTGTCTCTCTTCCACCCGGTCTAGTCTCCGTCTCTCTGAGGGTGGCCGGTGTGGAGATAGTGTAGCAACGTGTATTTTTTTTTTTAGCTTTCTGAGTGATGGAGTGTACTCTGTGCCCATATAGCCCCCTCTAATGATGATGACCCTGTGGTCTGATGTATAGGATCTCATCCGACAGCAGGACCCCTCAGGGAGGTGTCAGTACCAGTCTGTGATGGGGCATATGTGCGTGTATGCGCACGCGCGCGCGTGTCCGTACGTGTACACGGGCGCATATGGTTTCCCCTTGGGTTTATGCACTTCTCTCGTAATGCACTGTACATTATCAGTCACGCCAGAGAAGAGGATGGAAGATCAAAGCGGTGACATACGGGAGAAGGAAGCCATGCATAAATGTGTCTGGTCTGCTCCGGCTGCCACGGATGAACCTCCAAGTGTTTAGAGAAGGCAGGAGTCCTAATGGGGCCCCCCACCCCCCAATTCCTCAAGTATAGAAAGTCGGTGTATAATACATAATGCTTGGTTGAGAGCTGTCCTCTCTGCTGCCCGCCCTGTAATGCAGTGTGGTTCTCAAACATTGTCATGACAAGGACCCCCATGTATGTGTCCGCAGACCCCCCCCATCTGAAAATATTTTCAGATGGGGGTCGGAAAGTACCCCTTGAGTGCCCCTTGAGAGAAGATTTGTGTTGTTAAAAAAAAGTGTTCAAAAAAAGTTATATTTTTTCCAAATATTTCAAAGATAGCCAATATACAAGCTAACAGCGTGACCCGTTAAACATTGTCTATTTTCAAATAGCTGACCTATAAAATATGGTTAAGGTGGTTGAACTGTTACTCATTTTGCCCCCTGGAACCCTCTCAAGGACTCCTGGAGGTCCCTGGACCCCACTTTGAGAACCACTGCTGTGTGTATTGAATATGCTTTCATCTTACCCTTCTGGTGTCGCTGCCAACCGCCACTTTCACCCGCCGCTTCTCATCAGGTGAACCGAGGGACTGCGTAATGGGCAGTGGGCACGGAGATTCATGCTCTCTCAACGCTGATCAACTGGTCACTGGTGCAGATGATCCCCTATACTATACCACATTGGTTCTCAAACCTTTTAATTTCAAGGACCCCCATAACAATCAGAGCTACAGACCTGTATGTGTCTGTTTTAAAAACAGCTCAAGGAACCCCGAGGGTCCTGGCCTTGACCCCACTTTGAGAACGACTGCCCTACCAGCTCTCGCCCACCAACACGCCATTGCGATCATTGGAGCTCCCGCCCAAGCTAGAGGCACGACTGCTGGTATTCGAACCCAGGTGGGGAAAATGCTTTCCACATAACGCCACACACGGAAGGTTTAGAGGCTCACTTTTCCTCTATATGAGAGAAAAGGCTGAGAACCAAATGTGCGAGGGGGGAGGGGGGCTGTGGAGTTGAGGGCCTTCAACCCTCGACGGAGCAAATCAAAGATGATAGGTGGTGACAATGCATCCTCCAACAGATCATCCACCTGCCCCCTCTCCACTGGCGCTTCACCCTGCCCCCTCCACCTCCCACCCTCACAGCTGGGTGCTATGGCTTGGGAACTCCTTGGAGGTTCCTGCAGCCTTTCCATACCCCAA
Organism: Electrona antarctica; assembly: GCF_951216825.1. Classification (NCBI taxonomy): domain Eukaryota; kingdom Metazoa; phylum Chordata; class Actinopteri; order Myctophiformes; family Myctophidae; genus Electrona; species Electrona antarctica. The sequence continues at coordinate 13,616,537 of NC_136798.1, forward strand.
ACAGAGAGCTGTCACCTCGGGCTGCCTCAGCCAATGAGCCCCACCGCTGGGCCTCTGACCAGGAGCCATGGGGAAGCATTGGGGAAAGCGTAGCAGTCCTTTTCATATGTTGTGGCTTGTAGAGGAGGGCTTGATATGAACCTAATGTGACAACAGCAAATTACCGCCAACGAAGGGCACAGAGGCCTGAGGGGAGTGATCACACAGTGGACGGCACAATGACTAGTACAAAGCTACTGTCCTACCGCATTAGCTGGGTCTAATTTTCCATTCCCTCACTCTCCCACTCTCTGTCCCTTTTTTTTCTCCTTTGTATTCTCCGCTGTCATATTGAATGAAACTGGAGAATATTAATTAAACCTAACTGGTCACATGTGGACAAGATCAAACCGCTTTAAACAGATCATTGATCTTGCGTGCGTTGGTGTAGACGTCGGATTAAGGATTTCTTCTTATTTCGCTTGGCCACGCTGACCATTGTTTGTCTGCTATTGATCAACGGCTACTCATAATCAATCGGGTATTCCTTACCTAATGGGCGAGAACTTCTATGTATTTCAGTGCTTGCTGAGAACTGGCCAGACGTGAAGTTGGAGGCGTTCCTGACCCTTCACAACGTATTGATCGTGTACTGGGCCGTTGATGTACTTCAGGCCAGTCAGCGAATGTTGAGCTTTGATTGCAGCCTGGATGTCACCGTAGTCATAGACTGGCGAAGATGCCCATTGATCGTATACGTGAGTTCGCCGCCAGCAGCCTACTTGGCACAACAGTGCAGGCCATCCTTGGGTGGTCTCAGTCAGCAACGACGGGCCGAGGAGGGTTATGTAAGCCCCGTCGATGGAGTTTTGATTGGAGGATGATAAGGGCATGTGATCCCCGCGGAGGAATTAACACACGCCTCGCTTCCTTCCTGATCCCCCTCTGCTCAACATAAAGCAAATTACCACTAACAATCTGCAGGCAAGCAGGCAGCTACAGCAGCAGCCCGAGCCTGTAGTGCAACAAGGACAATGCCATTGTTCTCCAAGTCTCCTCCTTTGCCCTAAACTCCCTCAACAAATTATAAATACCCCACTGGGCTCGAAGGAGCCTGTCGGCCTCAATTCCACGAAACCGGGAACATCTAAACCGCCTTTAGCGGACGGCCGTGGAAAGACATTTTTGTTTTGTTTTTTTCCTTTTTATTGTCTTCCCCTTTTTGTCCTCCAAGTCCTTGAAGACATTGTCTCTTAATTGATGGTGCTATGTTGTCCCTTTCCATCACCGGCTTTCCCATGCTCCTCATGGGCTGAGTGCTGATTGGACAGACAGGGCTCCGCAAAGGCGGTAGCACAGACACAGACCTCGAACCCTCTTGACACCTGTGTGAGAGGTAGCAGGGTTTCAAATTCAAGGATGACCTGAGATGAGAAAGCCGAGAAACAAACAATACAATGCAAGGAGAACGGCTAATATCCACACACACGCCTGTAGTACACACATAGCCAAGTGGAAAGTTGAATTAATTTAGTGTTTGTGAAGCGTTAGATAAAAAAGATATTGTGTATCGAGCTGAGCCGTTGGGTTCAATTTACTGTCTGCAGTGGGTCAGAATCGACAAGGGCGTCGCTACAGTGGTTCATATAAGGTGATGGAATGTCTCACTCTAGTCTGGAAACTTCACTAGACGCTAAGAAAGATGAATTGTCTCTGTCACCTCAATTCACTTCACATCAAGACTGTTCGCCGTTTTAAGCTGCAGCTGTCCTCATAATGGCCGAGCCTATATCGTTTTCTACAATTGTACGATCAGACGCAGGAACCTTAAATGGGAAAAGACCTCTGTCTTTTGAAAATAATTCACTTGCTGTATAAGCTGAACTGAATTGACCCCAAGCGTGTTTATAAGCACCAGTGCAGTGGAAGCGATGTAAAGTGCAGTGCGTTGTCCTCTATGAACCGCCCCCTCCCCTTCCCCTCACCTCACTTCACCTCCCAGTTAGTTCCCATTCCGCTCCCATCGGCATCCTCTCTATGTTGTATAACAGCAGTCTAATGACATCTGAAGTTGACGGTCCCTTGCCATCCCCCCAGCCCCTTTTACTGTACATTGTAATGGTCTCTTTTCTAGTCTTTCTGACCGCTCAAATGCACTTCACATTCGCCCATTCACGCACAATGCAATGGCAGAACATGTTACACATTCAGGTTTTCTGCGCTACACAACCACATTCCTTCACATACTGAAGGAAGAGCAGGAGCAACCATGCAAGGAGTAGTGAGGGGTTCGATGTCTTGCTCAAGGACACTTTGTCATGCGGCCAGGAGCAGTCGGGGATCGAACCGGGAACCTTCTGGCACCCATTCTACGTCCTGAGCCCCTGCTGCACCTGTCACCTCTCATCTTCGCCATCACTCGCCATGCATAAAAAGGAAAATCAAGCGGGACCGCCGCGAGCAAGGATCCCGTGCTGATGAACTGTCACTCCACTTCAGCCTAAATTACATAGAGCTGCGTGCTTTCGCGAGCGTGTCCTCGCTTGCGATGCATTCTCCCCCTTTGAACTCTCTGTGAATGGGCGTGATGGAAACAATAAAAAAGAGAAATTTGAATGAATTTGCCTCGCCGTTGACAATTTGCATATCCATTTTCGCCTGAGTATGTTCTCATCATATTTCATCGATTAACATCTCTTGGAGCTATATCTTCAAGGAGATTAATTAAAGCCATTTATCTGCTAAAGGTCCCCACTGTGCCTAAGGCCATTGCCATTTGTCTTTGTGATGATTTCTGTTCGAGGCAGAAAGAAGTACTTTTGCCTGCCCTCATTGGCATGCAGTCAGAAGAAACAAAGAGCTGTGAGGAACCTGTGTGTGTGTGTGTGTGTGTGTGTGTGTGTGTGTGTGTGTGTGTGTGTGTGTGTGTGTGTGTGTGTGTGTGTGTGTGTGTGTGTGTGTGTGTGTGTGTGTGTGTGTGTGTGTGTGTGTGTGTGTGTGTGTGTGTGTGTGTGAGATTCCGATGGAAAGGACATTCTGTGCATCACCTCGATATCCTCATTATACCTCTAGCCGTCCGCATTGCTCCCGCTCTTCTCCCTCCCTCCTCTCCTTCTCTCTCTCCCTCCCCCTCCTTTTTTCCTCCTCTCCCTCCCTCCCTCGCTTTCTCTTGCATAATAGCTTGCCGCGGCTGTGAGCTAGTAGCAGTAGCAATGAGCTCACAGCCGCATGCCCCGCCCACTCAATACCCGCTATAGCTAGCAAGGGGCTCAGCCATTGCTGAAAAGCTGCCAGTATTTCATCATCTTCCCCCAGCCTCTCTTCCTCCCCTTGTTGACCCCAGCTGTGGCAATACCGCCGGCCGCCTCGGGGTGGCAGCGCAGCCCTGCGTTTTTTCCCCCCTCTCTCTGTCTGACTGTTAGCCCACAAGACACGCTGTCCTCGTTGACACGGTGTGTGCTCGTCCCCAACGGCTGGCGAGAACATCACACACCGCCTGGAGTCTCGCGACTCGCTCCCTCACTCACTCTCCCGCCACAACGGGCTGGCAAACACACCAGACAGACACAGACAGGAGAGAGAGAGCGAGAGAGAGAGAGAGAGAGAGAGAGAGCGAGAGAGGGGAAGGAAGGGAGGGAGGGGATGGAGAGAGACTGCGGAAAAAAAAATAGGGACAAAGAAAAAAGGGAGGGAGGGAGACTTTAATGCAGTGGAGGTAATGTATAGAATGGTGAAGTGAACAGGAACATGGAGTAGAGGGAGACAATGGGGAGCTTTGGGACTTGGGAGCGAGAGACGGAAAGAAAAGAAAGGCGGAAGGAACAGAGGAGCGGGCTACAGTAGTTGGCAGAGACAGAGAGGATGAGAGCAGAATGAGTACAGTAGCAGGACAGTGCATAGCGTTGCACCCTGTGTCCATCATAATGTCCACAACTGGTAGCCTACTTTTCACAATTCTAATTCAGAAACGTCAGACTTACTGTATACGATAGATTGGCTATTTTTGCTACTTTTGTGTGACACTGTAGTGTAGTATCATGACAAAGTAGGGCATTATAACAAAAACCTTCAAAAAGTTAAATTATGGAGGTGTCTCTGCCCGACAGCAACGATATATAGGAAAGGGAACAGGATTGATTGATTGAAATATTTATTAACAGTTTGCAGAATTACAGTACATTTCGAGCACAAACTCAATACAAAGGCTGTTAACTGTGAGTGGACGACCCAATTAAGCATTACACTTGTTTACAACAGGGTCCACCATGTTCAATTCATCAAAACATTTAGAGACGTACAAATAGACACTTCTATATAGACAAAGAACAGAACAGGAATTCATCATAGCAGAACAGGAATTCATCATAGGATGGAATGCTTCCAGGAACAGGACAGAATACACACCGTAACAGGACAAGAAGTAAAGTCAATGATGCAGTGTTGGAGTGGGGACCACTGTATAATGATCCTGAGAGTTAATTTAATCATGCAATTGTACACATTTTTTACATTTGTACAGTCTCTGGGTTACAAATGGATAATACATTATTGCTGTCGATTATTCACTGTGCATGTGTCTGAGCAAAGATTCATCTGCAATGCAGAGCACATCAATCTACCAATCTGACAACAGCTGGCCACGGTTGGACTACAGAGGGCCCAGTGTTTCTGCGTGCGTGCGTGCATCTGTGTGTGTGCGCGCTGTGTGTGTGTGTGTGTGTTTGTGCGCTGTGTGTGTTTGTGCGCTGTGTGCGTGTGTGTGTCTGTATGCATGCATCTGTCTGTAAGCCTAAATGTCTGTCCATGCGTGTTTGTTTGTATGAACATATCATTTCTTACAGACTCCGGAGAAGGCTTGCGGCGGGGCAGAATGTTGGCAGTGAGCTCTTGTAATGGGTGTTAAAGGGGGCACAAGTGGACATGCGAGGAGGAGGGCTCTTAAGTCAGCACCTGTCGCGTGCAGGGCCCACGGGAGGCTTTTCCTGTGGGGTGGGGAGGGGGGGGCACACTGGAATGTAGCCCGCTTCCCCGGGGGTACTGCAGTGCCCCCCCCCCCCCCCCCCCCCCCCCAAGTCTCACAATGATCCATCTCACTTATATAACTGTACGATTACCACACATCATATTAAAGAGAGTGAGAGGCAGGCACAGGCGGGGGACACTTCCATGCCACACACACACACACACACACGATATCGCCGCTGTTGGGGAGAAGCCTTGTATCTCCACATTTTAACTTTTTATGTTTCTTCTTGTCACTTATTGCCCTAGTACGTCATACAGGAATGCCAAGCAAAAGTAGTGAAAATAGCTGATCTACAAGTTCACAACGTTTCTCACAGCGACGCCTTGTGATTTTCACTATTTCTGACCATTTCCGTTTCCTGAAAAGTAACGGGTTTTAGATATGAGGTTTGCACCCCACAGCGATGATATGGATAATATGCATAATGTGGGCACACACACACACACACACACACACACACACACACACACACACACACACACACACACACACACACACACACGTGCACACATGGGGACACGCAGCAGAAAGGTGTCGGAGGTACACAGGATGGTAGACGTTGGCCGGTGTCCAGAAAGGGATTATATCACTTCCCTGTTGTGCTGTACTTGAATACAGGGGAATCTATTGTAGGCCAACTGTGCCAACGCTTTTCCTTCCCTTGCAGCCACCTCTGCTGTGGCCTGGTTAGTAGTTCACACATGTGCTAATCCATATTCTACCGTCTTGTGTTTTTTTTCCGTTCAGTTGCTCTACTTCAGGGGTGGGCAACTTTGACGATGGAGAGGGCCACTATATTTCCACACTCACTCCAGAGGGCCATACAGGTATATTAGTCGTAGCAAAAATAGCCGATCTACAAGCTCAAAACGTGTCGCAGCGCGACACGTTTTGAGCTTGTAGATCAATTCGATATATTCGAATTGAAATCAAATGCCTTTAATTATACGAGTGTTGAAGCATTGAGCTACTAATTTAGACTGAAGTAATTAAAGCGGGTCATGTTTGCATGTTGTGGAATTGTAAACAGCTGAAACCAATATTATATCAGTATTCTGACATTAACCTGAGGGCCGCATTAAGTGAAGGTGGGGGCCGCATGTGGACCCCGGGCCGCCAGTTGCCCACCCCTGCTCTACTTGATCATCCTAAGCGTCACACAAAAAGACATTTGCACCCGACAGAGACGATATGTAGTTGCATGCCATTGCCGCCATGCCCTGTGAGTAGAGGTCATTTATTATTAAAATGAATCGATTATTAATCGATCAATATTTTGGGTCAAAATTGCCAATATACAATCTCACGACTCTCTATTTCCCATCAATCGGATCATTCTGTTATTTTCAGTGCACGACACCGCACGCAACAAAGTATAGCGAGCCCATAACGTCATCTGAAACAATAGAATCCCTTTTTCTGTAACATTTCTCTTTCTTCCAGGGAAGAGTTTTGCTGAGCATGCAGGCTCTGGCTCTTTGTTTTTTTTCTAGCACCGCCCTAGTTCCCCAGTCACTCAGTTCCCCGCATTCGTTCACACCTGGCTGGGACTCGCGTTCAGCCACAGCCCTCTTTTATTGTTGGCTATTGAGCCACTTCACTGAATCAATGATGTGCCTTGATCAAGAGTGGTGGTTCTCAAAGTGGGGTTTGGGTGGGGAACCCCAGGGATCACCAAGTATACTTAACAGCATCACATCATTCTTTTGATTTCTGGAGCCGGAACCGGGCTGGCCCCCTGGGCGTGTTCCTGGGGGTCTGGATGTTCCGGGGACCCCCTACTCGGTAACTCTGTAATTTCTCGACACGCAGGGCGTGTCGCCGGAACCGGGCCTACCGGAGTACAGCGCCACTCAGTTCAGACAGGTCTGATTTTTTTAATTTAGAGTACCCAGTCAATTTTTAACTCCCTTTTTCTCCCTAATTTAGTAGTCATGCCAATTAATTCCTCCCCACACACATTTCTGTGTTATCACTGCTGTTATATCCTACTGACTCACATACCAGTGAGGAGCCCCCACCGGGAGGACGTAGGGCCTTTGTCCTACTCATCCCGCCCAACACTCCCCACTGATAGCTTGTAGGAGTATACATGCAATGACCAACATCACCCTCCCCGCTCGGCTTCACTCCCCTGAACACGGGCCAATTGTGTTCGCAGATGCCCAGCAAAGCCGGTTGCACCGATTTGAACCCACAAATTCCGTGATGGTGGGCAGGGACTTTTACCACTGCACCACCCGAGCGCCTCATCACAATCATTCTAACCAATTTATCTATAATATAATTGGCTATTCAAAAATAGTAGATGTCCTTGGCACATCTGTTGAGGACAGATCTCACATTGATTCCATCATTTGGAAAATAGTGGCTTTTTAAAGAAATCTTTTTTTGTTTTACTGTCTGTGAATCTTGTCATGTGGGATTCAATATAAGTTTATTTTGTTATCGCGTGTAACTGCCTCTGTAAATCACTGCTACACAACAGCTCCCTTGAGTTTGTGTAATAGCTTGAAAAAAATCAATTTGATCCAAAAAACCGATAGGTACCATTTTCAGACATTAGCCCGCGGCCAAGGTCTCAAGGACTGAGTGATCTGTCTGGGGTGGGGTGGGGTTTGGGATGGTTGGGTGGGGGGTGGGGGGGGGGGGCGGAGGTTCACTGCAGGCTGACCTCCAGCGGTGAACTTTGACCTGCACAGTGTAAGCACAATGGGACCAATGAAACTCCAGGGATACGGTAAACTGGTGGAACTCTGAAGAATTCCCCAAGGTCAATGACTTTTATGGGCCAGAGAAAGAGAGGGCAGAGAAGAGGAAAAAGGAGGAGAGGGGAGATGAGAGAGAGAGAGTGTGTGTGTGCGTGTGTGTGTGTCTGTGTGTGTGTGTGTGTGTGTGTGTGTGTGTGTGGGGGGGGGGGTAGTATAGTACATTTATTACCCCAGGGAAATGGGTCGCTCTTCGTACAGCACAGAGTGACGGTCAGACTGCGGGTTGTCAGACTAGAGACATAACACACACACACACGTTTGTATTCCTATACTTGTGAGGGCGTCATTGTACGATGGCAATTTTATGAATGCTATTTTTACCATCAACCCTCACAGCAAGGCCACAAATAATGTATAGATGATGAAAAAAGGTCATCACTGACTTCTAAGCCTTACATAACCTCGAAATGCCCCATCCTAAACCGAACTGTGTAAATCTTTTTTTAGCCATAAAACAGTTTCTCTTCTGAGGACCAGGTAAATGGTCCTCACAATTTCTCAAATTCTACTACACAAGTGTAGCGATGCACACACACACACACACACACACACACACACACTCACACAGATGCCCCACATATGTGCCTGCTACGTTATGTTCCCATTGTTCCGACAGCGAACAACGGGGTTGGGATCCCATAAGTAATTATGAAATTTAATTACAATTCCTCGGGGAGCGCTCGCTGTGGAAATGAGCTCCCGTGTTGCCCCTCTGCCGTGTTGCCAGGCGGTGGAATTGAGGGAGAGAGGGGATGATGGCGGAAATATACCCAGCATCCTATGTGTGACAGCTGGAAGTGATTACACTGATGCCGTTGACACAGACCATGTGACGGCGGTGACATGTCACCTGTGTGACAGCGATGACAAGGTCTCACGCTCCCAGGCTTTTTTGCTGCCTTGAAATAGATGAAGCAAGAGAGTGTGTGTGTGTGTGTGTGTGTGTGTGTGTGTGTGTGTGTGTGTGTGTGTGTTTGTTTCTGTTTGTTATTTTTCTTCATGCATAAGTGGATGTTGTTTGAGTATGTTCCTGTTTACCAGGAACATATACAAACACACTGACTTGTATCGGATGCTGTGTAATGAGCATAAGATCGACTATGCTGGAACAGAATAGAATAGAATGCTTCATTTGTCTGCGTGCAAATGAGCTTTGTGTCCTGTAGATTAAGTAGTGCATTACAATTCCACCGCACAATTAATCAACCGAGGCCATTTCATGGCTGGCCGTTCATTGTCTTCTTAAATTAACACAAATGGACACAATACAGAGGGTCCATCCTGTCTGTCTTCACAGTCATCTTTAATTTATGAAATGCGGCAATTCAAGAATAGACGAGAAAGAGAAGAAAAGGCTGAGCTGCACTGTGGTTAGAAAGCCATTAACCACTTTCAACCTGGCGTCTTCTATTTTGGTCACTCCATTATTGGTGACATTTTTCCAAAAGCTCAGAGAATGATGAAAATAGCCCTCTGTCTACAAGCTCGTAGACGGGGCTATTTCTGAAACATTTCTGAAAGTCGAAAATGGGGCATATGTGGTTAATCCTGCCTGGTAAACAACACACAGAATGCATGCGGAACGACTCCGCCGACGCAACGAGTGACGCCACTTATAATCACACGCCGATACCGAGTAATGGAACGCGGTCAGATGCCTTCACAGCCATAACAATATGACATCAAAGCCCCGTACGGTCGTAATCTCCAAGGGGTTGAATAACTCGCTTAGATTAGTGCCGTAAGCCCTGGCAGTCAGCTCCTGCCCTGGGACCCAGACATCATAAAGCTCTCCAGACACACAAGAGAGAGGCAGAGCCAGGTTTAGGTCTTTGCCCTTGCTTGACCTCCCATGTTTCGGTTCAGCTCCAGAACGCCGTGGTTAATTATTCATCGTGCCCTGAAGTTGGTCTTTGTTTAGTGTCCTGCAGACTGTTGAAAGAGGGCCGGGCCTTTTGTTTTGGTGGCTGATTGCTGACTCTGAGGAGGGGGGGGGGGGGGGGGGGGGGGGTGGGCGAACAGCAGCAGCTGCTGGGTGGGTGGATGGATGGATGGGTGGGTGGGTGGATGGATGGATGGATGGGTTGGTGGATGGATGGATGGATGGATGGGTTGGTGGATGGATGGATGGATGGATGGGTTGGTGGATGGATGGGTGGATGGATGGATGGATGGATGGGTTGATGGATGGATGGGTTGGTGGATGGATGGATGGATGGGTTGGTGGATGGATGGGTTGGTGGATGGATGGGTTGGTGGATGGATGGATGGGTGGGTGGGTTGGTGGATGGATGGATGGATGGATGGGTTGGTGGATGGATGGATGGATGGATGGGTTGGTGGATGGATGGGTGGATGGATGGATGGATGGATGGGTTGATGGATGGATGGATGGGTTGGTGGATGGATGGATGGATGGATGGGTTGGTGGATGGATGGGTTGGTGGATGGATGGATGGATGGATGGGTTGGTGGATGGATGGGTTGGTGGATGGATGGGTTGGTGGATGGATGGATGGATGGGTGGGTGGGTGGGTTGGTGGATGGATGGATGGATGGATGGATGGGTTGGTGGATGGATGGGTTGGTGGATGGATGGATGGGTTGGTGGATGGGTTGGTGGATGGATGGATGGTTTGGTGGGTGGGTGGATGGGTTGGTGGATGGGTTGGTGGATGGATGGATGGTTTGGTGGGTGGGTGGATGGGTTGGTGGATGGGTTGGTGGATGGATGGGTGGGTGGATGGATGGATGGATGGATGGGTGGGTGGGTGGATGGATGGATGGGTGGGTGGGTGGGTGGGTGGATGGATGGATGGATGGGTGGGTGGGTGGGTGGGTGGGTGGGTGGGTGGGTGGAGGATGCAGTGGCCAAGACCTGGATGTTTAGGGTTTGCGATTATTTGCTTAGCGATTATTCTGTCAATTACGCTTACGAATAATTGAGAAGTGGCAACTGAAAATAATTATACACACACACACACACACACACACACACGATTCAACTAACCACTTAAGCAGTATTTTATACTTTGTCCCACAACGGTGTCATGTAAAAAACAAAATGTCATTGATCCCTTGGTTGGTCTTATGTATATACAGCTCTGAGACGTCCTTGGCCACGCGTCCGCAGGGTGAAGCCATCATCACATGTCACAGTGGTGGCACTTCCTCGCTTCCGGACATTCTGTTCTCCCTGATTTGTATTCACTTACACTAACGTGTCTCTAAATGGCCTAATAACTCCCAACCGCTAACGATGCTACCACCAAGAGGGCTGCTGTCTATCCACATGGTCACATGCCTGTCGCTGACTGTCTCATCTGTCCGCCGCGAACAGAACGTCCTCTTTATACCCCACGCCGTCAACAATAGCCGTGTGTGTGTGTGTGTGTGTGTGTGTGTGTGTGTGTGTGTGTGTGTGTGCGTCTGTGCGCGTACGTGTGCGTGCTTGTGGCATACAGTTTTGTATCGGGGGAAACAACACGCTCATAGAGATCACTCGCCATGCAGACGGCCACACAAACGCACTCGCACACACAAACAACACACACAGCACACAGCCGCACGCGTACGTGCGCACAAAAGGGAGCTCAGAATAAAATGCAGGGCATAGAGTGGCGTTGCTGAATGGAGACGGTCCAGATGAAAGGGGTTCTCTATGACATCAGCAGGCCTCTGAGCACTGGGCTGGCAGCCACAGGCGGGTGGTGGGCACTGCCAACAGGGCAGATGCTGAGGCCTGGCCACCTGATACAGAGGAAAGGATGAAAAGACGGACAGAGGGAGAGAGAGGCAGACATCTGAGAAGACAATGGGAGATCACTGGGGACAATTCTGCAGTGTAAAGGGGAAAGAGGAGAGCCCGAACTTTGGGGTCGTTTGCATTCAATGCAAAAGGTGGTGCACATATTTACTCGTTTCAGCTCATCAACACATCGCAGTGTGAAGACACCGGCTTGCATATATATATCAGGCTTCAGTTCACACCTTTAATTTCCTTTCTATGTTTCAGCCCCTCTCTCTCCCCCTCCCTCTCTGTTTTCACACACACACACACACACACACACACACACACACACACACACACACACACACACACAGAACACACACACACACACACACACACACACACACACGTATTACATACACTGTACACATATGTCTAGATTAGCATAATCCCGCCCATAGCCTTTGGAGTCGTGGCTCTGCTTCCAGGCAAGTAGTGACTTAATGTGTGTGTTTCTAATCATATTACCGTCGGTCGTAAGCTGATGTTGTTGGCAGCGTCCCTTGGTAAAGCTCTTAGCGCTGCACCGCCAGCCAGTCTGCATGGAGCCCTGCTGTGGGATGACTCCTGAGCTACAGTGATGTTAGTGGTTACAGCTCTTCAGAAGGACAGACCCCAGAACAACTTTCACTTGCACTCTTTAGCCACTCGCTGAGCTCTGTGGTCAGTGATTCTGACCAAAAGGGACGCGTGTTGGCAGAGGGGACAGAGGTGTCTGAAGACGATTGCGCCCACAATTGCTCAAGCATGAATGTAGCTTCACAGTGCATGGGCCGCTTGCCAATATAAATGCATGTATAACTTACTGTGTGAATGCCATACATTGAGAGAAATGATGTCCTGCATGTATTCAAACTAACCCCTCACGTACACAGGACGTAACAATAATCCTCTCATCTCACGTACATGCCTCCCCTTTTCCTTTTACCTTTATTTATTTATTTCCCCCCCCCCCCCAAAATACAACTTTCATCCTGTGTGAGGATCATGGGACTGCGACAGGTCGGAATTAGTAGGAGAACACGGGGATTACAGGGCAACTCAAATCAAGACCAGAGGGAGATGGTCCCACTGACAAACAAATGTTTAATCACATTTAAAGAGCAGAAGGAGAAAGGCCTGTGTTGACTTAACGGCGTATAGCGGATCCCCTTGTTTGCCGCTGCGTAAGTGGAGTGGAACACGCCGGCTAAACTCCCTCAGATGGCCTAAGTGTTTTCTAATGTTCAGCATGAGGCCTTCATCTGCGCAGCCACCCCACCCCCCCGCCCCGCCCCCCTCAGAACCCCCACCCCCTCCCACACAAGTTGCATCGGGCGTAATGTGTGCGCACACACAATGGTGTCGATAACATTGTCTCATCCTACACATCCCTTTGATGGTCTATCTACGCGACGTCCTGTACGTGCGCGATGCTCCGAGGGAGGAATTGAGGTTTCGAGGTTCCGAGAACTCACAAAGGAACCTTTTTTCGGGAGTCATCGCGGCCGCAGGAGCCAGTCTGATTCAGCGCTCAGTCAGCGAGCTCCCGGGGGCATCAATCATCATTATCACCTGACAAATAGAGGCATTGGTATGGAGGGAGTCAGCTGTATTGCTAACGGATGCTACTACACTGTAGCCCCACATACAGTCGCCATGTGTGTCGTCTGGTTGGCTGATAGTGGACCGCTCAAACGTGCTCCATCCTCTCCCTCTTTGTGACATCACAGCACCATATGAGCTTGACTGACAGACAGCCTGTTTGTTTTCCTCTTAACGGGGAGTCTATTTCCTGTGCTTCCTTTGTTTTAGGCCTTACTGAAAAAAAAAAAAAAAAAAGATCTCCCTTTAAACGCTGTGTTTACGTTGTGTGAGTGCTTTGAGGGGAAAAGCACAAAGCCGCCACACAGTGGGTGGATTATAAACTTGGATGCCGTTTCAAACGGACTGGATTTATAAACACAGAATTCCCCCACGCTCATTCGCGAGTCCCAGCCTGCTAGCATATTAGTGTGTTAGCACTGTGGATCAAACGCAGACAGCGGCCTGTACTCATACTTTGATGCATTTTGTATGTGTGCGCGTGGTGGCATGTGCGTATGTGTGGGAGCGCACCGATGATTGCGTTGTGTCTGTGTTCGCCTTTTGGTCGCCTGGCATTTCAGTGTGTTGTTTAACATGGTCTAAGTGCCGTTAGAGCGCCAACTGAGCAGTTTCACCTGGAGTCATCCATTACTGTGCCCCCAGTGTTCCTGCCTTTTTTTGGGGTCTGTGGCATTGAACGGCGTTGCCGGCGGTGGGGTGATCACCGGTTGCCATGCTGTATTGAGGCACGCGAGGAGGGTTGGCTTTGGGGAACTCTGTGTCCTATCGAAGGCCTACAAGTGCCTGAATGGCCATTATGTGCCAGCTGTTCGGAATGAGGAGTAATTGTAGTGCTGGCAAGCCTCCACAAGGGCCCCATCGCTGCAGCTTCCACCCAGCCTGGGCACGCTGCCAAGCCCTCCCGCACACTGCCTCGATGACCCCCTATACCACCAACCACCGCCCACCCACCCAACCGCCCACCGCCCTCCACCCCGCCCTGGCCTAGCCTTATGCCTCAGCACCCCGCTCACATCGACGCCCAAAACCCCACCATCCTCCACCCCTTACCACCGGCCCTCTGTTCCACATTCCTGGGGGGGGGGCCCACTGGTTAAATCTAATCCCATAATAAGACACTCAGCTGTCCAGGAAAAGAAAGAGAACTTTCCTCTGTAAACTCTAGACTTCCTTTTTTCTTTCCCCCTCCCTTCCTCTCGCCCCAACTGGAGGCAAGATGACACTTAGGGCCCCCTTGGCCAGTTGCCTTTGTCTTTCTTCGGGTTTGATTTATCCTTTCTCTTGCTCCCTCATTCCCTCTGATTTTTTTTCTTCTGGGGTATACGATTGCCTCTGTGTTGGGTCCCTGAACAAACACATGGGAGGGCCACATTACTGAAGGGCCACATGGCTCTGTTGTGTAAGACCACCACACACACACACACACACACACACACACACACACACAAACCCCTGTTCACATCTACCATTTTCTGCTCCGAACCCACAGATGTAAGCAATTTTTACATTACGCTGCCAAGTCTTTTATCATGCTCGTCTTGCCTGCGTTCATTGGCAAATTAAATAGTTGAGAAATTATTATCATTATTCAATTCATTGGAGAAATTTACGTTCGGAGGGAATCACCTTTTCCCCAAATAAAATTACTCACAAGTTACTTGCGAAAGTGGTTCTTTCAACACACACAACACAGTATATTTATGCTTTCCAGTAAAGTGCTTGGTCAGGAAGAAATTCACTAACTCAGATTAACTCTTCCCTGTGAAGCAAGAAATACAAGAACCTGTGCATATTCTGGGGCGCCCGCTGGCCTTGTGGTCCAGGCGCAAGCCACATATAGGCTCTGGACTGACAGCGTGTCGCATGTTCGAGTCCCGCTCATGACGACCTTTGCTGCATGTCTCTCCCCTTCTCTCTCTCTCTCCCTCTTTCCAGTCTGTCTTCACTGTAACTATCAATAAAGGCACAAATCTTTAAGAAAAAGAAAGGTGTGTGGCTCAAAATGTTTTGAGCCACATACCTGTGGCAGGAAGCATATTCATAGTCCAGACATAGTCCAGTGTGTGTACTAGCTTCTCATACTTGTAGCGCTTTGTTTGTTGTTGTTAAGATGTGTGTGTGACTAATGATACTTAATTTTCATGAAGTTAATTTGGGCCTTGTACGTATCTGATATTTTTGAATTTAAAGTATAAAATAATGGTTAAAGTGGTTAAACTATTGCTAAAATCTAAAATGACACAGATGCTTTGCTGGTTGGAAACAGTTAAACGTGAGTGGGATGTGTGAAAGATGACCTGGTGCTCTGGACTCTGGACAAACGTCCCGAACAAACACAGAAGGCCACTGTCTCGCTGTCCGCACATTTCACACTGACGCGTTGTGATCGAATCTGTCTCTGCTCAAAAACCTGATGCGCTCCACTCAGCCTTTAATGAACCGTGCGTACAGTAGTACAAGATTAATATACAAAGAAACATATCGTCACTGTCTGGTAGAAACCTTGTATGTCCAAAAGAAGCCTGTGTTACAATGGATCCAATTTAGTTGTTATTTTGTTTTGGCGCCAAAGCGGTGTTAAGTGGTCAGATAGGTGGGCCGTGTGCATTTTAGGAGCAGGTTTATTTATCAATCTATTGTGTTCTAGCTTGGCTCAATAAAACTAACATTTATAGATTATTATAGGACCATTATAGTTCCTAATTATTGGTATCGCAAAAGTATTATTATTATTGTTTTATATTGTTTGTCCAATTATCATTGAAATCGTAGTGTTTTTCTAAAACAAAAATACATCACATGGATGCACCTGGGATGTATCCCAAGGTCATCAGGGTTTCGGGTCTCGCAACATCATACCCCTCACTCAGGTGACCCAGCCGGGGTGATCAAGTCCCGACTTACGTCCCAGTAGCTCGCCTCGTTCAGTCCCATTAGGGTAAAACCAGGGCCACACAATACGTTCCCCTTGAACTACTCTGCCGGGACTGGGTATGCGGGAGGATCGCATCAATCCGACACGTGCACTAGGCTCTGTGGGTAGACTCCTGTCCGGGCCCCTCCTACTATCTCACCAGGTCCACTCCGGCTCTCACCAGGTCCAGCACCTGTGCGTTGCACCAGACTCCCAGCACCAGGCACTTAATTCAGGAGTGGTGGATTATCGAGCCGCAATGGTTCTCCACTTGGCCCATGGTGGTGCCGCAGGCTCCGCTTGCGGCTTTGTTGGGCTTCCTCACGGAAGACACAGGCGGGGGAGCCACCGCCAACCCATACTGGTCCACACAGGTGGGGGAGCCACTGCCAACCCATACTGGTCCACACAGGCGGGGGAGCCACTGCCAACCCATACTGGTCCTGAAGACACAGGCGGGGGAGCCACCGCCAACCCATACTGGTCCTGAAGACACAGGCGGGGGAGCCACCGCCAACCCATACTGGTCCTGAAGACACAGGCGGGGGAGCCACCGCCAACCCATACTGGTCCTGAAGACACAGGCGGGGGAGCCACCGCCAACCCATACTGGTCCACACAGGCGGGGGAGCCACCGCCAACCCATACTGGTCCTGAAGACACAGGCGGGGGAGCCACCGCCAACCCATACTGTCCTGAAGACACAGGCGGGGGAGCCACCGCCAACCCATACTGGTCCACACAGGCGGGGGAGCCACCGCCAACCCATACTGGTCCACACAGGCGGGGGGGCCACCGCCAACCCATACTGGTCCCGGGTGCCGTCTACATTCCGGCTGTCTCTCCGGTGGTCACCAGACTATTCCTGGTTGTCACGTAGTCTATTCCTATAGAATAACTAAAACTAAAATACATTGCATGGATGTACAGTACCTATAGGCCATTTTGCAATATCCTCACGGCATACCAGTGGACTTCGGGCCAATGAGAAGCAATGCTTCTCTGAGACCCCTCCTTATGGGTCTATCTGGTTGCGTTTGTATGCTCTCAAGAGTTAAACACTCAGGATTTGACAGTGTTCGTTTCAACAGACCTCCATCCCCGTAGGAGACAGCTCGTTGTGAAGCATGGATTTCTCAATAAACAGAGGTGTATATTACGGTCTGTAGCCATGGTTGGCCAATGTGACAAGAGAGGAAGGGTCAGGGGCGGGGGGGGGGGGGGGGGGGGGGGGGTGTGTGTGTGTGTGTGTGTGTGTGTGTGTGTGTGTGTGTGTGTGTGTGTGTGTGTGTGTGTGTGTGTGTGTGTGTGTGTGTGTGTGTGTGTGTGTGTGTGTGCTTTTATTACTATACTAGTGAGGGCCAAATGTGCCAACAAATATGGTAGAATTTTATAAATAGACAATTTTCCTATAGTCCTCACTCCTCAGTAGAGAAATTGTCATTTTTGTGGTTTAGAAAAAAGGGGATTTGGGGCTTAGAATTGGGAAAAGATTCAGGTTGGGGTTAATATTAGGGATTTAGAGGTTAGATTTAGGGGTTGGGGTTTGCCTTAGTTGCGTGCCAGTGGTCACACACCAAAAATAGCAGATCTACAATCTGACAACGCGTCACAAAAAATGGCATTTGTGAAATGTTATTTTTTTTTGTTATGTCTTAAGTAATACGTGTGTGTGTGTGTGTGTGTGTGTGTGTGTGTGTGTGTGTGTGTGTGTGTGTGTGTGTGTGTGTGTGTGTGTCTCTCTCTCTCTCTGAGCGTGTGTGTTTGTGTGTCTGAGCGTGTCAGTGTGGAAATCACTAAGCTGGGTTATCAGCTTTGGGAGCCTGGGAAACTGGAACAGAGCAAGATACTCAGAGGACAGATAAAGACAATGGGGTACAGAAAGGGAGAGAGAGAGATGGAGGGAAAGTGAGGGAAAGAAAAGAGATGTATTAGGGAGTGTATTAGGGCAGCGACTATCCATTATTTTCTTAGCGATTTTTCTATCGATTACTCTTTCGATTAATAGAATATTTCAAAATAGCCGGCACCTTGTAGATCGACTATTTTCACTATATTTGAATGTGTTTGACTTGCATGCTCACCAATCATGACATGCCCAAAATATTGATTGTTTATTAATCTGTTATTTTAATGATAAAAATCTATTAAATCAATTAGTACATGCTACTGTGAGAATGAGAGGACATGGGGAAAGTGGGAAAATGCAGCCACATTTTCATGGCTCACATTTTCTATTTTTGACAAGGAGATACATCATTTAATGTCTTCCGAGACTCCATGACACATCATGACACAATTTGACAATTTGTTCCTGTAATTTCACCCCCCCCCCCCCCCCCCCCCCCCCGTCACCATAATGGGCTTACCCTGACTCACTGCGTTTGGCGGAGGGCTTCACCATTGCGATGAGTGAGTTAAGATAGGGGGGGGGTGGGGGAGAGAAAAAACCCCCACCAAAACAACAGATGGACTGTCTGTCTAGTATAGTGACTTTAACCTAGATCTTACCTCTGTAATCCTGTCTTCACTGGAGGAATGCACGCACACGACAGACCGGACCTGACACCCAAATGATCAGTCTGAATCAGAGCAGGCTGAGCAGGGATAACTAGATGGCTGACTGGAGGCCGTTTCTCACCTCGGGGACTTTGGTTTTGGGAGGGCTGGTATATGAGGGTTATATTAGGGCTGCAATTATCGATTATTCTGTCGTCGAATCATTTTGTTTGACTAATCGAGAAGCGAATGTATTTAATAATACGTTTTATTCAGTGAATTCTTTAGGGGCACTAGCCCCTCCTATGCACAGCTTCTTTTTTTTTTAAATAATCAGTATGCTTAACCACCGAAGCTCTTTTTGTCGTACAGCAGTGTCCCACAAAAATAGTGAAAGTATCAGATCTACAAGCTCACAACGATGCAACGTGTTGTGATCTTATCTGCTATTTTTGCAATTTTTTATTTATTTCTTATGAAATTATAATTTTTTAAATAATTGATCAAATCGATTGGCTCAATTAACTGTTGTAGCCCTGCATGGACTTTATTGAATAGGTGGTGTAGCCGGGTTGTATGACAGCTCTCAAGGTGCTGTTCCATGGGTTGCTTACTCTTCCCCTCGCTGTTGTTGCTCTCATCATTAGGGAGCTCGTTATCTCGCGTTTAACAGCCTTGTCGTCGTTAGAAGAAAATGACAGCGTGAAGCAGTATAATGCTTTCCTTCATTTTTTGAGCTTGTGGATCTGCTACTTTTCATATTTGTCATGTCATATGACATACTGTATGACAATTGTTTAGAACGCCAGTAAAAGGCAAACAGAAATGTAATTTATATTTCTAGGTTCCAATCTCAAATGTCCAAAAAACCACACAATTAAATCACTCATCTCAATAATTTGTATGACAAGAAATAAGAATGAATCGTCAACAAAGACTGTGTTATTATGACAGCCCTGGTTGCGTGACACACCAGTGTTTGGAGGCAGTAGATGGAGGGAGTGGGCGTGGGGCTGTGGGTGGGGGGGGCATGGGGCTGTGGGGGGTCCCAGGGGGCTAGACAGTCAGCTGTCGGGGCTTGAGAAGGGTGGGGGTGCAGGGTAGCATCAGCTGATTGGGTGGGCGGTGGACGGCGGGGGCTCGGTCAGCTGATTAAAGGGTGGCAAGCCGCAGGGTTTGGGGGTGAATCAGTCAGCTGGCGTAACATGGTTAGAGCCGACCTTAAGAAACCAGGTCATGGGTGGGATTTACTGCTGAACCCACTAGAACCCCCACCCCCACACACCCCTTCTTCTTGTTATTTATTTCAGCAGTTCTCAAACCTTTTCATGTCAAGGAAGCCCAAATTGTATTTTGTCGCAGGATACAAGATACAATATATTTTATTTTAAAAATAGCAGATGTTGTTTAGTAGTTTTCCTTCCTTATCCGCTATTTTATACTTATTATACGTTATTTGGCAAAAAAAAAAGAGAAAAAAAGGGTTTAGCTTACAATAACATGCATGCCCAAAACAGGAACGCCAGTATTATTGTGGTTAGCTGTCAGTCACACACGAGCACACACACACACACACACACACACACACACACACGCCAGAACCGCTTGATCCCAATCTCCCATTCTTTGCCTTTGCCCCCCTCCATCCCCCTACTGTCTCCTACAGCCTCATCATCCCCGTGCCCCCTGCACCCCCGCCGCCTCCTCTGCCAGCTGGGAGGTGGGCGTGATCAGCAGCGTTCCAGAGGGCCGTGGCAGCGCACACACAACGCCCCTGGTTCAAGGTCAGAGAGGATATGTCGAGGCTTTCTGGGTCATGTCAGAGGTCATTCTGGGTGCTGAGGAGTAGCGCTGTAAATTAGTTGATTGGGAATCCCTAATTACACGACTTAATCTGTCTCATAGTTGCCTGCTTAAGCCCGGTTTAGGATCGACTCACACATGCACCCACCGTTCGGATGGTGATTCCAAAAGTAAGAACGGAATTGGGGGAAAAAAACGAAAACTTTAAAATATCCTGCCTCTTTATCTTCAATCAATTTTCAAGGATAGACTAGTACTATTGGCTAAATGTGATTGCGATACAATCTAAAACAGCTAGTTTATATTAAGTTAATCTATTTGGAACCGACACATTTTAAACTGCTATGGAGTACAATGGCAGTTTTATTGACCCTTGAGTGTGTTACATCATAGTTGCTTATGAGCCAATACATCTCTTCTCCACCAGACATGGATAAGCCAATGGCCAATTTAGATCCTTGTTGTATGACGATGTTGCAAGACGAAAACAGAAAATCTACAAGCTCACAAGGTGTCTCATCTGCAACACGTAGCGAGCTTGTAGATCGGCCATTTCCAATGTACGACACCGTCATACGAGGATGTGTAACGCAGGGCTGTAATGCTGCAACTCCCTTACCGTGGCGTAACGGTATTAGCCGTGTTCGCTATACAATTAGTGAGTGTGAAATTGCCCTTCGGTATTGAGTTTCCCCCCCCCCTGGCCCAGCAGCCGCGTCCCAGCAGGCCAGTATTTATCCTCCCAGACGAAGTCAATGGTGGCTGGTCAGCGCTTCTGTTGATCGCACCTGGAATCAATGTGGTCCCGGCGCTGACACCGCAGAGCATGGAGGTTGGGCCGGAAGATCAATGACTCTGTAATGGAATCAGAACCGATCGGTGGCTCTTCTGCTGAAGAACTAGCAGCACCCTCGACTGCACCCCACACCGCACTGTTGCCACGTCCACTTATTCTAAGCGAAATTTCGGCGTGTTCTTTCTGTACAGTCGATGGTAATAATATTGGTGGTTGCGTTTTGTTTGGGCTTGTTTCTAAAGTGCTGTTGCTTATTTTGGCCTTCCCTCCTAATGTTGTTTAACCAATGGTTCTCAAACTCTTTTCACGTCAAGGACCCCCAAATTCATGTATTTGTTCACGGACCCCCATCCGAAAATATTTAAATAGCAGATCTACAAGCTCACAATGCGCAGATCGGCGTAGATCAAATACCTAATGGATATACAAGGGTATATACAGTATATTCAAGTGGTTCAACTATGATGGTTTATTAACTGATCATGCAACCTATAGTAGTTTATTTTGGGCTTGTTTTCTTAAACCTGTCTGCTTGTTTCTCTCCCAAAATCTGGCACCACTGCCCACACCCCATATATACCTTCCCCAGCCCAAGGTTACTGCTCTGACAGCGAGGTGTGATCTAAGCGACTCATCAAGGATTAGACCTGTCTCGTCATTGTTATCCGTCTGGCTTTAAGTAAAGTTATGTCTCTCTCTGTGGGTTGCGGAAGGTTAAACTGATTTGTTCTTTTTTGTACGCCATTTTTTACTTTACTTTTAACCCCTATTTCTCACCAATTTAGTCGGTATGCCAAATGATTCCTCCCCTCACACATTTCAGAACCATCAAACCGGAATTACTTTTGTTTGTTTGTATTTTTTATTTTTTCAGTTTCCGTGGCCTAGACCGGCTCACACGGGCCAGTTTGGAACGAATACCAGGCTTTCCAACTGAGGTGGAACGTCGGGTGATGTGAGGTTACAGTTGTTGTATCCTACTGGCTCAGTATACATTGATGTGAGGTTACAGTTGTCGTATCCTACTGGCTCAGTATACATTGAGCAAGAGGCTATAGGTAAGGAAAGGTTAAGGTACTGATTGGGGAACATTGGACAGGGTGAGTGCCTGAACCTGCTCTACTGGCTGACAGGGAGTGTGTAAAAACAACATGGAGCTCAGCTGACAGCGAGCTAACCAATTCAAAACTTCCAAAGGAGCTTTATTGGCATGAGAAAACATTGCTCAATGTACTTACTTACTTACGCCTGACACCCCTACTGGGGTATAGGCCGTCGACAAGGGTCCTCCAGAGTTCTCGGTCACTGGCATTCGTCTCTATCTGCGACCAGGTGCATCCCAGCCTCTTGGTGTCTGCCTGGAGATCCCGCCGCCAGCTGTTTTTGGGCCGGCCTCTGTTTCTCTTCCCCTGAGGGTTCCAAGTCAGAGCCTGTCTGGTGGTGTTTGATACTGGCTTGCGCAGTGTGTGCCGGCGATCCATCTCCATCTTCTTTGTCCAATTTCCTCTGTTGCAGGGAGTTGTTTAGTTTTCATCCAGAGATCGTTGTTGCTTATCTTGTCCGGCCAGTGAATTTTCAGGATTCTCCTCAGACATTTGTTTATGAAGGTTTGCACTTTGTTTATTGTGGTCTTTGTAATTCTCCATGTATCTGCCCCATAGAGCAGGACAGATTTAACATTGGAGTTGAGCACAGTCCACACTGTGATGGATGCTAAATGTAGGAGCCCCCTCTACCCCACAGTATACTGTCAGAGCAGTGTGGTTCCCAACCTGGGGCCGATTCGTACTCCTAAAGTCCTAAAGTGGGCTCTTCGGTGCCACTAATATTTACTGACGAGCCGAAATCATTTTGCCACTACAGCGGTATATTTCCTCATCATTCAGCCCAGCTCCGAGTTCAATTTGTGGGCCGTGAAGCCAAGGAAACACCTGTAGTTTGGCCAGGCAGTAGCTGCCTCGGCTGGCTGCTGAGTATGAATTGACTTTTATAGAGCCTAACTGTGTGTGTGTGTGTGTGTGTGTGTGTGTGTGTGTGTGTGTGTGTGTGTGTGTGTGTGTGTGTGTGTGTGTGTGTGTGTGTGTGTGTGTGTGTGTGTGTGTGTGTGTGTGTGTGTGTGTGTGGTCTCAGTTTATGTCAGATGTAAGGAAAAGGATTGGGAGCTACTGTCTCAGAGGGCCTTAATTGTCAAAACGGTGGCCCCCCATGCAGGCCAGCAGTGAGGGTTAAACAGTGCCCCCCCATGCAGGGCAGCAGTAAGGGTTAATGGGAGCTGACAGCTGTGATAGACCTCCCGCCACAGGACCCTGTTGATGCATCACAACCTTCATTCCCCAGGTCACTTCATCATGCATTAAACACTAAGGTTTACTGAGGGTGGCGTTAACCCCCGGGGGTCCCTGATGGGGTTTATATACATTTGTAACTGTGAGTGTACAAATGGAACCGAATGGACCCCTTGCTTCCATTTGTACACCCATATAATACACACTATGGGTCAGTGGCCTGATCATCATTCCCACACCAAACCAAGGTCCTTGAAATTAAACGAGTTTGAGACTTTAAGAATTAAAAATCACACTCCATAGACTTGGCTGGGGTCCTGTTTTTTTTAAATTAAAACATAAAAAGACGTTAACGGGGCTAGTACGGCTCAAAAAGGGGTGGGGTTTCCATATACCGCTCCAACTTCAGAAGGGGGGGGGGGAGTGTGGGGAATGGGGGGGGCGGGGGGGTCAACAGAGCAGAGGGATAGAGCCACAAGCAGAGGTCACGGGCAAAGAATCTGGTGGTCAGCAGACGAAACACCAGGGGTCAGCGACGTCACTATTCTGTCAGGTTAGCGGGTCAAGTCCTTGTCCAGTGCACCACCCCCCCCCACCCGCCCTCCAGACAGCTGTAAACTGTTTCTGTCATTAGCCGCATCTCAATGGAAGTCTATTACAGCAAGGAGCGTCGTAAATGGGGACGAGACGGGAAAGGGGTGTCTTTGGAGGGGGTGCAATAAGATTTACAGCTGCAATGGACACAGGGAAATGTACCCTCTTAACCATCGGCCCAATGGACACAGGGAAATGTACCCTCTTAACCATCGGCCCAGCGAATGGACACAGGGAAATGTACCCTCTTAGCCATCGGCCCAGCGACTGTGTATTGACTGTTTATGCTTCGTCTTTGTGCAAAATACGGCCGTGAAGAAAAGAATAGTCTATTGTCTGGCCATGAAGTACTGTGAGTCTACAGTGGAGAGAGAGGCTTTTGAAGCAGGGGTTTTCAAACGTTTTGTGTCCAGGTTCTCCAATGGGCAAGTCGAAATCTCTAGAACTTCAAAACATGTCAAATTAGAAAAAGAAATAACATTTTGTAGGGTATTTAATTTGCCTAGTCTTTATTGGGATTTTTTTTATTATGTGGTTGGCACACCTGCACTTGCCTCACAGCACTGTCACACCATTGTGCTTCAGCACACCGTTTTGGAACCGGTGTAGAGAAAACGTCCTGTTAAAAGACGCGATCTGCAGGTTTTTCATCTCTCCAGCCTACACTGGTAATCAGTGTTAATTTTGACATAAAATTCTGATTTAGCTAGTCTTAATCTTTTTGAATAACACACCATCTAACTATAAATAAAGTCTGTGTGTGTCTGTACGTCTGTAATCCACGTAACCCGAGAACCGTTCGCCCCACCGACTTCAAATTCGACACACGCGTTCCACACCCCCACAGGGAGTGCAGTGCCGGTGTTGAGTCGATCGGACCCACGGTTGTACTCTTGACACGGGTACAATGGGTATTGCATAGCCAGGTGGGGCATGGATCTCCAACTTCTATCGTTACCGACTGCGGGCACATGCGTCTAGTTTAGTCCTATTTTAGTCATCTGAAATTGTTTAGTCTTAGTCTAGTCTTTGTCGACTAAATACCAGTAAGACACCCTGAGGGCGAGAAGCACGCGTTCCACGGTGACGGCAGACGGCAGACTGCTGGGCGAGCACTGGTGCTTTGGCAAGGAGGGTCAGATCAACATATGGAATGAATTCTGTACTGGCCATATATGGAGCGTGTCTTGAGTGTACAGGGTTTAATGAGGTCAGATCAACATACGGAATGTCAGAACAGGAAGGATGGGTGGGGTGGGGTGGGATCAACATATGGAATGTCAGACTCGGGATCGGTCAGCTCCATATATGGAGATCTAAGGGTTTGAGGTCAGATGTAGAGTTGCTGGCTGGCTCCATATATGCAGATCTAGGTGATGATCCAGTCTTATCCATGTATGGCTAACCAGGGTTACATGAGGTTGGTGTCATATATGGTAGCGTGATGTCACGAGGTGTGACCATATATGGAGGTGTGCTGTCACGAGGTGTGACCATATATGGAGGTGTGCTGTCACGAGGCGTGACCATATATGGAGGCGTGCTGTCACGAGGCGTGACCATATATGGAGGTGTGGGGTGACTAACTAACGGACGGACAGACGGGAGATGAAGGTTTTCATAGTAAATGCGACCTATACCGCCGTAATCAAAATCTTAGTCTTAGTGGTCTTAGTCAACCAAATGAACACTGCAGTAATAGAGCCTGTCTGCAGTGTGGAGGGACAATCCTGTCTAATCTGATTACTCTCATTAAAGCAGTCAGACAACATGCTCAGCCCTTAGAGATGCTGCTGCGTACACCGCGTCCATATGAAGAGTTATCTCTCTACATCTCTTAACCCATGACGGTGTCATGCCATGGCTATTCAAAAATAGCAGATCTACAAGCTCACATCGCGTCACTTTGTGGCCACAAAGTGGCTTTGTGGCTGCGAGCTTGTACATCTGCTTATTTGAACATTTTTGAAAACTCTTGTGAAAGTGTGAGAACTACCGATTTAAAAGGCATTTGTAGAATCTGCCTAGGGCCTTAAAGCTGCTATAAGCAATTATGTCCAAATTTGACCTTTTTTTACCCAGCAAAGGGTAAAACGCTTTTTGTCTCTGTGACACATCTAGGGGCCGCAATCTGAATTCAAAGATTTTCCTAGAATCTTTGTCATTGGTCGATTTGCCTGTCTACTTCCTGATTGGTTAGTCATTTCGACCGGGTTTTACTCATTGCTGGCTGTCTGAATACAAAAAGAAGTCATTAGAAATTTGACATTATTGCTTATACTGTAGCTACTTTAATGGGTTAATAATGCATGCGTGTCACGCCACGGTGTTGTGCGCCGAGAGTAGCAGACCTATAAGCTCACAACGCAGTAACGCCGCACGACCGAGTATGACTCGGGCTTCGCTCTGTCCGTCAACGCTGGAGAGAGAGACGACCTGAAACCAAGCCCTCAGAATGGCTGGACAACGTTCATTTATGAATGCATTTGTGACGTAGACGTGACACAGAGGTACCACAAGAACAGCACGAGGCGTACTACGACAGGAGCCAACCAATCATATCAGCGCTCGAGGGGTACTTCCCGGAAGACTTTGCAGTTCTTCTATATGGCTTCAAAACGCCACTGAGCAACTTCCATTGAAGTGAATATCGGGGGGCGGGGCTATTGCTCCTCAATCCGTTCTTTAGATATATTATAACTATGCCTGAAAGTGAAACCGAATGGACTTTTTCCTTGATGCTTGTTGCTTGCAGTCTCAATACATGGGTTCTGCATAGGCCATTCCAAACGGGGGGGAGAGAGAGAGAGAGGAAAAAACAATGAGAGAGAGAGGGATGGAAAAGTGAGAGGGAGGGAAAGTGCATCAGTAAGAGAGAGATGGGGAGAGAGAGATGGGGAGAGAGAGAGAAAGATGTGAGAGAAACAGAAGGCCACACAGACGGGGGGGGGGGGAGCGTGGGCGGGTTTTTATTGGTGTCACGAGAGGAGAAATCAATAAAAGAGGTGAAAGAGGAAAAAAAAGCCTCCTGGTTTTAAGAGCCCCATCGCCGCGGCAATTAAAGGAGGCCTTCAAAGTCCCGACCTAATCAGCGGTTAAGTAAAGATAGGCGGGGGCGGCATGTAGGATGGTTCCACTCCTGTAATCTAACACCTCACTGCCCTGCACTCACTGGCCCCTTGAACTCCGTCTGTGTGCGTGCGTGCGTGCGTGCGTGCGTGCGTGCGTGCGTGCGTGCGTGCGTGCGTGCGTGCGTGCGTGCGTGCGTGCGTGCGTGTGTGAACGTGTGTGCATGTATATGTGATTGCGTATGCACGCATGTCTGCGACACAGAACCCTTGGACATGTTTCTGACAGCTTGTATGTGGTTAACAAAAAAGAAGAAAAAAAAAAGAGTGCAGATAAACCAGTTTCGGGCTTCCTCTCATTCCCCGAGCGTCAGGTTTGACCTCCGTCTAAACCTGTGTTTCTCAAACTCTTTACCCTTTACGGGTCTGTAAACTCTTACGGGTCCAATTGGTTCAACTTGGGTCCCCGGGCCCCACTTTGAGAACCACTGACTGGTCTAAACCATTGTAAGATACTGAATGAATGGATACTGGAATGAATGCTGGCGTATATTATGCCGGAGCGATAGCTAGCCGTCGGCGCGCCCGCCTCATTATGTAGTATGTACCCATGACCCCTTGCATTTACCTGCAGTCTTATCTGCCGCTCTGTGGAGTTATTCATCATGTGTGTAGGTTCTCACTGTGATAAGGTGGTTCCACGCTATCCGGCCCCGGCGCTGAGTCAATACTATAGCCCCGCGCTCTGTCTCCAGTCCACTCGGCCACGCCACGCACACATACACACGCACACGCACGCACATACTCGCACACCAACACATCTTGGTATTAGGCTACTATACTTGTGAGGACAACAAGATATTTAGGAATTTGTCATTTGACACTTTTTAAACTCAAACCCTGGAGATGGCATACTGGTGCCGGGTGTCAAAAAGACCAAATGACACAATTACAAATTAATAGATCTGCTATTTTGGGTGTGCAACACCGGCGAACACCGCACATTTTAAGTATAAATCAAGCATACCATATATTTTACTAGCAACAAAAAAATCTGTGCTCTTGTGAGGTCCAGGAAAGATGCCCTCACATTGTCTATTTCTCAAATTCTATGGGGACATTTGGATCTCAGAAGTATAGTAATAGAAGTACACACACACGCGCGCACACACACGCACAGACACTTAAAGAGGCACTGGGAGTGTGGACAGAGCGGATTCCAGGCTGAGCAATGAGTTTGCTCTAGGCACACAGATAGACAGGTGAAAAAGGCCCTTTTACACAATGTCATTGCATGTCATTCTGCCGTGTTAAAGTTTACAGGGGCGGAGGAGCCTGCAGCTTGACCTTGGTTCACTGAGTATAGAACTATAGACCCGCCGCCTTTTGTAGAGATCCGACGCACACAGAGTTCAGACGCGTGCAGATGTATGAACGCAAACATTCATGCACACACACGGACACACTGGTTCCTTGTACTGGCTCCACTTGCAACCATACCGTCTGTACACACCTGTGGTTTTTGTTCTCCACATACCTATGCTCCGTCATTCCGACGCCCCACCTCACCCCCCCCCTTCTTCCCATTAACCCCCGTCACCTCAAGCGCTCCATCCACATCCCCTCGGTTAAGCCGACATCATCAGTGCTCTCATTAGGGACAGCATTAGTGTCAGAGATGGACATGGTGATAGAGCAACCGCAGCTGGATCAAGGACGGCAGGGAGAAGTTGCCCTGAGCCGTTTTCTCCTCCTCATCCTCATTGTTTGGGGGTAAGCCTCTGATTGTGACACTGGGGGTCGAAGGTCGCTCGCCCCCCACAGGAGCCATCCCGTTCCTCCTCTTGAGCGCACTGTCACTGTGATTCACCTCTCGCGCGGGTCGCTGTCACCAGCCCCCGACACAGCTGTCAGTCATGCTCACAGCACATGCGCGCACACACATGCACACGCGACACGCACACACACACGTGCGTTGGAAAAGATGTGTCCTCTCACAGCAAAGACATACTTAAGTTTAGTGGCTTTGCCAGGCCGCTCTGGGACTGCTGAGAAACGAGTGATTCACTGTGATAAAAGATGCCACCGGCATCCCTGGGGGAGCTGTTTGTTTGAGCTTGCATAATGCTTGTGTGTTTTATACTGTACTAAATTGCTCCTAGTCATGAATTCATACAGCTGCTGTGTTTTAATTTACCACATGAACCTTAGCGGCCCTATAAGGGTCGTGTCATAATCAGGCGAACATTTGGCAGCAAGATGGTGTAGATGGGGACTGGGAGACCGTATAGGGTTAAGTTGTTAAAAGCTGCAACATTCTCCTCTTCAATTCACATGGATAATATCGTCATGATAAATGGTGCATTTATGTATATTATCCAAAGCAATGTACAATGTGCTGTCTCGGGATTCCTTCAAAATAGGAGCTCTGGGTGACGGTGCCGGGAAAACATGGCCGCTTCGTATGGACGGAAACGGTTAACACTTATACTGCGGGATTAAATCATCGTAATCCCTATTTGACTGCCGTTGTTTTTCACTAACCTTCGAATAATCACCGCATCGCGATTGTTCCTCCATTTCACGAAAATCCGCCTGAAAAGAGTCGGGTTTAGCGTGTTCCGCAGGGAATGTGTTAATTCACTAAGGCACTCACACACCGATAGCAGAGGAAACCATGCAAGGCACCAACCTGCTCCTCGGGAGCAGTTAGAGGTTCAGTGTCTTGCTCAAGGACACTAACACAAGGGGAGACCGACAACCTACCTCAAACCCTAACCTAACCATAACCGCAAGCACGGGAGCAGCGCATGTTCGAGCGCTAGTCCGACCGTTGTTCCCGCATGTCGGACTAATGCACTAATTACCATCGAATCCCAAACCAGGAACCTTCCGTTTCCTGGAAAGTGGCTGCTCTACCTCCTGAGCCACTGCCTGACACATTGGTAGGTGTTAATGTATCCTGTTGTTACTCTGAGACTGTATATAAATGGAACATATTGTGTAGTTGAGTGACCACAGTGTGTAGCATCATTGACACACACGTGAAGCTGAAGAGAGTGTTAGGTAGTCATGTCCACAGCTCTGGCCCTGTGACCCACATACAAGCACTTATGAAACCACTGCCCGTGTTCCCACCACCAGCAAATGTCCCCTTACTCTAATCATTAACACACAAGTGTGTGTGTGTGTGTGTGTGTGTGTGTGTGTGTGTGTGTGTGTGTGTGTGTGTGTGTGTGTGTGTGTGTGTGTGTGTGTGTGTGTGTGTGTGTGTGTGTGTGTGTGTGTGTGTGTGTGTGTGTGTGTGTGTGTGTGTGTGTGTGTGTGTGTGTGTGTGTGTGTGTGTGTGTGTGTGTGTGTGTAAACGAGCGAGTGTGCGTGCGTGCACACAGACTTGACACACAGCTGTTACACACATAATAGGTTGAGACCCACTTAGAGTCCGGTATAAATTTAGCAGCATGAGATACTCCCTTACTCAGTGTGGCTGCGGGCCGGGCAGAGGTTAACTTCATCACTGAAGCAGAGTTTTATGATACAAGAACGTTTGATGTGTTCCGCAATCCGCACTTGTATCTGTTAATTTGTGTTTTCCTGTGATCCCCAATGTGTGTGTGTGTGCTTGTATTGTAATACTTGTGGAGCACTAAAGACTAAATGTCCCCACACAAAGTATATGGTAGAATTTGAGAAATACATGACATTTTCCCACAATTGTCCTGGTCCTGGCATTCATAGAATTGCCATCCTAAAATGTTGATGTCCTCAAAGGTATAGAAATACAAGTGTGTGTGTGTGTGTGTGTGTGTGTGTGCGCGCTAGAGTTTCGTGCACGCGCGCGCAGCCGCACACACGCGCACGCACACACACAGCCTCCCTCCTCCTCATTGTGTTTATATCTCATAAAAGTACAAAGGCACAAAGGAAGCTGTCAGCTGTCCCTCTGTGTGATTTCTCTCTGCCCCCTTAAGGCCGTTCATTAAAAAAAGAGAATGAAAGAATGAGAGAGGAGGAAAAAAGAGAAAGGGAAAGAAAGCAAGTAAAGAGATGAAAAGCAAGGGAAAGCGAGGCTCAACAGTATCGGGTGTCCAGGTGTGCATGCAACCAACATCAGAGGTGTGTGTGTGCGTGTGTGCGTATGTGCGTGTGTGCGTGCGCATGTGTGTGATGGTGTACTCTCGTGAGTGGGCTCTCATATCTTTACAGAAGTGATTGGCTTCACCTGTGTCAGATGACCAGTGCCCAGGGTAACGAGCCACCTGGAGGGTCATAGGGTCAAACAAGCCCACAAGTGACAAGTGACAGAGGGGTCGTAGTTCAGAGTGCCGTGCGTCCACGGTTCCTGGAGCCGTGTGATAGTTACACACTGATGTGCATTAATAATGTCCCAAAGGTTATTCGTCTTCACTGATGTGCGTGCATGGCTGTACTATGACATAAGGCTGGGCATTTAACTGATGGAAATATATTTACAAAAAAACATTCTTATTTATTACCAATCATCGCCGACTTAATCTTGCTCCTGTAGGCTACTCGAATGATCGAGATATTATATATTATCGTCTCTGTCGGACGGAAACCTCACATTTCAGGATCCAAATTCAAAGATAGTAAAAGTAGCAGATCGGCCAGCGCCAAACGCTTCACGCCACGTTTGGAGCTTGCAGATCTGCTACTGTTGATGCTTTTGTGTGATGCTGAGATGATGAGATAAGCGGTTTCTGCCCGACAGCAACGACTCAATCAAACACGAACACATGTAGTTTTAATAATTGTCTAAATGGATTAGTCTGATTAACCACATAAGAGTACTTCGTTGAATGTTGGTGTACAAGAGAATGCTGATCTACTAGCTGACAACGTGTTGTATTGTGAAGCATTAGTGAGCTTCTAAATCTGCCAATTACATAATCGTCATCAATCATTAATCTTAATTGAGGTTAAAGTGAACAATGGGGATATTGATTTGAAGTCATATATGGCCCAGCCCTACTCGTTGACACACGGCCAACTGCTATCATCAATATAAGACTATGTTTCAGTTTTTGTTTCTAATTGTATAGCAGCGTAACGTGTCAAAACCTTCAATGAGCCCATGAACTTTGTACTCTAATTACTCTTTGTCCTTGAACTGACTTATCAACACCTCTCTCTCTCTCTCTCTCTCTCTCGCCCCTGATTCTTCACTTCAAAGTAGAAATACTCAGTTACAATTTAAAGTCTTGCATTCCAAATTTACTTTAAAGTACAAAGGTATTCACATCAACATATGCTTTTACAGTAATGAACTTTTTCACGTTGTGAGTTTGTAGATTGGCTATTTTTGTGATAGGTATAATAAAACAATGTACAAAGTATAACTAGTAACTAACACCTTCAAATAAATAGAAAAGCACATACACAGTATGATACCAAAAAAAATCAAATCACATCATACCCTGACATTATACTTAGTACAGTACTTGAGTACTTCATTTACTTTCCACCGCGCTCGCTCTCTCTCTCTCTCTCTCTCTCTCTCTCTCTCTCCGTCTCTCTCTCTGTCTCTCTCTCTGTCTCTCTCTCTCTCTCTCTCTCTCTCTCTCTGTCTCTCCGTCTCTCTCTCTGTCTCTCTCTCTCTCTCCGTCTCTCTCTCTGTCTCTCTCTCTCTCGTTCTCTCTTTCCACCACCTCTTACTCACAGAGATACGGCGCAGCGCGGAGGGAGTGGGGGGTTATTGGCCTGATTATGAGAATGAATGGATAACTTCCTGCTTTCTGGGTGAGTGAGTGGGTGTGTGTGTGCGTGCGCTATCTTGGCCTGGTGTGTGTGTTTTTATCAGGATCAAACGGCAGCCCGGGCATTAGCCAGAGAGGACTCTGCTCTTTTATCTGCACGGGAAGGGATCATAATTCCGCTCATGTGAAAAGTACCAGCCGAGGTGTGCTCAAGGAAAAATAACACTGCATAAAGCAGCTTGTGTGAATAGAGGGATTTGGAGAAGGGGAATTTACCCACGACGGTGTCACGCAAAAAAACATCAGGATAACCCGTAAAGACGCACGGGGATCTCGTTTCTTGTTTTCTTGCAATTATTGGCTCAGTGGCAAATTGATGATACTGTGGGTGTTGAGTGAGGAGGAGAGCGTTCCGAACATCACTTCCGTTGCCAAGAATGTACCTGCTGGGATATGAACCACCCAATGTACTGTACTGTACAGTAACAAACCCTGGTGGTGCCCTGGCCATATAGGAACATTTGTATGTCATGATGGACCCCCACATTAATATGTATTTGGCCACAGAAAATATAAAGACATTTTATGTCGTTTTTCAAGATTGTTTTGTAAATAACCGATTTACAAGCTCCCAACGCATTGCATTTGCGGCGTGCTGTGTAATGGTAATTATCTCATTACCCCTGTGTGTCCCGACCCAGACCCAGACCTTTCTCCCGGGCCTGCCTGTTGTTTTCTCTTCTCTTTTATAGTGCAGAGATTTGGAGATATAGTACACACAGTGCCGTTTCCAAACCTATTGCCAAATGTCTCCCATTTGGTTTATTTTTAACTTCTGTTTTCCTGAATACACACACGTTGGTCGTCTCCAACAGTGCCTTGTCGCAGTCCCAGCCTCTCACTGCCATTGTTCTGCATTGCCTAATTGGCAGTGCAAATTGAGTGATGCGTTTCCGAAAAGATTGCGTGTTTGTGCTCTGTCTAAAGGAATGCACTGTGTCTATGTGCAAGTGTGTGCAGGATTCTATTACACATAAACCCCCGAACAGGCATAAATAACATGTACAAACTCTTGCAACTTCTACAATAAAATGTCTCAGGATCTTAAATGTATTGCCAGCATTCCTCTCCTCTCCTCCCCTGCCCCATTATAGTGAAATGCAGCCTTATGTCTTAAGACAAACCAATGTCTTTATGTAAACTTCCTGGGATACATACTTTGAGTATAGTCGAGCGCAGTTGTTCCCAAACGGTGTGCCGCGGTACATTGATCGGCTGTGGAGACAAGTCCAAGTGTCCCTTGGGATGTTATAACAATATCTACAACTGCGTATATAAAAAGGTTATTCGTAAAGGTGTAAAGGAGCAACTTGGACACTCAGGCATGAAGGAAGCATGAGTTCAAGTCTGTTGCTCTCCCCATGTCCCCCATATATGGGGACTAGGTTGGCGGAGGGTGTGTAGAGCCCAGGATCACATTAGATAATTGACACAGGGGTGAAAAAAATGGGTTACAAAATTGTGGGATAAAAATTATATATAAAAAAAAAGGTTATTTGTTATTTTTCCTACTTTTTACTACACTTCGTGCACACTCAATTCCCAAAACAGAGGAAAATTATAACTGGGGGGGGGGGGGGGGGGGGGGTAAGGTATCAAATGGAGTTCCATGGTCTTTTGCATATCAAACTGGGAGTCCTTGAAATGAAAAAGGTTTAGAATCAATGATCAGTATTTCTCATTGAGGGGGCTGAATCTTTACAGGTCTGTAACTCTGAGAATATATACAAATGGAACCAAATGGACCCTTACAGGTCTGTAACTCTGAGAGCGTACAAATGGAACCTACAGGTCTGTAACTCTGACAGCGTAAAAATGGACCCGCCAAGGGTCCATTTCTCAGAGTTATGGGAGACCTTGAAATGAAAAAAGGTATAGCAGGGTTTGCACAGCTCCACGGGGCTGAGGGTGGCCCCTGCTCTGAGAGCAGCTCAGTCTGCTGGGAGCTTAGAGTATATATATATATTAATAGTGGCACCAGATTTCTCCTCCCATCCACTTGCATTAAGTTGCTCAAAAGCGCATGAGGCGATTTCACTCCTCCTTCCGGGTAGGAACAGAGTGCATTCTGGGAAGGATTGGGCCAAATCGTGAACGTGCTGGCCGCTGACTATCATTGCGCGCGTTCACGTATGAAACAGCGTTCACGTGTCATTGCCCCAACGGACCAGCACTGGCTCGAGCTGCAATACCAAATTCGACCACTATGTCCATTTTGCCTCAGGGTTTCCTCTGGGTGCCGTCTCTATTAATATATACTCTAAAGCCTCATTCATAGTCTGTATTTTCGGTGGTGGGGTGACCACCGCTCCGGTGGTGAGGTGACCACCGGAGCTGAAATAACGTTGAGCGGTGGTGAGTAAAAACAGAGAGAAGGGCTGGGGCGGTGGCGGTGGTTTGCTCTTCACTGTGCTCATGATGTCACGTTGTAGTTCGGTGGTCACCTCACCACCGAAAATCCAGACTATGAATAACACTTAAGGCTGGGAGATCACCTACAGACAGACAGAGAGCATGCTGGGAGATTACCTACAGACAGACAGAGCATGCTGGGAGATCACCTACAGACAGACAGACAGACAGAGAGCAGGTAGGGATTAACATAAGCCACACAGTAAGTCATCTTTCTGGATGACAGCCAGACACTGAACAATCAAACACTCTCACTCTCTCAATCTCCCTCTCTGTCACACACGTGCATGCACACACACGTACATGCATGCGCGTGTGCACACAGACACACGCACGTGCGCACGCACACACGCACGTACACATGCACAAATCCATACTTTCTCCATTTCCCTCTCACTCGCTCTCTCTCAATCCTTTCTCTTTGTCCTCATGTCCTCCCTCTTCATATGGGAGACTCTTTTGACGTGATAATTGCACGATGGCGAGCCTCCTTTTCTCATGTAGAAAGCTGTAAATCATTCTCCTGTTTGCTCCTTTTAAAGTCACGAGCACACCTGCAGACATCTGAACGCCACTCAGTGCCCTGAGCACGAATGCAGGAACACACACATGCACACGCGCACGCAGTGAATTCCAGAATAGGGCTGAAACTACAGTATTGATCATTTTCTTATATATCAAAGAATCAACTTTATTCACACAAGCCCTGTTTAATACTTCATCACACAACCGTCGTCAAAATAACAGATGGACAAGCAAGGAAAATGGAGGTACTGTACAGTATCTACATTACAGATGATTCTAGAAATATTGTGTATTAATCTACGTAGATTAATACACAATATATCTAGAATTATTATTTGTTTATAGTTGATTACATCGATTAGTTTGATTAATTGTTGCAGCACAAGAAGCGTGCACGTGCGTGAGCGTGCACATACACACACACACACACCACACACACACACACACAGAGTGAATTCCAGGTGTCACTGGCTGCCGCCGCAGTACACAATGCGG
>NC_136798.1:13653057-13715557 GCF_951216825.1 Electrona antarctica
ATGCGGTTAATGCTTGATGCACCGCAATGTGTATTTTGGTTGGTGTGCTAAATCATCTCCCTCCCTCTCCGACCGCGTCTTTGAACTGTCAGGGAACAGGCGTTCACATGCCAGATATATGGATTTTTCTTCTTTCGCCCAACCCCCTTCATTTAGTCCAATACAATGTAGGATGAGGGGCGGGTGTGTGGGGGGGGGGGGGTGGTTTCTGGGGTCTGTCGTTTGATGTGTTCTTATTCTCCATCCCAAGTAAAATATCCCACATGCTTTGATGTGTTACCTTAAAACCCCACCACCACCCCCCTTCCCCTACCCCTCGCCCCGCCCCCACTATTAGCTTGCGGGAAGCAATAGAGATCACACACACACACACACACACACACACAAACACGCACACTTGATACTTTGCCAGGTAGACACAGATGATGCCCCTGGGCACTTTGGTGCATATCTATGTGTGCGCATGTTTATACGTGTGTGTGTGTGTGTGTGCGT
Organism: Electrona antarctica; assembly: GCF_951216825.1. Classification (NCBI taxonomy): domain Eukaryota; kingdom Metazoa; phylum Chordata; class Actinopteri; order Myctophiformes; family Myctophidae; genus Electrona; species Electrona antarctica. Next base: position 13,653,553 of record NC_136798.1, read on the forward strand.
GCGTGTGTGCATTATGTTTAACCTCATGTACAGCACATACCTGCTGCTTTATGCGTATAGTGTTGACTTGTTTTTTGGCTCCCGATCCGATTCCGATCATTTGAAAATGACGTGATCGGCCCCGATTTCCGATCACCCGATCCGATCGGGACAACCCTAACTATATGATTATGCCAAAACACCTTTTAGTCAACAAAATCAACTGTAGATTCAGTCGACTAAAATGTTATATTTAGTCGATTAAAACCATTTTCTTTATTTAGGCTTGAATTATACTTACATGTGCGACGCTGCCCCCAAAATAGCCGATCTATGAGCTTCTATGCTATATCGTATGACAATGACACGCGATTAAACTCAAACTTGATGATTTGGGTTAAAAAAATTCAAAAAAGTAGTAAAATAAATATTATTCATGACATTATCCGATTTTTTTTTCTGGCTGTAATACAAACGTGTGTGTGTGCGTGCGTGTGTCTGTGTCTGTGTACGTGTGTGTCTGTGTACGTGTGTGTCTGTGTACACGTGCGTGCATGCGCACGCCGGTTGGCGAGAGCCCCTGGGGACTCTCCACGGAGCAGCAGCGGGGGATTCGGGGGGCTTTGGGGAGATATAATCGCTCAGGGAGGGAGTTTGAGTGAGCAGGAGGAAATACCCTTAACAAGCAGAGTCAAAGTGTGATTAGTGTTGCATTTTTCCCTTAAGTCTGTCAGTTTATGTGTGTGTCTGCCAGCTCGGGTGACTCACATCCCTCAAAGTAATGACACATTATCCCTCGACACACACACACTAAGCTCAGGCCTCCTTTACAGCAATGATCAAACGCGTTAGCCATACACGTTGTATCATCGCACTTAAAGCCCCTCCTCCTCCTCCACTAAGCCCGACCACCGCTTTTATGACAAATCCGAAACTTTTAAGTCCCACAATCACCCGCGTTTATGACAAATCTGGGACTTTAAGTCCCAATCGTTGCTTTTACGACAAATTCCTCGAAACCGAAAGCGGCCGACGGGTGCGTTTATGGCCCAACCCCTAACCTCCTAGCCAACCGTTGCAGCCTTAACGAGGGCTCCGCGAAGGTTCCCCCGGCCTGCGACAGTAATGTGGTCCCTCCCCAGCTGGACACTAACGAGACGCTCCGCGTTGACCTCGGCAGTGGCTCAAATTAGATGTAAATTGTGCCTGATTTTTACAGGGGTCCCTAACGCGATCCAGACCCCCAAACCCAGTTGCCCCTTGTCCTGTCCCTCCGTCCCCCCCACCCACCCTGGACCAAACCCCCGTCCCCCCCCTCCGGACCCGAGCCGCCATCTCGGGCCCGACGGGTCAGCGCCGTGAGAACGTCTCGCTCCCTAACGACATTTGGAGTGGTCGATGAGAGGGGTCATGGGTAATGGTGACCTCCCCTGGCCCGCACTTCACTTCCTTCTAATTAGAGCGCCTGGGCCAGATCAAAGCGACCAACCGCATCGCAACAGGAGGGCCACTGGAGGAGGGGGAGGAGGAGGGAGCATGGCGAGGGTGGAGGAGGAGGAGGCAGAAGGCCTTTTCTATAAGTAATGGGGTTGGACTGAGGTCCATGGGTGCTGTTGTTTGGGGGGTGGTGGGGATTGGACTGAGGGCCATGGATGGTGCTGCTGCTGAGGGCGGGGGGGGGGGGGGGGGGGGGCTTGTGGACTGAGGACCATGGGTGGTGGTGCTGCTGCTGAGGGGGCTGGGTTTTTATTAGTTTTGTGCCATTAGTCCTGGAGGTCAGTATAGGGAGCACAGCAGCATGGACCCTCTTCTATAGGTGGCAGGAGAACCTTAAAGAGGAGGGACACACATGGGCCCGGAGGGAGGGGGGGGGGGGGGGGGGGGGGGAGAGAGAGAGATGGAGGGCAGTGCTGGAAGAAGCAATTTTACTACAGTAACAGTGCACTAGTATTGGCATCAAAATATTGTTAAAGTACCAAAAGTAAATGTCCCATTTTACAACTTTTCTTTCAAACGTTTTCAAAATGTATAGCTTGTAGATCGGTAGATAAGATGTATATATAGAAGTATAAAATAAGAAATTGGGGCCTGGGCCGTGGCTCAGCGGTCCAGGCACCCTGGCTGGCAGCCCAGTCTGGCAGTGTGCCGCGGGCTCGACTCCCGATCCCGACGGCCTTTACTGCATGTCACCCCCCCCCCATCTCTCTCCCCATTTCCTGTCAGCCTACTGTCTATCCCTCCATAATAAAAATAAAATAAAGGCGAAAGCCAAAAAATAATAATAAAATAAAAATAAGAAATTGGAGAAGTAAAATGCACAATATTTACAGTATAAATACAGTTAAAATACACAGTATAAAACTATGACAAATTTACATGAACAAGTAAAGTACAGTACTTGAGTAAATGTCCTATTGATCACTTAAACCCCAGCGTCCGTAGTATGGGAAAAAAGCAGATCTACAATCTTACAACAATGCGTTGCAGATCGTCTATTTTTGAAGATATTTAATGTAGAGCAGTGGTTTTCAACCCTTTTCATATCAAGGTCCATTATTTATTTGGCATTTTGACTGAGCCATGGACCAGCATCTGATGACCTCTCAGACCCAAAATGAAAGAATATTTTGTAGGATAAGATTTTTCCTCCATCCTGTATTGATGTTGGTACCATTAGGACGATCAAAATATCACTTATTTTACTTTCTCTAATCGTGTAGACTTCTTGTTTCATTTTACACTCATGAGTTAAAGATCTATAATGTCCACCCCCCCCCCCCCCCCCCTCCCCCCACCCCCCCCAACCACTGGTTGAAAACCACTGATGTAGAGCAAAAAAACAGAAAAGACTAGCGGTAATATGGGGCCCTGAGGGACTAGGCCCAACAATGTGTGGGGTATGAATGACTAAGCATGTCTGCTCTGCGTCTGGCCACAGCTGTGGAGACGCCGGAACCTCGATCGGCGCACAGGAAGTGGCACATTTAGCACTTCCTCTTCCTTAGCCAGGGGTCTGCGTGTGGCAGGAGACACTATCGTCATGTGCATGTTATGGACACACGTGTCCACGAGGATGTGAGTGTGCACGTGTGTGTGTGTGTAATGGACATATAAATAGCCTATCCATCCTTTTGTGGGGCATCAGTGGACCTAGAATACCTTTGCACTGTGAAGGTCACACACAGACTGGAGCACTGCATGGTTCTCATCGTTGGTTCTGGGGAACACTAGGGGTCCAAATGGACCCTCACAGGTCTGTAAACTGAGTTTGAGTTTGAAAATAGTTTGTAAACTCTGGGAGTTTACAAATGGAACCAAATGGACTCTTACAGGTCTGTAACTCTGGGAGTTTACAAATTAAACCAAATGGACTCTTACAGGTCTGTAACTCTGGGAGTTTACAAATTAAACCAAATGGACTCTTACAGGTCTGTAACTCTTTATCTTGAGAGTTTACAAATGGAACCAAATGAACACTGCAGACCTTACAGCATACAGTCACAGAGATTTAAAAAAGCTATCAAATGTGGCTCCATGACCTAATGCATATTAAACTGGGGGTACTTAAAATGTAATTAAATTGTCTATTTCGACCCCTGGTGGTCCCCAAACCTGACATTGAGAAGCAGTGGACTAGAGCAGGGACACTCAAATAGCTGAACCTGTGTGCCAGGGCCACATTACGAAAATGGCAAGGGGCCACGGGCTGGTTGATAAAATGACAACATTATTGATACTTGATAACAAATCTATTTTATTTGCTTTATTTCCACATAACACATGAAAAGACAACTGCAATGTGCATTTGTTTATGTCTTGGCCTTCCATTTCTATTTGTAATCAAAGTAATTTGCTACATTTAGTAGAGCAATAGTACATCTAGCTTTAATTTGCATTACAATGACAGTCATTTATGACTGGGCCCACATTAAACTACAGTTCTCAAATCCTGCCTGAAAAAAGGAAAAAAATAAATTGCCTATTTTAATGACCATTTTCGAGATGTTTTGGCCATTATCTCTGGAACGGAAGGTTCAATCTGCTCTGTTTAAAGCTTGTTGGATGCGTGACTTGGAGGACATTAAGCACATTGATTGGGCCAGTCAGAATTGCCTCGGCCCGTGGGTCGGAGTTTGAGAATCACCATGGCAACTAACGTGAGCACGACCAAACTCGTTTTGTTCTAGCGAAAATAAAGGTGCGACATAGAAAAGAGAACAATGTTTATGGAATATCCGGAGAAGTTGGTTTGTCTGTTTTGTGTTAGGGCTTCTATTGAGTTAGAGAACATCAGGTCAAGGACCCCCTAGCTGCGAGAGAGTTTTTGGTAGATTTCATGAACTTTATATGATCTAGTTTCACACATTATCTTTTCTATGAATATGTTGGATTCATGCTATGTATTGCCACGGGGCAATCTAATGCCATATACAAACACACATCAAGCTGCTATCTATAACATGCAAGGACTATTGTTTTAAAATTGTGCATTGCAATTGTAATCACTGATTTGCTAGTTGTCTCTTCTTATCTGTACTGCTGGTGGAAATTCCCTTGATTAGGAAGGGGCCAAGTGCTGTGCAGGAGAGGGGTGTTTCTTATGCTTTGAGTAATTGTCATGGAGTTTTCATGCTGATTTATACTTTTTTAAATTGTAACGCATTATTGAGAATGTTTAGGTTACTTTTATGCAAAGGGTTATTTATGGAAGTATTTATATTGAAGTATTTGAGAAGAATTGTTGCTAATTGATACTGTGTCCTGTGTTAAGATCCACTCCTATTTAAGGGAGGCTGCAGGGACAGACTGGTTGGTTGGTTGTGGGCAGTAACACAGGTAACATCCTTGAGGGAGAGCCACAGGGCCTTGTGATCAATGTATAGCCAGAAGAGAGTTCTCATCATGTTGGGTTTTGCTATGTAGTGTTGCCTTAAGTATTTATTTTTTGGATTTCTTTCTCTTATTTTTTTGCCAGTGCAATAAATGTCCTTATTGCACTGAAGAATTCTGTCCGGAGTTTGTTGGAGGAGGTGGGTAAAAATAAAAACCCTTAAACTACACTCTGAGGACCCCCTAGGGATCCCTGACCCCCTATTGAAGACCCCTGTTCTAGAGCATGCTGGGACACTGTTCTGTCGGGTTTCAAGACAGTTCTCAGAAATGCACTAATGTTTTCTGGACCGGGGCCCACTTGCATTTCTCCAATTTTCCTCCAATATTCCACCCATATGCCCACTTAGCATGGAATCATCGGTGCATGTTTATTTTAATGATCAATTTGTCAATTGTGTTCCGGCTTGGATACGTTAAGTTCCTATTTATCGCATGTTTCAAGATGTTAACACATTTACTGCGTTACAAATCATAATAACTCCGGTGCCGGTGTTTACACTAACCTGTGTTGTCTAACAATGTTGTTCTTTTGGGCGCTTGCTGATTTTTGGGGGAGCATGAATAAGACAAACATTAAAAGGCCTATAGACTTGGCTGCCACATGATGTCATGTCTGAAAGCTAGGCGCTGGAGAGGCTAGTGACCCGCAGATCTATAGGTGACCCAGTCTTCTCCATGTATGGCTATCCAGGGTTTGATGAGGTCAGTGTCGTGATCTTCATATATGGAGACGGCCATACAGTATATGGAGCGTCGACCATATATGGTGGCATGACGTGTCACGAGGCGTAACGGTCTGACGGCCATATATAGTGGCGTGACCTGACGGACGGACAGGTTTTGTAGGTTTTCATAGTAATATGCGACCTACTGTTGCAATGATAGGCTATTGCAATTTTAATTCAATTTAAATTAACTTGAGCGGTGCCTGTTGGGCACTGGCCTACTTGGAACGATGCAAGTTGGAAATGCATGCCCCACCCAGATATTATGTCTGTGTCCCTTTTATGCCCATTTATGGAGTTCTTTCAGGCATGCCCAATATATGGAGTCTGCAGACGTCAGAATGATGTCAGAAAGGCACTGGGCATGCAGGGGCCCTGTCCAGAGCCCGGGCAGAGGCCTTTATGGGGCGGTTCTGGACAACCGTGGGTCCGATCGACTCGACACCGGGCACTGCACTCCCTGTGGTGGTGTGGAACGTGCGTGTCGAATTTGAACACACAAACAGACAGAGACTTGCTTGCATTTTTAGATGGATGTGTTAGAGAATGGTGAAATATGTACTGTATAGCAGCAACATTGTGACAGATAAATCACCTGGCTCTTATGTTATTGTTAGCCATATGGTTCCAGACAGCCCAACAAATCCCTGTTTGATGCAACACAATGAGTTTTCCACGGTACTTTTCCAGTGAGCTGCTATCTAAAGCTCGTAGAAATCCACCGCCTCTGCGTTTGGGCTGACCCCAAACAGAGGAAATATGGCTCCGGCGCGGACCTGACCTCTCACTGCATGTTCCTGTAAGCGTGTTGTGCACAAGGGATTGGGAATCTCATATCCACGCTGTCGGGGGGAAACCTTGTATGTCCAAAAGCGCTACTTTTCAGAAAAAATATAACCTGCATTCCACTGGATCAAATGTTATTATGTTATTATGTAGTCACAAGCTCTTAGCCCCTAGAACACTAAACATGGGTGATTTTCACCCGGACAATTATATTTTTGTAATTTTCATAATGTTGCTGATGTCTGAGGTGGGTGGGTCTTTCAGTACCTTCATGATACTCAGTGACATCATTTTTCCTAGTAGGTGTTCGGATGAATTTCACCCATGTTTAGTGATAGTGTGATAGAGAAAAATCCCATACACCCACAATAGTTCTTTTGTTTTTTAACTGGACCATTCTCACATGTCCCAGGAATGAGTGGACCAAAGGAGCTCACAGCTCCATTATTTGTTTTAGGAATATTTTTAAAATAATTTTCACCGATTTTGCCCACCTATGATAGGGCCCCCCATGATACTGTATCTATTTTTCATTTTTTTGTGAAAGGTCTTGATGAAATATTAAGGAAGAGTACCTCAGGTTGCCATGTATTGCTGTACTTATTGCTGTACTTATTTTGATGAGAAATATATTCTATGGAATATTTTACATTGGGTAAAATATACCGTGTTTAGTGATGGTGTGAGAATTTTGTTTAGTGTTCTAGGGTTAATGCTTTTCATTGGTTAATATTTATAAAACCAACAGACTAACCACTTTCACTTGAAAACAATTGAAACATAGACCAAAAATAGCCGCTCTGCAAGCTCACAATGTGTCGTGTTGCCACCTTGTGAGCTTGTCGATCGGATATTTTCGTTACTTTTGTGTAGGGATGGAGCTCGTTAATTTTCATTGATAATGAGCACCTTATCGTTTCTGCTTATTGATCTGAGCTATTATCAAGCCCACTATTGAATATTTTGTGGAATGACAGACGACAAATTCTGAAAAAGAATTATAACTTACTGACCACCATCTAAAATGAAATGACAAAAGTCATGAGCATCTTTAAATCAACCATTCATTAATGTGCAATAAGTGTGAAATGGCTTTATACAGGTATTATGTAATTATATTATAATAGAGCGTTGCTCGGGGGGGCAGTGGCTGTGGGAGGCTGGGCAGGGGCCGTTCCCAGAGCCCCGGCAGAGGACTTTTGTGGCGGTTCTGGACAACTGTGGGTCTGACCGACCGGGCACTGTACCTACAGTATATTGTGATGTTAGAAGTGATGTCACCCTTTTATGCCCATATATCAAGTTCTTTGTCAGGCATGCCCAAATATGGAGTCTATGCAGATGTCAGAATGATGTCAGAAGTCGGTGGGACGAACCCGTATGTAGGCATGCCCAAATATGGAGTCTGGTCTTTTGTGGCGGTTCTGGACAACCGTGGGTCCGACCGACTCGACACCGGGCACTGCACTCACTGTGGGGGTGTGGAACGCGTGTGTTGAATTTGAAGTAGGTGGAGCGAACGGTTCTCGAGTTGCGTGGATTACAGACGTACAGACAAAAAAAGTGACCTTTTTACTTTTGGAAAACAATATTGAAGAAACTCTTACCTGGTTAACATGTGTACTTAAAAGCGTAATTTTGCTTTACCCAGGTTCGCAGGTATCAAAATACACTGTTAGACCAACATGTTTGTGCCAGGTGATTAGATTTATGACGTCATGGGCCGCTATGCGTGATAACAGGCTCGATAAACCGAAACCTTATTGATACCGGGTACTCCCATGTGTTAACGAGTTTGTAATGGGCTCAGGTTTCGAGCTCCATCCCTACTTTTGTGTGACTCTGTAGTGTGAGTTGAAATATGGAGATACAAGGTTTCTGCCCGACAGCGGCGTTGTGCAGGCAGCTCCACGTGAGGATCAACTGACAGTGGAAACTGCCGCTGGGAAGCTTGGCGATACTTTGATGGGACCCGAATTCCGGGCGCTTCCTGTAATCGCGGGATGAAGCTGTGTCATCCCCATCACTCACCTGGATTTATCGGCAGGAAATCTGGGAATGAGGCGGCATTCCTGCCCCCCACCCCCACCCCCGCCGCCCCCAACCCCCACCTTTTCCTTTACCCTGTCACAGACAGGTCGACCACGGCAGACAAAGAAGCCCACAGTCGCAGATGAGATGTGATTTGACACCGTTCTCATTGGGTTGACACAGATCTTGTTTCGGCACAGGTATGTCGTAGCTTTCAGAGGCTGGCTGGCTGGCTGGCTGGCTGGCTGGCTGACGATAAGACATGCTTTTTTTTTTTGTTGCTAAAACAGGGCCGCTTGTAGATGGCGGTGATTAAAAGGCTATTTGTAAAAGTCAGGAAAAACTGGCAGTTGCGTACAGCCCTCGGGGTGAGACGGTGAACTATGGCCCACCCCCTGCTGTCCATGTTGACATGCTCACTGACCTGTTCCGTCAACACACACACACACACACACACACACACACGCACACGCACATTTTTGTTGCGCACTCATGTATAAACCCATGCACGTAAACAAACACACACACGCACACACACACACACACACACACACACACACACACACACACACACACACACACACACACACACACACACACACACACACACACACAATGATGTGTACACATACACACATGTCCACCCCTCCCTCACTATATGCCCCTGTATCCTCTGTGTGTCCTCTGATGCGATCTGACCCCTGGTATGGTTGTCTGTGACCCCATGTGGTTCAGTATGGACTCATAGGAGCACAGGACCCCCAGTGGGCCCACTGACCCCGGGATCAAACCCTCACCCAAAACCTGCTCTGGAGATGCACAAGGAAGTAGCCTGTGAACCACAGATACAGACAAGCTGCAAACAGGATGTGCAAGTAGAAATTAGGGTTAGTTGAAGTAATCAATTTATAAGAAAATAAATTTGAGGAAGCATGAGGTCAGGCTGTTGCTCTCCCCAGGTTGGCAGAGGGAGTGTAGCGCCCAGGATTACATTAGGTAATTGACACTGGGTAAAAAAAATGGCTTACAAAAATCGTGGGATAAAAAATAATGAATTTGATAATCAATACTTTAATATGTCATACGTTAGAATGTAATTTCACCAATAATATAGGAAGAAATTGTAAAAAAGTTAAAACAAAAAGACAAACTATGGAAATGTCTACCGCAACACTACTGGCGACTGTGGCTCAGGAGGTAGAGCAGGTCGTCCAATGATCCAAGGGTCGGCGGTTCGAATCCCAGCTCCTCCTGTCTACATGTCAAAGTGTCCTTGGGCAAGACACTGAATCCCAAATTGCTCCCGATGTGCTGGTTGGTACCTTGCATGGCTTCTGCCGCAATCGGTGTATGAATGTGTGTGTGAAAGGGTGAATGTAATGCACAATCTATGTAAAGCGCCTTGGATAAAGGCGCTATATAAATGCACCATTTACCATTTACACTGTTAAGGTACAAAATAACACAGTTGATTTGGATTGTGCTTCTTGATTATTTGATTAATCACAAAATAGTAATCAATAGAATAATCCTTGCAGCCCTAGCAGAAATATGCTTCATCCTAGATTGAAGATCACCTCACATCACAAGAATGATGATAAAAGTAGTGACTGTAGTGATCGCATCTGAATATGTATTTTTGATTGAGTGCGGTTTTAACTTTTGATATTGGTTTTAATTGATTAGCTAACTTTTAATTTATCTCAGGCAATTGGACAACAAACATTCATGTATTCTTTCTAATGGGAAATTGAATGTGATGAATTGTGGAATAGACACCACACACACACACACACACACACACACACACACACACACACACACACGTGCACACACACACACACAGACAAACAGACATCTCTTCTCCCAAAGTGCACACAGCAGCACATACATACATGCATACATACAAACACAGCAGCCTTCCACACCAGCTCATTATGGTAACAATTATTGGGGTAATCAGTAGGCCAAATAACTGAACCAATAACTGAAGCCTCATTGTCCGGTGCGGGACACAGCGGCTTTCTTCTCCGCTGTCCGACCCGAATGCATCATTTTGGGCTTTGACCCCCATGGACCTCTTGGGCTCCTTCCACCCTCTTCCCCCTCCCCCTAATACCTTCCTGTCTCCATTATCGGGGGCCATGGGGGTCGCGCTGTGTAAAAGGTCAGTGTTTAAAGGTCACGCTGTCACTCAGGCGGGCGCCAAAAATAGGCGCTGTGTGATTTTTAGCCACGGAAGAGCTGGGAGCTACGGTGCGACAGTGTGCTGAGTTATGTCTTCATGTGTGTCGGCGTCATTAACCTCCTTCCTTGTGTGTGTGTGTGTGTGTACGTGCGTGTGCACACCTTGCTTATAGTGCCCTCGCTTCAGAACACCCACACTCATACCACACTTAATGCACACAAGAGAATGCTCCTACTGTACTGTCGCCGCGTTTGACTGAAAGCCGAAAGTCGTTTGACCCACATACCAAAGTTGGTTGTTCACAACACAAAAGGGGGAAATAACTTGTCCAAGTAAAAAACAAAACACAGCACTTTAAAATAGCCCACAGGAATCCAGTGATAATAGCTGTGAGGTAGAGCAGGCCAGGCTGTTAAAACGCTGGTAAAGCAAGCAAGCAAGAAAGAAAGAAATCTTGCAAGCTGCATGTCAAGTAAATTTTATTCATATGGTCAAAACAAATGATGACACTTTACATATTGAGAAGGTCAAGACCATAGCCTAACCACTATAGTGTCCCCCCAGAGGCCTGTGAGACAAGAAAGCAAAAAAAAAGAGACGGCGGAAGAAGCTAAGTATCTGGCCACCGCTACTCTAATGGCCAATATCACACTATACACTACAGTAATGAAAGCGGGGGCAGTGAAAGAGGCATATTGGCACTGGTACAGGAGCAGGCGTCAGCTTCCACACTGGTACAGGAGCAGGCGTCAGCTTCCACACTGGTACAGGAGCAGGCGTCAGCTTCCACACTAGTGCTGGTACAGGAGCAGGCGTCAGCTTCCACACTAGTGCTGGTACAGGAGCAGGCGTCAGCTTCCACACTAGTGCTGGTACAGGAGCAGGCGTCAGCTTCCACACTAGTGCTGGTACAGGAGCAGGCGTCAGCTTCCACACTAGTGCTGGTACAGGAGCAGGCGTCAGCTTCCACACTAGTGCTGGTACAGGAGCAGGCGTCAGCTTCCACACTAGTGCTGGTACAGGAGCAGGCGTCAGCTTCCACACTAGTGCTGGTACAGGAGCAGGCGTCAGCTTCCACACTAGTGCTGGTACAGGAGCAGGCGTCAGCTTCCACACTAGTGCTGGTACAGGAGCAGGCGTCAACTTCCACACTAGTGCTGCTGCTGCAAATCAAAGGTGCCCTGTAAGCGCAGCGTGAATCAATCAGAGTGTGCTGCTCACACAGTCTGCAGGAGCTGAATGGACCTGCATCGCAGGCTGCATTCCCAAACGCTGTCTCACCTGCATTGTGCCGCTGACATGAATTCCATGGTTTGGCAGGACGGCGAATGCACGTGCATGCACGCACTCACTCATGCACGCAAATTCACTCACTCTTGTACTGGTGCCTTTGACTAATTTACATTGACTACATTAATTTCCTAACCTTAACCATCAACATGCCTGCTGCCCTTAACCTCAACTCTAACCTTAACTCTGCCTGATTCTTTCCCCGAAACATTTAAATCAAAGTCCTAACAGCCTCTTTTACTGTTGTGGACATTTGGTTCTCACAACGATAGCAGTACAACACACACACACACACACACACACACACACACACACACACACACACACACACACACACACACACACACACACACACACACACACGTGGGCAGCTGTGGCTCAGGAGGTAGAGCAGGTCGTCCAATGACCCCTGGGTCGGCGGTTCGAATCCCGGCTCCTCCTGTCCACATGTCGAAGTGTCCTTGGGCAAGACACTGAACCCTACATTGCCTCCAATGAGTTGGTCGGTGTGAGCTCGCCACCATTGGTGTGGGAATGTGGGAAGTGAGGACGCTGGCGTCGACTGTTCGCCGCTTCACCTTCCAATGTATGAATGAATGAACCATTGTAAAGCGCTTTGAGCACTTGGAAAAGCGCTATAAAAATGCAATTCAATTCATTACACACGAGAGCAGTGGTTGACAAAGTACGCAACTCCAGTACTTGAGTCAAAGTATGAAATGTAGTGGAGTGAACGTCACGAGTATCCACTCAAGTAAAGTACAGATACTCCAAAAATGTGACATATTACATGTACATCGTTAGTGTCCACCACTGATGAGGTCATACATGGGGGTCACATTACAATGTCTCTTCATCCTCCTCCTACTGTCTAGCCACTAAACACACTTGCACCCGTGCTCCGAGAGAGATACATCTTCCTGTGACAAGCTGCAACATGAGAGCACTTCTGAGGAGTTCTTATGAATAGGGACAAGGTGATGTACCTCGTTAACTGACATGCAGGTGACAAATGGTGGCGCTAAGTGTACGGTATGCTGGCGTCCGCTAGCTGCAGTCACCTGGAAGGGGAGAGAGAGAGAGAGAGGAAATGGTTTTCCTGCATGTCTGTCTGTGCATGTATGCTTGCCTTTGGCAGAGCATCATGCTTAAAGAGTGTTTACTCTAAACTGAAAAGAGGAGCCTTAAGAAAGAGGCCGTGGAGAAATATGATGAGTCAGTGACTGGCAACTGTTTGTGTTCTTGTTTTCCCTGCTTTTTATGACTTGCAATGCTGCAGCGTACGCATCGCGTAAATGCACAAATATGTGCGCACACAAACACACACACGCACACACAACGCAAAATAAACCCATTTCACTTTTACTGCATTATGACAAAATCTTGGCACTGAGGTTTTTAAGTGTTCCCAGTTACGATTCTCGCTCTTTTCTGTGTGTTTTTACGGCCTGCTGACAGATTGTGCCCCGTATGTTATTCTCAGCATGTATCATGTGGCTTCAGAGCGATACTACGGTATCATAACCACTTACCGTAAAGTCATACTGTATAGCATTAATGTTAAGAAGTCTTTTTGGTGACACCTCTGGTGATAATGACATCATGAAAAAGTAATTAAACGCAATCCAACCGCTCAAAAAGGAATGCTGCAGGGTTCTATAGCGCCTGAGGATAATGTAACAAGAAGTCGTCGGAAACAGTATTTATTCATGTTAAAATATATAAATTGTGTCAGATTTATGTGGAATGGTTATTGTTAAAAAAAATACATCAGTGAAAGACATACCTAAAATATGGACGCCAGGTTGAAAGTGGTTAACCCATTTTGGGCGGGAACCCCTTGGTGTTAGCATTATGTTATGCTTTAGCTATTGAAAAATAGCAGATCTACAAGCTCGTAGCGCGCCACAAGCTTGTAGGTCTGCTATTTTTGAAAAATCGAAGAACGACTGACAGAAACATAGCTTTTTCAGAAAACTGTCAGGATGTAGAAGACATTTTTTGAATCTGATCTCAGGTCAAAAGTGGTTAATATGAGCTGTAACACTACTGTAATATTTTCCTGTGCAATAGTCATCAGTCGAGGACAGCGGGCCAAGTGCAGTTTACGCAACAACGTGCTTAAAGCAACATCAGTCAACTTGTACGAACAAAACCTCCTGGCAATTATTTTGAAGTTTCTTCTCACCGGAAAAAAAGAAAAAAGATAATAAATCACACACCTGTGTGACGGTTCTTTTCCTCTTTATTCTTCTTCCCACCACCCCCCTTTTTTTTTTGCAGGATGTGAATATATCTACTTTCTCCCCCCCCCCCCCCCTTTTTTTTTCACAGCGGCCCGTATGTGCCACTATAAAGATTCCAGTGTGCTGACCCGGAAAGGCAGGCCTGTAATAAGAACCATCACTTCCATGTGATTGATCACCCCCGACGCCGCGCTAGAGGAGAGCCAACGCAACAGGCTGGATGGGCCGCTGCTTGCCAACACCGAGCATGGTATGTGGGTGTGTGTGAGAAAGAGAGAGAGAAAAAAAGGCGAGGATGAGAACGAGAGAATAGGAGTACAGAGGGAAAGTAAAGCTTTTTTTTCTTTCTTAAGAGAGATGACAGATGGAATGAGGGGCTAAGTAGAGAGCGTCTGACGGAAGGTGAAACTAGAGAATTGAAGAATCTGCGATCGAAACGGAGAGAGAGGGATCACATGGGCCCCCCATGCGAGCCAGTAGTGCACCATGTGTTCACTTTACTCATTGGTTCTCAAAGTTGGGTCCGGGGACCCCCAGGGGGTTCCCAGCAAAATAAGGAACAGTTTAAAAGCCCCATTTTGTTATTCGGCTTCTCAGACATTCATTCTTAGGACAAATGTTGAAATGTTCTCTTATGGGGTCCCTGATGGAGTAAATGTCCCTGGCACAGGAACTTTTCAAACAGGGGTACTCAGCCAAGACATATCAATTCGGGGGACCTTAACATGAAAATCTTTGAGAAACACTTGAGAGTAAAGGTCAATTTCTTTGCTCTTGAGTTAACACTGCGGATGCTACAGTGTAGCCAGGTATATATATCACATTCAGACATGACAAGTTACCTACATGTACTGCAGTGGTTCTCAAAGTGGGGGTCCTCGACAGAGTTCCAGGGAGGTCCCAGCAACATAGTTGGGAACCAAATTTTAATGGACCCTTACAGGTCAAAAATGTATAAATGTACCTTATGTCAATGGTTCTCAAAGTGGGGTCCTTCATAGGATTCTAGGGTGCCGCCAGTTTAACCGCCAGGATGTATTAATAACTTGATATAATTCACGCCAGCATTTCCCCCCCGTTCAACCCTTACTTTGAACAGCCAAAATTCCGCGACCAGATGTTATGTTGTCTAGTGTGTGTGTTGTCGCTCACTGTCGATCACTTCTGGTGCTGCGATGAGGGCAGAGAAACCATGATTGCGAGGATCACAGCGTCGGCTATGGGCCCTGGAATAAACATTGTTTTGACCAGAAATGCCATCTGCGACAAGGAATTGGACATAAATGCGATTGAAAGAAACAGATAGAGCGGGTGTGCGAGGCGATTAAGATGGCGCGCTCCAGTGTTGTTGACATCATCACCTAGCAACCCAATGCTAACGTGAGTAGCATTACGACTTGATCGATCAAAAGCATTATAAAAGACCAATTGCCCTTGATCTACGGCAATGGTGCTAAGAGTAGTATTTATTAATTGCCGTAGATCTACACTAATGGCGTTAAATGTTAACTCTTTTCCTGCCCGCTAGGTGGTAGCATAAGCACAGCTAAGCTGTGCCAGCCATTGGCTTCTACCTCCGTTTTAATTTCCAGGTTATCAGGGAGGAGCGGGCTGTTGTTGTGAGGAGTGATCATTAGCATTAGCGCACACACTTTATGTCGGGAGTGATGCGAGACAAAGTCACAAATGAAATCCGAACAACGGATGCACAACAGATTACCATGGACAGCGCTCGAAGCTTTAGAGATACGGGGCTTTGAAAATCCTGTTTTAATGGAGGCTCAATAGAGTGCCGAAGTCCTGATGTCACTCGCTCATCCCCTGGTTCATGAACGTTTTTCTCTATGGAGAATAACATGGGGTCATCTTAAAATCGTCTCGTATAAGAATTGTGGTCCAAAAATAAACAAACTGTCTCGGCGTCGTGGAGGTGTCTATGTATCGTTTACGACAGTCAGTCACTCATATTTGATTTAGTCCGTTTCTGTCGAAGATTTTACTAATTCAGCAGCAGTAACAATAGCGTTTTCTCTCAGTCAGTTGATTCTTCATATCCATATGAGTGTAACGGCTGGGATGATGTATTTATTTTTCAAACACAGTTCTTATACAGTATGAGGCGATCTAAAATCCCCCTATGGGGATTACAATGCAAATGGAAATGTACATGAACCTGTGGACTTAGCGCCCTCTACCGATATTGCCGTCAGACTTCGGTGCTCTATGGAGCTGATAGCAACCGGATCAATGTTAAAGGGTAAAATGACCATCTCCGCTTTCTTGTATGGAGTATATGGGGGGTAGTGGCGTGCACAGATAGACACTAGGGGGTGCTAGAGCACCACCTGCCCTTGCCCTCTGGACAGCAATGTGCCCTTTTTGAAGAAAAAAAAAGAAGAAAAAAATATTTTTTTTATTTTGTTTTATACAGTGTAGGCCTACAGTATGTGGACCATGGTGACATTGATCAATTCTTGATAAAAAAAAAGCTTCTAATATATTATTTATGCCCCAAAATCTATCAATCAATCTCACACTATTAAGGCAACCGGCCGGTTCCATGCGCTGCACAACGTGCCCTTGATCACCTGCCCCTCTAAATGTCTGTGCACGCCACTGATGGAGGGGGTACGAACATGTACGGAGTTGGCACCTGCCGTACCCTAGCCCGGGGGGGTCCAAATATGGAAATAATTAATGATGGTTAGTTGGGGGCACCAAATGGACCCTTTACGAGTCTGTAGCTCAGAGAGTGTACGAATGGAACCAAACAATGGAACCTTCCATTCTTACACTCTCAGAGATATGGGAGTCCGTGGACTGGGGGTCCTATAGAAATGGAGAATACATTGCCTTGGCGAGGACAGTTAGGTCAACGGGCAGGGCACCTAGGCTTCTAAGCCACCCTGACGGTACACTGCCTTGGCCCGGACGGTTAGCTCAACGGCCTGGGCACCTATAGGCTGCTAAGCCACCCTGACGGTACACTGCCTTGGCCCGGACACTTAGGTCAACCTCCTGGGCACCTATAGGCTTCTAAGCCACCCTGACGGTACACTGCCTTGGCCTGTACGGTTAGCTCAACGGGCAGGGCACCTAGGCTTCTAAGCCACCCTGACGGCTTGCCGCGGGTTCGACTCCCGGTCCCGACGGCCTTTGCCGCGTGTCACTCCCCGTCTCTCTCCCCATTTTTCCTTTCTCTCGCTACTATCTACTATCAACAAAGGCAGAAAAGCCCCTAAAACTGCCATACCAGAGCTTTTATAGAGCTCATGTGTTCCTGTGAGCCACGCATGACGCTGCTGTGTCTCAACGGCTCTGTCCCCTGGTAGTTCGGGGCTGAGTGAGTGAGTGACAGCGGCTTGTGATTGATGTGGTCCCACTCCCACAATGACTGAGGAGGAGGGAGGAGGAGGAGGGAGGAGTTGAGCAACTGGGCATATTTCATCTCCTCATAGCTGGTGTCATGTGTACAGCTCACGTTTTCCCCCACAGCTGGGACATGCAAATGTGAAATGCAAATGTGCATATTTGTGCGCATTAGTGTCTAGTTAGTAGTTGAGAATTGTGTGTGCGTGTGCGTCTGTCTGTCTGTCTGTCTGTCTGTCTGTCTGTCTGTCTGTCTGTCTGTCTGTCTGTCTGTCTGTCTGTCTGTCTGTCTGTCTGTCGGTGTATGTGTGTGTGAGCGAGAGTGAGAGCGAGAGTCAGCAATGCATGATTGAGAAACCGCATGTGAAAACAATGTATGCGTGCGCGCTGCGCGACTGTGTGTGTGCACTAAACTGCCAAGAGGCTTCGATATGATGTGTCATAATCCTTTATAATCCTATTAGCTTCATGTATAAACTCCTGTCCTGTGGGCCAGGAGGGATGAGGACA
Source organism: Electrona antarctica (assembly GCF_951216825.1). NCBI lineage: Eukaryota > Metazoa > Chordata > Actinopteri > Myctophiformes > Myctophidae > Electrona > Electrona antarctica. Next base: position 13,671,570 of record NC_136798.1, read on the forward strand.
CACACACACACACACGCGCACACACACACACACACACACACACACACGCGCACGCTCACATACACACAAGGGGGGGGGGGGGGGTGGCTAATGGACTCAACCCTGGCCTCACCTGGCTGGGAGGATTTTGACTTCCATGCTTCACACTCCGTCGAACGGAAGTCTTGTCACTGATAAGGATCAGGGGGGGATCTCTGGGATCTGGGCTCAACCGAGACAAGCCACGCAGAGACAGCGATTGAGAGAGTGAGGCCGAGAGAGCGAGCTAGGGAGAGATCGAACGGACGAGTGAGTTAGTGAGTGAGTGAAAGAGAGAGAGAGAGAGAAATGTAAAGAAAGATGAGGTGATAGACGGTGTAACTGTGGGAAAGGAGTGTGTGTGTGTGTGTGTGTGTGTGTGTGTGTGTGTGTGTGTGTGTGTGTGTGTGTGTGTGTGTGTGTGTGTGTGTGTGTGTGTGTGTGTGTGTGTGTGTGTGTGTGTGTGTGTGTGTGTGTGTGTGTGTGTGTGTGTGTGTGTGTGTGTGTGTGTGTGTGTGTGTGTGTGTGTGTGTGTGTGTGTGTGTACTTGGAGGGGCCGTGAGGGTGACAGAATGATGATGGGGGTGGACCCGTGCCAAGAGCTGTTTGAGGTGGGAGGGGCTGATGGATTAACGGCTTGCAGCCCCCAGGGAAACTCACCTGGCTTGCAGCTTCCTGTATTCCTTATCTCACGTGTGCCCCGCATGGCTCCCCTTCCTTTCCACATCACCTGTGGGCCAACGAACTTCTCCAACTGGAGAGAAAGTTCCTAGAGATTCCTAGAACTCCCCTTCCACTTCCCCATACCACCAACACGTGGGAATACCCCCATACCACCAACACGTGGGAATACCACAGGCTTGTAGTGGCATCTCAAATAAATGTATGGGGCTTATGAGACACTTGGTCATGTAGACCAAGTTAGTAAACAAAATTGTTTTAATGATAATAATAATACAATTTTAAATAGCAGATCTACAAGCTCACAATGTGTCGGGATACAGCGTGGTGTGAGCTTGTAGGTTGGCTATTTTCACTATTTTTAGGGCTTAAGTGGTTTATCAGACTAATCTGTTCAGCCGATTATTAAATAATAATCAGTTTTGTCGATTTGTTAGCTGCGGCCCTACTTCCTATGTCCCATGAAATTAAATAGTTACATAACTCACATTTTCCTTGAAAGTCTGTGTATATAGTCTATACCATTGAAAATCATATGCCCTATATACAGCGTTCATTTGAGGTACGGCGCATTTACTAGAGGTAGTAAACCTTGAAACAACAGGGCATAAAAGTCATAGTTTTATGCTCTGGCATCATAATTTATATTGCTGCCTTGCCCGGAGGATGCATAGGCAAGAGAAAGGAAACATCGTAAACTGTAGGTAGGTAAAGCCGACAGAAACAATAGCGTGCTTGTGAACAACTTTGTAGAGCAGCGGGGGCGAGAGAGAGAGAGAGAGAGAGAGAGAGAGAGAGAGAGAGAGAGAGAGAGAGAGAGAGAGAGAGAGAGAGGAGAGAGAGAGAGAGAGAGAGAGAGAGAGAGGAGAGAGAGAGAGAGAGAGAGAGAGAGAGAGAGAGAGAGAGAGAGAGAGAGAGAGAGAGAGAGAGAGAGAGAGAGAGAGAGAGAGAGAGAGAGAGAGAGAGAGAGAGAGCGCGAGTGAGGAGAGAAATTGTCTGAAGCTGAAGTTGTTGTGCAAGTTGAGGAGGAATGCAAAGTGTTTGAAATGATACGCGATAAAGCTGGCAGAACATTCACAACACTTGGCTGTGAGGCACAGCTGAGAACGCCAGGACCATGTTCCTCTGTAGAGGGGCCCAGTACTGCAACCTTACCGAACAGAACACCAGGCCCTGTTCCTCTGTAGAGGGGCCCAGTGCTGCAACCTTACCGAACAGAACACCAGGCTCTGTTCCTCTGTAGAGGGGCCCAGTGCTGCAACCAAACAGAACACCAGGCCCTGTTCCTCTGTAGAGGGGCCCAGTGCTGCAACCTTACCGAACAGAACACCAGGCCCTGTTCCTCTGTAGAGGGGCCCAGTGCTGCAACCTTACCGAACAGAACACCAGGCCCTGTTCCTCTGTAGAGGGGCCCAGTGCTGCAAACTTACCGAACAGAACACCAGGCCCTGTTCCTCTGTAGAGGGGCCCAGTGCTGCAACCTTACCGAACAGAACACCAGGCCCTGTTCCTCTGTAGAGGGGCCCAGTACTGCAACACAACAGAACACCAGGCCCTGTTCCTCTGTAGAGGGGCCCAGTACTGCAACCCAACAGAACACCAGGCCCTGTTCCTCTGTAGAGGGGCCCAGTGCTGCAACCTTACCGAACAGAACACCAGGGCCCTGTTTCTCTCTAGAGGGGCCCAGTACTGCAACCAAACAGAACACCAGGCCCTGTTCCTCTCTAGAGGGGCCCAGTGCTGCAACCTTACCGAACAGAACACCAGGCCCCTGTTCCTCTGTAGAGGGACCCAGTACTGCAACCTTATCAAACGGAACACCAGGCACCTGTTCCTCTCTAGAGGGGCCCAGTACTGCAACCCAACAGAACACCAGGCCCTGTTCCTCTGTAGAGGGGCCCAGTGCTGCAACCTTACCGAACAGAACACCAGGGCCTTGTTTCTCTCTAGAGGGGCCCAGTACTGCAACCAAACAGAACACCAGGCCCTGTTCCTCTCTAGAGGGGCCCAGTGCTGCAACCTTACCGAACAGAACACCAGGCCCCTGTTCCTCTGTAGAGGGACCCAGTACTGCAACCTTATCAAACGGAACACCAGGCACCTGTTCCTCTCTAGAGGGGCCCAGTGCTGCAACCCAACAGAACACCAGGCCCTGTTCCTCTCTAGAGGGGCCCAGTGCTGCAACCCAACAGAACACCAGGCCCTGTTCCTCTCTAGAGGGGCCCAGTACTGCAACCCAACAGAACACCAGGCCCTGTTCCTCTCTAGAGGGGCCCAGTACTGCAACGCAACAGAACACCAGGCCCCTGTTCCTCTCTAGAGGGGCCCAGTACTGTAACCCAACAGAACACCAGGCCCCTGTTCCTCTCTAGAGGGGCCCAGTACTGCACCCCAACAGAACACCAGGCCCTGTTCCTCTCTAGAGGGGCCCAGTACTGCAACCCAACAGAACACCAGGCCCTGTTCCTCTCTAGAGGGGCCCAGTGCTGCAACCAAACAGAACACCAGGCCCTGTTCCTCTCTAGAGGGGCCCAGTACTGCAACCCAACAGAACACCAGGCCCTGTTCCTCTCTAGAGGGGCCCAGTACTGCAACCCAACAGAACACCAGGCCCTGTTCCTCTCTAGAGGGGCCCAGTGCTGCAACCTTACCGAACAGAACACCAGGCCCCTGTTTCTCTCTAGAGGGGCCCAGTACTGCAACCCAACAGAACACCAGGCCCTGTTCCTCTCTAGAGGGGCCCAGTACTGCAACCCAATAGAACACCAGGCCCTGTTCCTCTCTAGAGGGGCCCAGTACTGCAACCCAACAGAACACCAGGCCCTGTTCCTCTCTAGAGGGGCCCAGTGCTGCAACCCAACAGAACACCAGGCCCCTGTTTCTCTCTAGAGGGGCCCAGTACTGCAACCAACAGAACACCAGGCCCCTGTTTCTCTGTAGAGGGGCCCAGTACTGCAACCCATTAGAACACCAGGCCCCTGTTCCTCTTTAGAGGGGCCCAGTACTGCAACCCAACAGAACACCAGGCCCTGTTCCTCTCTAGAGGGGCCCAGTGCTGCAACCTTACCGAACAGAACACCAGGCCCCTGTTCCTCTCTAGAGGGGCCCAGTACTGCAACCCAACAGAATACCAGGCCCCTGTTCCTCTGTAGAGGGGCCCAGTACTGCAACCCAACAGAATGCATGCACCATAACGCACACACACACACACACACACACACACACACACACACACACACACACACACACACACACACACACACACACACACACACACACACACACACACACACACACACACACACAGCCTAAGGGGCTGCTAACAGGCTACATAGTATGATAGACACAGATGTGATTTGTTCCTGAGTGAAATGTGATCACATGATGGGAAGATTATATAACTAGAAAAAGTGCCCCTTGGGGCACAGGTCTCCACCAGGGCAGGTCAGGTTGTGGCCTTCTGGTGGTGCTATAATAAGCCAATGTGAAAAGGGTGCCATTTCTTCTTACGCCTTGGATGGCAATTGGATGATTTGAGGCATTTTGTTCCAAAAATCCACCTGTTGGTGGCGCTATAACAGGCCAATGTGAAACGGGTGGGATATATTCCTCAGCTTTGTAGGAACGTCTGTGAAAGATTTCACCTAAATCGCACGCTGCATTCATGATTGAGGCTTTTTGTTCAAAACGGGCCAATCCTGTAAACTTTGAAAGCCTATGTTAGCCAATCAGGATGGAATATGAAATATCACATCAGACAGATCTGTGTTGAGCACATGACTATAGAGATACTGTGTAACGATTTGCAGGATTTTTGGACAAAGTATGTGCAAAACATACTCTTTCCCCATGCCTTCGGCCTGGTGGAGGCAACAATGGTGATATTTGGCTTGTGTTTGAGTTTTATACCCATGCTATCATAATTGCAGGCATGCCCAGATATGGAGTCTATGCAGATGTCAGAACATAATTGTGATGTCAGAACAGGCCAGCTCCATATATGCAGATATACGTAGGGGTGATCAGGCTTTTGTGCTGGTTGGTTCTGGACCACCGGCAATCCTACAGACTCTACACCGGGCACTGCACTCCCTGTGGGGTGTGGAGCGCGTGTGTCGAATTTGAAGTCGGTGGGGTGAACGTTTCTCGAGGTACGTGGATTACAGACGTACACACAGAGACTTGGTGCATTTATAGACAGATGACATATATGTGACATGAACAATCAGACTAAAAGGTCTGCTTCTATGTGAGTCATGGAGTTTAGTCTGATCAAAGTAGAATACTAGGCAATAAAAGCTCATACTGATTGAAACAGGCGGGGAACTACGGGGGGGTGGGGGGTGATTCAGATTATCTCTGAGATAGTCATGGGCAGTGCTGGCTTAATGGAAGGGCTTTAGGTGCTAGCAACACAGGGGAAGAAAGTCAAAGAAGGCTCAACTGTCACCACAAGAGCGTCCAAATTTAGAAGCAATGGCTGCTGAAGAAGCACTAAAACGGGTCGGTGAAGCGTCGACACCAAAACGGGTCGTAGCACTGATCGGGCACCACGAAGGATTAAACCGCCCCTGGTCATCGGTGTGTTCTGGGCATAACATGAATTAGACAAATCGCGTGCCTCTATTGCCTTTTAAAAGTGAGGTGCGTCGTCAGCACAGCACTATATGCCTCATTGCTATTTAAATAACTGAGGAGAACTGAGTGGTTTTCGGAATCGCTTGCTGACTAAAAGTTATTTTTGGGGGACATTGGATTGACATTAATTGATTTTGATTGCCACTGCATAATGAATATCTGTGCTATAACATTCTTACTGGGATCATAAGGAATGAATTGGAATGGACGTGTATAGATTATACATGTATAGATTAAAATGTGGCAATGTTGGATCTGACCCAGAGCATGCAGCCTTCTTTAAGTCTCCATTCAACTATAGATATGTTAATTGAGTTGGAAGGTAGGATGCGTAACTAAGCACATGACAGAAATAATATAATCACCGCAGCCAGCTAATGTACCACAACAACATTAATGGAGAAATTAGAAGCTGCTTTACTTTCTCATTGGCATTTGTTATTGGATTAACCTTATTTGTACCGAAAAATGCAAAGAGAGAGACGAGAAAATAGACCAGCCCGGGAAAATGTGTCACTGCGATAGCCAAGCCCCTGTTCGGGGATATGCTATCCATGGCTTATTATCGTTCTAACCAAATTATTATATACATTTTCCGGACAACCTTGAAATAATCTGAACATTTCCATACTAACTTGATCGTTTTATGATTTTACGGGGGGAGCTTTGTTTAACTTTGATATCTGTTCTGACCTGTTGATGTCAGATCACTTCCGTACATCTCAGGCCCCATTTACACTGGCAGCCAAATCCAGCCTGAATCAGATCTGAGCCACATCCAGATTGGAATCTGATTTGTTTAAATGAGTCATGTGACCATTTAAGCCAATCGGAGTTCAATCTTGATGTGGCACAGATCTGATTCAGGCTAGATTTGTCTGCCAGTGCAAATGGGGCCTCAGTAACATGACATCTATCCTTTGAATTGTTTGCTAGACAAGCAGGCAGTGATAGATAGATAGATAGCTAGATAGCTAGATAGATAGATAGATAGATAGATAGATAGATATAGAGATAGATAGATGGATGGATAGATAGATGGATAGATAGATAGATAGATTAGATAGATAGATAAATATAGATTAGATAGATAGATAGATAGATAGATAGATAGATATAGAATAGATAGATAGATAGATATAGATTAGATAGATAGATAGATAGATAGATAGATATATATATATATATATATATATATATATAGATTAGATAGATAGATAGATAGATAATACTGTAGATGGATGTAGAACATTATCTAATTCAAGACAGAAATCGATAGATTATATAGCGCGATAGATTGAGAAAAATAAAGGAAGGTAAAAAAAAAAGGGGGGAAAGGAAAACCACTTAATCGGTTTGATTAAGTCTCTGTGGAGCCCCACTGTTTGTGTAGTGCAGTAGTGATGCGTGTGTGACACGGGGGCACAGTCACCTCAGCCACCGGTAACACAGGGAGCCTCTGGATGGCAGAATGTCTCGACACAGCAGTTTTCATTTTCCCTACATCGCAGAGAGAGAGAGAGAGAGAGCGCATATGAGCTGACGAGGGCAAATTCACTCACAGATGCACGCATGCATACAGGCATGCATGCACTCACGCATGCACAGATAGTCCACACACACACACACACACACACACACACACACACACACACACACACACACACACACACACACACACACACACACACACACACACACACACACAGTGGCACTTAGACCCTGGAAATCTGCTGACATGCGGCTGCTTCTCCTGGGCAGCACACAGAATGGCTGGTTGCCGCCCAGGGACCATTAGAACCCTGGCAATGACACTCCTCTGCCTCAGAGTGAGCAGCCCTATGAGAGCACCACGGTCAGACTGACACTCCTCTGCCTCAGAGTGAGCAGCCCTATGAGAGCACCACGTTCTGCCCACATGTCACTGTTCATTGGTCATGGTTTGTCATTGTCGATTACACCAGTGGTTCTCAAACATTTTCATGTCCGCTGCCAAAATGTATTTGGCAGCGGACCACCATCTGAACATATTTTGAGATAGATGGATATAGGAGAAGATCTCTGTGGATTTTTCAAAAAAAAAATCCAAAATAGGCCTAATTTACTTTGGCTATTTTTGAAAAGCCAAAGTATAAATAGCCTACGGTTACATTTGTTAAAATGTTTTGTGATGCTATAATATAACGTGTAGCATGAGTGATGCTACATGTGCTGGAAACCCCCTGGAACCTCCTCAAGGTCCTTGTGTGGTCCCCGGGCCCCACTTTAAACCCCCTGGAACCTCCTCAAGGTCCTTGTGTGGTCCCCGGGCCCCACCTTAAGAACCACTACACTGGAGACCCCCTGGAACCTCCTCAAGGTCCTTGTGTGGTCCCCGGGCCCCACTTTAAACCCCCTGGAACCTCCTCAAGGTCCTTGTGTGGTCCCCGGGCCCCACTTTAAACCCCCTGGAACCTCCTCAAGGTCCTTGTGTGGTCCCCGGGCCCCACTTTAAACCCCCTGGAACCTCCTCAAGGTCCTTGTGTGGTCCCCGGGCCCCACTTTAAACCCCCTGGAACCTCCTCAAGGTCCTTGTGTGGTCCCCGGGCCCCACTTTAAACCCCCTGGAACCTCCTCAAGGTCCTTGTGTGGTCCCCGGGCCCCACTTTAAACCCCCTGGAACCTCCTCAAGGTCCTTGTGTGGTCCCCGGGCCCCACTTTAAACCCCCTGGAACCTCCTCAAGGTCCTTGTGTGGTCCCCGGGCCCCACTTTAAACCCCCTGGAACCTCCTCAAGGTCCTTGTGTGGTCCCCGGGCCCCACTTTAAGAACCACTACACTGGAGACCCCCTGGAACCTCCTCAAGGTCCTTGTGTGGTCTCCGGGCCCCACTTTAAGAACCACTACACTCACCTATTGTTTGCCACCTTAAGACATCTGTGATTGAATATGATTAGGAACATCAGGAAGATGCCCACAGACACAATGTTTTGTGCTGCTGCTGGTGTAGTGATACTGGTCATTAAAAAGAGTTCCATTGGCCTGGGCCATGGCTCAGTGGTCCAGGCACTTTGGCTGGTAATCCAGTCTGGCAGTGTGCCGCGGGTTCGACTCCCGATCCCGACGGCCTTTACTGCATGTCTTCCCCCCATCTCTCTCCCCATTTCCTGTCAGCCTACTGTCTGTCCCTCCATAAAAAATATAAAATAAAGGCGAAAGCCACGGGGAAAAAAAACATTTAAAAAGAGTTCCATGTGACAGAGGGGTCAAAGTTGAACGAAAGTTGCTCTATATGGTAGAAATACTGTAGGTCAACAATGCAAATGACACTAGTTTTGTGGATTCATTTATTTTTAATGAGCCCCACCCCAAATGGTCTCACACCTTCCTACCTACATGACTGCCTGCCTAAATATGTCCCAAACCGCCCCCTAAGGTCTTCCACTGTGGGCCTGCTCACTTTGTCTAAAAAAATGGCAACTAAAAAATATGGGGATGCAGCGTTTTGCTTCTACGGGCAGACGGCGTGGAACAAACTCCCACTGTACCTTCAACAGGCAGCCTCTGTAGACATTTTTAAAGCGCAGCTCGAGACCCACTTCTACACTCTTGCTTTTAATTGATCTTTTAATTTCTTTTCTTATTCATGTCCTCACTGTATTGCATTACTGCTCTTGTTTTTTTTTCTCCATTGCTCTGTAAAGCACTTTGAGCTGCATTTCATGTCATGAAAGGTGCTATACAAATAAAGTTTTATTATTATTATTATTATTATTATTATTATTATTAAATGACCGGAACTACTTAATATTCACCAAAACCTGACCAGAACTCCCACCACGGGACTCAGGCAATCAATTAATACCCTTGCAACTGCTATATTAATGTATTTCCTACAGCTTTAAGTCAAAAAATCTGAACTAACCACCCTTTAAGAATGAGGCTAGCTGGCACAAATGTTATTGCTGACATGCTAATCGAGTCAGTGGACTGGAAGCCAGACATTCGCCTTTTCCTTGACTTTTGAGATGTTTGGGTGGGTGAGTTATAAAAGTGGGTCATCTCAACATGCCCTGGGGAGGAAAAGGCGGACGGGGGGGGGGGGGGGGGGGGGGGTTTATGTCCAGGTGGGCACTAGGAGTGATAGGAAAAGGGAAGGCATGTGGGCAGTACTGTACTTAAGTATACCATTTTTAGGTATTTTCTTTTACTTTACTGAGTATTTCCAATTTTCAGTACTTCTCAGAGACGTAGGAGAAGGAGGGAGACCTTGCTGGGTCAAGACTCAAGAGCTTTACTAATAATATAATTATTATAATTATTTAATAATAATAGCAACGTTTCGGTCTTGTGACATTCATCAGGCTTCTATTGGTCTATACAGTATATTAATCTCTCTGCACAGACAAAAATGCTTTTTTTGCAAATATAATACGTACAGTGCATTTAGAAAGATATGTTTTATATGACACTGTATTATAGTTTCTATTACTAGTAGTTCTGGCTCCATGGGCAGGTGCCAAGTTCTGCTGGAAAAGGAAATCAGTATACCCACAAAGCTGGTCAACATACGGAAGCACACAGTGCTGTAAAATATCCTAATAGATGGTTGTGTCACTGTGTTTTATCTGAATCTACAATTGATAAAATACAATGATGATTTGGGTCCATGTTATCTGCATGGTGTTGGTCCACTGACAGTGAAAACCTCACACTGCAGTCAACGGAGCCATCTATTAATTGACACGCTTTATGGAGATGCTGATTTTCCTTTCCAGCTCGGTTTGGCACCTGCCCACAGTGCCAAAACTACTATTATTACTGTGCTTAACTGACCAGCGAACTGGCGTGACCTGAACCCCACAGAGAATCTACCGTATATGTTGTATTGTCAGAGGACCGTGTGAGACACTGGATTCAACAATACAATGAGTTTAAAAGCTGCCATCAAAGTAAATCTGGGCTTATAACACCTCAACAGTGCCACAGGCTTATCACCTCCATGCCACGCCCCACTGATGAAATAATTTGTTTAAAAGTAGCCCAGTGCATAGATTAACATATTTTCCAGATGGTCGACATTTCTGTATTATAAATATGTTTTCCTTCGTGCTTTCATAAAATATTCTAATATTTTGAGATAGGATTTTTTGATTTTCATGAGCTGTATGCCATAATCATCAAGATTAATTATTTCACTTTATGCACAATGAATCTGGAATATATGTTTTTTTTAATTATATTATGGAAGAAAATGAACCTTTCCACAATATTAAATTATTTGCACCTGTAGATTAAAGCTAAAAGGATAACACAAACAAGAGCTGCATGGGGACCTTTTGTGGTCCCATATATGCACACGTTTGAATTCAACCATTACACATTACTACTGTACGTCACCTGCCATCACGATCAAACCTTCTTTTGTGTCAAGGAACCGCTATGGAACACAATTATGCTTGACTGGACCTTGAGCAGTAAGGACGAAAAAAGAGAGGTAAAGCTAACGGAATGGAAAAACAAGTTGTGTGTGTGTGTGTGTGTGTGTGGCGGGGGGGGGGGGGGGGGGGGTACAGAGGTGCAGACAGAGAGAGGAATGAAATAATAATGAGAGGAGATGGGCAGGGTCAGGGCGTTATGGGGAGAGCCCCCCTCTCCACACACCCCCTGCTGGGATAATGTCCCGCCATGTCTCCCCTCGTCTTCTTTGCTTTCTCTCGCTCTCTCTCTCATTCTGTCTCTCTGTCTCACTACTTGTGTTGATTTTGACAGCAGTTTTAGTCATATTTTAGTCTTTAAGATTTTGGTAGACTAATTCTACTGTTGATTTAGTCAACTAAAATGTATTTTGGCAGGCCTTGATGGCGTCGTAATGGCTGATTTTAGATTTGGTTGATCCCCTATACATCAGCTATTGTCAGCATTGAACCTAGCATAAAACGACTTGTCTTTTATTTCTACTGGATCTCTTCTCCACGGGTCCCTCCCTAACATTTTAGTCTAGTTTTTATGCGTTTACGAAATTGTCAATATATTTAGTCTTAGTTTTAGTCATCATATAGCTTAGTTTTTATTTAGTTTCCGTCAGTGAAACAAGTTAGTCGATGAACTTTTTTTGTCATAGTTTTAGTCGACGAAATCAACACTACCCCTCTTATCGCAGCCTGGTCCCATCATTCTTCCCAGTTTCACTTCCTGCACTATACAGGCAAGTTTCTCGCTGTGGCCCTCTCTCTCTCTCTCTCTCTCTCTCTCTCTCTCTCTCTCTCTCTCTCTCTCTCTGTCTCTCGTGTTCTGCTTATTCACTTTACCTTCTCCTGTTTCTGTCCAGGACAGTGGGAGAGGGAAACTGCCTGCCCTGGAGGGAGGGAGGGATGGATGGAGAGGCAAGGAGCGGTGTGTGTGTGTGTGTGTGTGTGTGTGTGTGTGTGTGTGGGGGGGGGGACTAGAAAAGAAAGAATCTGTGTGAGAAACGGAGAGAATGACGATGTGTGTGAAGAGAGACAATAATCACCGGGCGCTGTCATTTCCTCCTCCTCCTCCTCCTCACGGTCCATTCTCACCCCACAAACTTGTTATCTATAGGATATCAAATGGAACACAACCACCCTAAAGACTAATCATTGTGTGTATTCCTGCATCGAGTGATCTTGGTACATAGAAATACATTTATTGGAGATTCTGACTTGTTCCTCTTTTTGCTTTGGCAACGTAAACGTGTGTTCTCTCATGCCAATAACGCCCTTTGAATTGAATTGAAATTGTTATCAAAGTGTTTCGTCCCCTCTGTTTAATGCTGCTCCTCACATACAGGCCTTTTGTTTTCAGAGGGCAGAGTTCAGTGCAGGACGAGATTTCAGGGAACTGCAGTGACCTCGATACACAGACAGTCAGTCAGCCAGGCTGGTGGTCGGGCGGCCGTTCGTTCGCTCGTTCAGTCGTTCGTTCAGTCCGTTCAGTTGATCAGTTGTTCAGTTGTTCGGTCGGTCGTTCAGTCGTCAGTCAGTCGTTCAGTCAGTCATTCAGTCAGTAGTTCAGTCAGTCAGTCAGTCAGTCGTTCGTTCAGTCCTTCAGTCAGTAGTTCAGTCAGTCGTTCAGTCAGCCGTTCAGTCAGTCGTTAGTCGTTCAGTCAGTTGTTCAGTCCTTCAGTCAGTAGTTCAGTCAGTCGTTCAGTCAGCCGTTCAGTCAGTCGTTAGTCGTTCAGTCAGTCGTTCAGTCCTTCAGTCAGTAGTTCAGTCAGTCGTTCGTTCAGTCAGTCGTTAGTCGTTCAGTCAGTCGTTCAGTCCTTCAGTCAGTCGTTAGTCGTTCAGTCAGTCGTTTAGTCAGTCTTTTAGTCGTTCAGTCAGTCGTGTAGTCGTTCAGTCAGCCGTTCAGTCAGTCGTTCAGTCAGTCGTCAGTCGTTCAGTCAGTCGTTCAGTCAGTCGTTCAGCAGTCGTTAGTCGTTCAGTCAGTCGTTCAGTCAATCGTCAGTCGTTCAGTCAGTCGTTCAGTCAGTCATTCAGTCAGTCATTCAGTCATTAGTTCAGTCAGTCGTACAGACAGACAGACAGACAGACAGACAGACAGACAGACAGACAGACAGACAGTGTGGGGTGGGGGTGGGGGGGGCTCCCATCATGCCAGTGAGAGGTGGGTGAGGTGACACAGGAACAGAGAGAGTGACAGCGGTGACGGGGCCTCCGCGGGCCCACCCTGCTGATTGAGATGTCCCCTCCCCACACACACACACACACACACAGGAGAGACCCTCCTCTGGGATGGAGCGGTGGCGCGGACGCCTCACTCGCCTCCCGGGCGCGCCAGCCTGTGTCAAGAGCCTGCTGGGAAGCTGTGTGTGTGCGTGTGCGTGTGTGTGCGCGTGTGTGTGTGCAGGAAGGGTTGTGGGGGGGTGAACTTGATGTGCCGCTGGCCAGAGTGTAAAAGGCTCCCCCCGTGCAGGAGGGGTGGTCCGTGCCAGGGTTGCCTGGTAACGGGCAGAGGGACGAGGCATGGCATTCTGTCGTCCCCTCTCTCTCTCTCTCTCCTGGTGGAGGGTTTTGTGACCAGGACAAAGATGCGTGGCTGCTGTCTGGGTGTGTGTCGCTAGGACACTGTGGGGATGCTCCCGCCCCCGTGGCTCTGCTGTCTTCACCGCTGCCCTTTGATGATGGAGGCACGCACGCACAGCGCACAGCCGCACACACACACACAGACCAGAAGAAGCACACTCGTACAACTCACGCACACACGCGCGGCGCACGCGCGCACACACACACACACACAGAGACATTCATACACACAGAAGATGCACACACAAATTCGAATATACATTCACTCACACACAATACGATCATACACACATGAAATATGTGCACACACACACAGTCACACACACACACACACACACACACACACACACACACACACACACACACACACACACACACACACACACACACACACACACAAACACACACACACACATACCCCTCTCACATACAGGCATGCATGCAGTCACGCAGTCACATTCATACCATACTCGTACACACACACAGTTCACACACAAGTGTGAAAAGTTCCACATACCGCCGCTTTGGTGTGGATACACGGCTCGCCTTTGATGTTAGCACACACACACACACACACACACACACACACACACACACACACACTCATGTTACAGTACAACTAAAGTAACTGAGTAATGTCTGCCAATTGGGTCCTATTGGGTTGCTTTTATGATGGCCTAATCGCAATAGTTTGAGAAATTACCGGCGGGGCCGACAGATTGATTGTATGCGCGGTGCGGTACAGTGTGTGAGTGATTACGTCTGCCTGGTTCACATTAGGCCTCTGAGGAGGAGGAGGTGGTTGTTACTAAAGCTAGCGCAGGCTACCGAGGTGTTCTGGTATCCATTTGTCTGTGTGTGTGTGTGTGTGTGTGTGTGTGTGTGTGTGTGTGTGTGTGTGTGTGTGTGTGTGTGTGTGTGTGTGTGTGTGTGTGTGTGTGTGTGTGTGTGTGTGAGAGATTCATCGCTGATGACTGAGTCGTACGCTGCGAGGGGGGTCTGGTGGAGGGAGGGAGGGGGGGCTGCTCGCTCAGATAACTACTGCTCTTCACTGATCAAACAAACCACCAGCAGAGAACATTCTGTCATGATCTCTCTCTCTCTCTCTCTCTCTCTCTCTCTCTCTCTCTCTCTCTTGTTGTTCCCCCCTCTGTCAGTCATATGTTGTCTCTGTCTCTGTCTCTCTCTCTCTCTCTCTCTCTCTCTCTCTCTCTCTCTCTCTCTCTCTCTCTCTCTCTCTCTCTCTCTCTCTCTCTCTCTCTCTCTCAGCCTTCGGCTGTGTTTGTCTTCCTCTCTCTCTCATGTGGTAGCCGGCTGCCTCTTTGGGTTTGTTTGCTTTTGTTTGTTTGTTGGTTTGTTTTTCCTTCCGTTCCGCTCTCCCTCTCCTCTCCATCCTCTCTACACCCCCGTCTCCGGTCTGCCTCCAAAGATTGCCCAAGTATTCTCTCTCTCTCTCTCCATCTCTTGGTCGTTGCTGAGCGCCTCTTTCTCTCTCTCTCTCTCTCTCTCTCTCTCTCTCTCTCTCCCACTCCAAACTCAGTTACTCCATTTCACCTATTTAAGCACAATTTTCCATGTGAAATCGGCATTATTCAAATACTCCAAATTTCCAGTGCCAAATGCGGGCTGGTCAGGGAGATGAGAGAGAGAGAGGGAGGAAAAGAGAGAAATTAACTCTAATTCATCGGGCGCAAAATGAAAAAGAGGAAGCACTTTTTTCCCTCCGAGGCAGCGGAATGATTCAAGTGGAACCTTTAAAGAGCTCGTCCAGGCTTCCAGTTGGAAACATTATACCTGCGCGCACATCTCCAGTGACGAGCAGAAAGACCAGGGGGATCAAAGGCGTCTTGCGTGCACATGTGTATTGGGGGGGGGGTGGGGGGGGGGGGGGTCCAGACAATCACCTTAAAACAGATAATTGGCCTGCGTGGGGGTTAAAATGGAGCTGTCAAATGGATCCATTTTCACCGCACAATGGATGTGTGTGCGCGCATGTGTGTGTTACGTGTGTGTGTGTGTGTGTGTGTGTGTGTGTGTGCGTGCGTGCGAGAGCGCCCACGCGTGATTACGCTTTTAACACTGGAGCTATAGGTCAGTGTCTCCCAACGCCTCAGGGGAGCAGTGTGATGTCTGCGTGTGTCTGCGTGTGTGTGTCTGCAGTGTGATGTCTGCAGAGAGAGGAAGAGACAGAGACAAGTGGGACAGTAAAGCGATAGAATGGTGGCCAAGTTGACGGCTGAGAGAGTCAGAGGAGAGGAGATGCAATGAGAGCATGGGGGACCGTAGAACGGAGGAGGGGACAGGTGATTAGATGAGAGGTGACACAATGGAGAGGAGAGGAGAGAGGAGAGGGGGATTGACTGACTGACTGTTCTAATCTCTCCCTGGTGGCCTGGCATCTCTTCACCACAACAGGTCCCATAATTACCCCCTCTCCTCTGGCGGCACACACACTCACAACTCTAGCAGCGGGGGCACTGGCTAATGCGCCTCATCCCCGCCACTCTCTGTCACACACACACACACACACACACAGTCACACAATCTGGACTTGGACGTGTCTCGAGTCTGTGACACGCAGCGAGGGGACAGACACGGGGCCTGGGCGGTGGTGGTGGGGGGAATTGGGCCGGGGCAGAGACACAGTATGGTCCCTATAACACTAGCCCCCCCAAAAAGATTGTTAAGAAGATCACTGCACTTAGTTGGCATAGAGACTCCGGTCAAATGGCTGGCGTGGGTGGACCGTATTTATTTGTCTGTCCCCTCCTGACTGTTCCCTTGTCACTTTTCTCGCTGGCTCTGTGTACTGCTCACCTAATTAACACGGTCACTCAGCCAACAACATGGTTGGCGGGAAAGTGGTAACTGTTGCAGCTGTTGCAGGGGCGGCGGTGGCTCAGGGGTAGAGTGGCCGGATGGTGACCGCAAGGTTGCCAGTTCGAACCCGAGCTCCCCCAGAGTTAGTGTCGAAGTGTCCTTGAGCAAGACACTGAACCCCTAATTGCTCCCGATGTGCTGGTTGGTGCCTTGCATGGTTTCCTCTGTCATCAGTGGATAAATGTATGTTTGAATGTAATGCACAATATATGTAAAGCGCCTTGGATAAATGCGCTATATAAATGCACCATTTACCGTGTGTATGAGAGCAGGATGAGGTGTGCCGTGCACACATCTGCATCATGTTTGCTCTTCACTATATTCTAACGCGAACATTCAGTGAAAATAGCAGACCTACATGCGACACGTTGTAAGCTCAGATATTTCAGCTATTTCATAGGCCAACAGATTTACAGCTAGGGAGAAAAGGAGTGGTCAAAGTACAGAACCCCTGGTTTAAGTGGCTAACAAGGTTCCTGGTTTGATGCCAGCGCCTCCTGACATCACCATGAGATCCCCTATTGCTCCCAATGAGCAGGTTGGTGACTCGTGTATGGCTTATACGCCATATTTCAGTGTGTGAATCGCTTTGAGTGGCTGGAAGAGAAGCACTATGTGAAAGCAGTCCTTTAATCATGTACTGTATGTATGGTATACACTGCTTGTATACTATTTATCATGTACTGTATGTATGGTATACACTGCTTTATCCTTTCGTGGGTCTCAAAGTGTGGCCCACGGACCCGTCAGGGTTCCTTGAGGGGGTTCCGAATGGACCGTTGCTGGTCTGTAAGCGTACAGGTACATTTGGTTCCATTTGTGCAGAGTTATGGGGGTCCTTGAAATTAAAAGGTTTGAGAACCACTGCTATGCATTATGTAGTATACTGTATGATTCACTCCAGTGATATTTCTACTTGCAGCATCGTAATGCATGTTGACGGGGCGAGGGTTTTATGTACTCTGATGTCAGCCAATCCTTACATTCCCCACAGCTCTGTGGGGCGCAGACATATTGATCACAATGCTTTCTTATGACACATCATTGCAGGAGATTCAAGATTGCTATTGAAGCCATTAACTCCAATAGGGATCGTTTTTTCCAATACATTTTCAGCGCCACTATAGATTACGTCCACAAAGACAGTGCACGTATGGAGATGTGTGCACATAACCAATTATACGGCTCTACGAAAAGAGCCACATGCGAACATTTTATGCTTACAACCAATTCTGCGCCAAAGTTGTGACAAATTTAGTATGATGTCAAGATCATTACATCGACGTACTCGGAAAAAGAAAATCTAATTTAAATCATGCCTTCGTGTGTGATGGGTGGCTGTAGATATAATTCTGATTGATTGTTATTACGTTGTACAAAATGATTGCAAGACAGACAGTCAAATAGTGATTTTTTTTACTTGCAGGCCGTTATCTATAAAATGATATTTGAACAACAGGCCGTCATGAAGACAGCTTCCGTCAGTCATTTTCCACCGTGGATACTTTGAAAATATATGCATGTCTTCTGGTGAAGCACTGAATGCTTGAAATCCAATGAAAATTATAAATGTTAACTTTCATTGGATAAATTACTGATGACAGCCCACAGGCTGCAAATGTTAATTTTCTCATAATGAAGAAGAAATTATGCCATATTTGTGGGGGGAAAAAAACATAATTCAGACGACTTAAATTATGCTTTGCTACACACACAATTTGACAATAATGTGTAGCGCGTTCATGTCACTATATGAAAACATGATGTTACATTTTGAAACATTTTGTAATCAAGCCATCCCTCTGTGTCTGTAGCACTCAATTTCTCTTTCACTCTCGCTTTCACTCCACCCCGCACCACCCCCCCCCCCCCCCGCACCACCTCCCTCTCTCTCTCTCTGCTTCTGAACCCCTCCCACACACACACCCACACACACTGTTCTTTATTCTCTCTCCCCTCATCCATTCTATCTATTTTATCTCTCTCTCTCTCCCTCCCTCTACCTTCCTCCCTCTCCCTCTTTGTCTTTCTCGTCAGTTTGAGGAATATATCCTCTGACTTCAGACAGATGGGCGAGATAAAGTACCCTCCGATATGTGTCGTTGAGACGCACCGTTCCCTTCGCAGGAGTTTTCATGCTTAATGAGCCGACCGTCGAGGACATTAATAATAGATTAGGGATGTCTGGCTCCTGATAGCCACTAAATAGCTGCATGGTAACATGATGTGATGACATGCTCCTGAATCAATAAGTAACCCTGTGCATGTCAGACACCGCTGCACAGTCGGTGTGGCGCGTTGCAGCCTCACTCAATGTATAGCGTTGCCATATTTTGACAGATCTAGGAAAACAAGACCCAAATTAGCGAGCTATATTATAGGCCACACGAGCTAGCACTTTAAACCTATATAGGCCTAAAAACATTCCAAAAACACAAATCTGGTACGGGGCTCCCTGGCACAAAAACAGATGGGGGTTAGGTACATGTGCATAGACATGACATGAGACATGAGAACCACTGGTCTGGAAGCAAGCCCAAATAAGCAACTATAGGCCTACACTTTTATGGCCACAACCCGAAACTACCGATATTTACAAGCAATGTTACAGAAAAAGAAGCCCAAAATCGCGTATAATAAGCAGACATGGCAACACTGGTAGTGATGTTCCTCTACCCCTCCCCCCCTCCCTCGCCACCCACGCTAATGTATTTCCTGTTTCTCATTCTATTTCCCTAGCGGTATAGCATGTAGAGGAGGTGTATGGTTTAATAAGCCCTTCTTTGTCCATGTCCAGGGACTGTATCATCATGGTACAAGGAGGATGAGTTGTTCTCTTAGATGATAGCAGGGACGTGCACACATAGGCTTCAAAGGGGGCTTCAGCCCCTGTCTGTAAAACAACTGCCCTTTCCAGACCACGAATGCAGCATTTACGAAAGAAATGCCAGACTGGAAGGCAGCATTCGGAAGAATTGCTTTTTTTCCTCGAAGTCTCCTGAACTTGAACGCAGCATTTTGCGTTTAGAAATCCATGTCGTACACCACATCTCCACTATAGCTAACAACCCAGCACTCTGCCAGCACTCTGCTGGGTTGCGCCCCGAAAATAGCTGATCTACAAGCTCTCAACGCGTTGCAGCGTGACGCGCTGAGAGCTTGTAGATCTGCTATTTTTGTTATTTTTGTCCAAAAGTGCCCTCTTACGGGATTTAAGCCCCTGCCTCTTTAACACTCTCTGCACGTCCCCAGATGACAGGTTATGTTATGTATGTTTTCATTTACATGTCATGGTAAATATAGCTTTGTTTCTCAGTTAAAATGAAGAAGTTACTTTCCTTATATAAGGCAGTGCATGGTTCCATGCAACATCCATGAATGGTGGTCCCCAGCATAAAGACCCTGCAGCAAAACGTCCTTTTTGGTATATGCGCTCAGGCTTAGGCCTGGCTCAGGGAAGAGGACGCCCCTGCGCTCAGGCTTAGGCCTGGTTCAGGGAAGAGGACACGCCCCTGCGCTCAGGCTTAGGCCTGGTTCAGGGAAGAGGACACGCCCCTGCACTCAGGCTTAGGCCTGGCTCAGGGAAGAGGACGCCCCTGCACTCAGGCTTAGGCCTGGCTCAGGGAAGAGGACACGCCCCTGCGCTCAGGCTTAGGCCTGGTTCAGGGAAGAGGACACGCCCCTGCGCTCAGGCTTAGGCCTGGTTCAGGGAAGAGGACGCCCCTGCACTCAGGCTTAGGCCTGGCTCAGGGAAGAGGACGCCCCTGCACTCAGGCTTAGGCCTGGCTCAGGGAAGAGGACGCCCCTGCACTCAGGCTTAGGCCTGGTTCAGGGAAGAGGACACGCCCCTGCACTCAGGCTTAGGCCTGGTTCAGGGAAGAGGACACGCCCCTGCACTCAGGCTTAGGCCTGGCTCAGGGAAGAGGACGCCCCTGCCATGCATAGTCCACCATGGGCACCGTTTGTCCCATAGCAGGAAGACCATCCGTCTGTATGAAATAATAGTATATAAGGGCATAATACACAATCATTTCTACAGTGACGTGCACAGATAGACACAAGGTATATAGTGCCAGAGCACCTGCCCTTTTGCCATGTTGCAATGTTCTCTTTTGAAAGTTAGTTTTTTGTACATTTTATTCTTGTTTTGTGCAGGTAGACCACATGACCACATGCCCCTAAAAATGTATAATTTAAATATTAAAATATATATATTTTTGCATCTGCCTCTTGAATTCAGGTGACTTGATTGATTGATTGATATCAGAATGGGCCTGACAGCTCAAACCCACAATGCAATTCCAAGTGCGTTTGTCTTATTATGTTATGCCTGCGCCGCTCTTCCAACGCCCTGCAGGTACATTTAACTATTTTCAAAAAAGCAATTTTTGCCGTTATCATTTCAAACAGCCCCCCCGCCCCCCGTTCCACTCTACGCAGTTCAACATTAATTCAACGTTTTCCTTACATTCGATGGAGCTATGAAATATTATTTAAACATTTTTTTAACCACTTGAACCCCAGAAAGCTTTTTTTCTGGGTGCAATATTTGTCAAGAATAAACGGTGCACACAGTTGCAACTGAAGTCTGTTTATTAAGCCTAGAGGAGTGGTTTTAAACATTTTAAAACGGTTTCCCATAATTCATGGCATAATGACCTGTAATTATGCCATGGACCACTGGTTGAGAAACAGTGCCTGGGGGTATCCTGCAACGTCTGCTTAGTCACTAGTACACAGTCAGTTAACTTGTAACTGTAGTGTATATGCAGGGCTGCTTAAGCACACATAATTAGAGCATTCTGCTGAGTGCGTCAAGTTCATATCACCGCTGTGATGCCAGGTGGAAACCTTGTATGTCCCCCATTACTTATCAGTGGCTTTCAACCTTTTTCATATCAAGGCCCATTATGTGTTCTGCATTTCATCCACGGACCACCATTTGATGACATTTAGCCTAATCTAGCCTCTCAGACACAAAACCTAAAGAATATTTTGTTATCGTGGACACACAATTCCATGCCGTTGTCAAACATTGATCAAAATAACAATTCTTCTACATTCTCAAATTATGTAGACTTCTTGTGAATTAAGTAATGCAGGTGTTAACAATAATGTAACTCTTGAGAGTGTAACATGAAACCAAATGGACCCGTACAGGTCCATTTGGTTTCATTTTACACTCTCAAGAGTTAAAGATCTATAAGGGTCCATTAGGTTACCATCTCTCCATCATTTAGCATGGGGACAACCTGGAACCCCCTGAAGGACCACTGGTGGTCCCCGGACTGACTTATATAAAACCATGACTTGAAAATGGAAAACGGGCCGTCCAATGTAGTTCGTAATTAGTCACAAGCTCTTGTTAATCATTGGTTAAATATAATATAAAATGCATGCACGCACGCACGCACGCACGCACGCACGCACGCACGCACGCACGCACGCACACACACACACATGGGTTGTTATTGGCTATTTCAGCTACTTTTGCATGAAAAAATCAAACCAAAAAGATGGATCTAATATGAGGTTTATGCCCGACAGTGACGGTATGTAAAATGATCTGTGTGGTGTACATTGTGTACTGCATGTGACTGTCCTCAGACATGGTGTGCCCTTGAGGACGTGTTAGACGTGTAACATGTCACTATATATATATACTGTGTTGTTTGGCTGGAACATTGTCCCCAGGACAAAGAACACATACTCCCTTTACAATTACTGTATTTGGTAAATACTTAATACTTGTATCAATAGTAAATACTTGTATTTAGCAATTTTAAGAAGGAAAAAAAGAAAAAGACAGGTTTAATTATACTTTCTCATTCCATATAGCTACACCTGGTCTTTCGATACATGTGTGTATTCTCTATCTTCATGTCAAGGTGCGGGATATGTGTTCAAATCACCCATGTCCATGTATTATGTGATGCGTATCGCTGTTAAATGTATCGTTACACCCCTATAACATACATATTATTCAGAATGTGGGGTTCAGTGTTGCACTTGCACAACATATAGGGTCATGCGAGGTGATATGTAGCCTCATAGTACACGCGAGTGCCTGTGGTCTCCTATAGATGACGAAGTTATGTAACTTCTCATTTACATATCAAGGCAAATGGCTTACATTTTTGTGGGAAGCGAGTGAAGTGAAGCAGATCAAATCTCAAACACACATATATATATATATAGCCTCCGCTGCATGGTCAGCCGGGGTGTCTGATGGAGGGGAAAGGAACTGGTTTGAACTTGGAACAACGTGTTCCTTCCACGCGCTGCGTCCTACCGGTGGAAACTCCCCCCTGTCAGGTGATAAGAAGCGACCTGCTCACTCCTCAAGCATTGAAGCTCAGTTCGGGGCTCTCCTCAGGTTGGCAGAGGGAGAGTAGTGCCCAGGATTACAGCTTAAGCAATTGGCATCGGGTGAAAATGGGTTACAAAATCGTGCTATAAAAACATTTAGTTAAAAGAAAAAGTGTGTGCGCGTGTGTGCGTGTGTGCGTGCGTTTGTGCGCGTGCGTGCGATGTGCACGCTTGCGTGCATGCGTGCGTGCGATGAGCGCGCGCGTGTGTGTGTACATGTACATCCACTGTACAACATATACCATAACCCATGGTTACCCAGGCACCCCAACCCCACCCCTCACATCACCACCCACCTCAACCAACCATGACACCCCCCTAGCCCGGTCGCACAATGACTGTCACGCATATCATTATTGGCAGGGGCCTCCCTCCCCTCTGGGGGTCCGCTCATTGACCCCCCTGACAAAGGATGAAAGTGTCCTGTCCAGGGGAGGTGGGGGTGGCCAGGGCCGGGGTCGGGGTTGAAGAACCCTGCGTCCTCCCTTCGGGTCGGGATAAGACCCAGCAGGGCCTTTTCTTCACGCTAATAGGCACGACCCCTGAACCCCCGCACAAAGAGCATCACTTCAGGAGCCATGGGCACTCAGTGTGGGAGAGCAGGGAGGAACCAATGGGAGAAAGGGCCGGGGGCTCCGGAGGGCCCTTTGAGAGCGCCGGACCACTGACTTGACAGAGGGAAAAAGACACAAGAGAGAGAGAGCGGGAGAAAAGAAATCTTGGAGGAGAGGGGAGAAAAGAGATAAGGGGACGATTTTTTTTGTTTTTGTTTTGTGGTGGGGGGGGGTGCTTGTTGCAAAAGTTCAGAGGGCTTTTCGCTCAGAGCAAGGGTCTCCGTCGTACCCCCCCCCCCCCTCCTTTCTCTCTCTGGATGGCTGGAGACAGAAAGTGGGATTATTTTGCCTTTCAGGGCCCTGCTTAATTACTTTTGTTGCTTGTGTGAGTCTGTCTCCAATGAGCGTGCGTGAACGTTAGTTAGCGTGCGCATGTGTATATCCGTGCATTCGTACAGTAGTATGACACGAAGCAAGACACATGTGTGTGTGTGGTGTGGCTGCGTGTGCGCGATCACATGCCTCCGTGTAGAAGTATGTCATTCTGATGTGTGTGGCTGCGCGTGCGCGATCACATGCCTTCGTGTAGAAGTACTTGTATGTCATTCTGATGTCAGGCATGTGATGCGCAGTGTGGAAAAAGTACTCCAATGTTTTACTTAAGTAAAAGTATAAATACTGCAATGTAAATATAGGCTACTCTATTACAAGTAAAAGTCCAGAATTCAAAATGTACTTGAGTAAAAGTAAAACTAGTATTGGCATCAAAAGTTACTTAAAGTACCTAAAGTAAAAGTAAACTCATTATACAGAATGTCCCATTTCAAGTTTGCAAATGTATAAAAATCTTTTGAAAATGTTGCGATGCGACGCATTGTGATCTTGTAGATCTGCTATTTTCAAATCGCCGAAATGTATATACTGTAGGCCTATAGAGCTGAAGTGGTTAGTGTACGTTTTGTCATAATAATGAAAATCTACAAAGTAACTAAAGTTTTCAAATAAATGTACGGGAGTAAAAGTGCAATATTTGTCTCTGAGATGTAGTGGAGTAGAAGTAAAAGTATTGGACATTGGAATTACTCAAGTAAAGTACAAATACCTCAAAATTGTACTCAAGTACCGTAAGTAAAAAAATGTTTTTCCATCTGTGTCACCACCAGGCCCTGATATGGCTCTTGCTATGCATCTGGCTATAGTATGATATGGCCCTTGCTATGCATCTGGCTATATATACAGTAACACATGCCACAGGTCCATAAGCTACCACATAAAGTACGTAACACAACCACATATAGACTGTGGAAACACACACATCTAGACTGTGGAAACACACACATCTAGACTGTGGAAACACACACATCTAGACTGTGGAAACACAGAACCATATATAGACTGTGGAAACACACACATCTAGACTGTGGAAACACACACATCTAGACTGTGGAAACACACACATCTAGAGACTGTGGAAACACACACATCTAGACTGTGGAAACACAGAACCATATATAGACTGTGGAAAAACAGACCCACATCTAGACTGTGGAAACACAGACCCACATCTAGACTGTGGAAACACAGAACCATATATAGACTGTGGAAACACATAACCATATATAGACTGTGGAAACACACACATCTAGACTGTGGAAACACAGAACCAGATCTAGACTGTGGAAACACACACATCTAGACTGTGTAAACACAGACCCACATCTAGACTGTGGAAACACAGACCCACATCTAGACTGTGGAAACACACACATCTAGACTGTGGAAACACAGACCCACATCTAGACTGTGGAAACACAGACCCACATCTAGACTGTGGAAACACAGACCCACATCTAGACTGTGGAAACACAGACCCACATCTAGACTGTGGAAACACACACATCTAGACTGTGGAAACACACACATCTAGACTGTGGAAACACACACATCTAGACTGTGGAAACACACACATCTAGACTGTGGAAACACACACATCTAGACTGTGGAAACACACACACATATAGACTGTGGAGAAACACAGACCCACATCTAGACTGTGGAAACACAGAACCATATATAGACTGTGGAAACACAGAACCATATATAGACTGTGGAAACACAGAACCATATATAGACTGTGGAAACACACACACATCTAGACTGTGGAAACACACACACATCTAGACTGTGGAAACACACACATCTAGACTGTGGAAACACACACATCTAGACTGTGGAAACACACACATCTAGACTGTGGAAACACACACATCTAGACTGTGGAAACACACATATAGACTGTGGAAACACACACATCTAGACTGTGGAAACACACACATCTAGACTGTGGAAACACACATATAGACTGTGGAAACGCACATCTAGACTGTGGAAACACAGACCCACATCTAGACTGTGGAAACACACACATCTAGACTGTGGAAACACAGACCCACATCTAGACTGTGGAAACACAGACCCATATCTAGACTGTGGAAACACAGACCCACATCTAGACTGTGGAAACACACACCCACATCTAGACTGTGGAAACACACACATCTAGACTGTGGAAACACACACATCTAGACTGTGGAAACACACACACATCTAGACTGTGGAAACACACACATCTAGACTGTGGAAACACACACACATATAGACTGTGGAGAAACACAGACCCACATCTAGACTGTGGAAACACAGAACCATATATAGACTGTGGAAACACAGAACCATATATAGACTGTGGAAACACACACACATATAGACTGTGGAGAAACACAGAACCATATATAGACTGTGGAAACACACACACATCTAGACTGTGGAAACACACACATCTAGACTGTGGAAACACACACATCTAGACTGTGGAAACACACACATCTAGACTGTGGAAACACACACATCTAGACTGTGGAAACACACATATAGACTGTGGAAACACACACATCTAGACTGTGGAAACACACACATCTAGACTGTGGAAACACACATATAGACTGTGGAAACACACATCTAGACTGTGGAAACACACACATCTAGACTGTGGAAACACACACATCTAGACTGTGGAAACATAGACTGTGGAAACACACACATCTAGACTGTGGAAACACAGAACCACATCTAGACCTTGGAAACACACACATCTAGACTGTGGAAACACACACATCTAGACTGTGGAAACACAGACCCACATCTAGACTGTGGAAACACATAACCATATATAGACTGTGGAAACACACACATCTAGACTGTGGAAACACAGAACCAGATCTAGACTGTGGAAACACACACATCTAGACTGTGGAAACACAGAACCAGATCTAGACTGTGGAAACACACACATCTAGACTGTGGAAACACAGACCCACATCTAGACTGTGGAAACACAGAACCAGATCTAGACTGTGGAAACACACACATCTAGACTGTGGAAACACAGACCCACATCTAGACTGTGGAAACACA
The DNA here is from genome assembly GCF_951216825.1 of Electrona antarctica. Taxonomy (NCBI): domain Eukaryota; kingdom Metazoa; phylum Chordata; class Actinopteri; order Myctophiformes; family Myctophidae; genus Electrona; species Electrona antarctica. The sequence continues at coordinate 13,698,210 of NC_136798.1, forward strand.
TAACCATATATAGACTGTGGAAACACACACATCTAGACTGTGGAAACACAGAACCACATATAGACTGTGGAAACACACACATCTAGACTGTGGAAACACACATATAGACTGTGGAAACACACACATCTAGACTGTGGAAACACACACATCTAGACTGTGGAAACACACACATCTAGACTGTGGAAACACAGAACCACATATAGACTGTGGAAACACACACATCTAGACTGTGGAAACACAGAACCACATATAGACTGTGGAAACACACAAGGAACAGACATGGTAGCTTATCGGACCAGTGGGTCTCAAAGTGGTGGCCAATTGGAATGGAAATGAAATCATCATTATCATCATAGAAGGACATTTATGGATTTTCAATTCAAATTACATTTCTGTGATAATTTAACAACTTCCAACTAGCTGACCTGGTGTTCCTATATGTTAGGCATGTCATTGTTAAACTCCTTATAAAATGTTCAAACACTTTCAAAGATTTGCTGCAACACGTGAGCTTGTAAATTGGCTATTCATCATGCGTCTAGATTAGAGCAGGGTATAATTATTTGGGAGGTCCTCCTTGGCATGGAAATGTGTTGGAACCCATGGCTTAATTAGGACTAGTGGTTTTCAAAGTGCGGTGCAGGGACCTCCAGGGGTCAGAGGGGGATCCACGGGGTCCCTGGAGAAAAGAGCAGGGTTATTTTCACTATATAATTTAGTTCAGTTCACTGACTCACAACATGAGGCGTTGTGAGATCTGCTAATGCCTCAACTCCTACTTTCCAATAGGGGTGGGACGATATCGCGATATATCGCAATATATATCGCTGCGATATACATATTATATCGTGATATTGATTAGTTAGTACTAGTAGTAGTAGGCTACCCATTGATTAGTTAGTACTAGTAGTAGTAGGCTACCCATTGATTAGTTAGTACTAGTAATAGTAGGCTACCCATTGATATTGATTAGTTAGTGCTAGTAGTAGTAGGCTACCCATTGCTGTGGACAGACAAGTTGTGGACAAGTTGCAAAGTTGCAATCAGTGTTTTACTGTTTGGAGGAGGCAAGATTCATGTACTTATTGGCCAGATTGTGACGCAAAGAATCTTGTAAGATTTTGGAATAAATACATTGTTGAGAACCACTGGCCTAATGCATATTGAACTGGATGGAGGTCCTTGATATGAAAAAAGGTTTTTAGAATAGTGATGTTGACAGGGTATATATGGGTGCTGTGGGTGAGAGGCATGCATGCCGCCAACCGGCACGTGATGTTATGCAAGAAGGCGCTGCATGAGTTTGGGGGTACAGTGTTGGGTCGGGGGGTACGAAGGGTGGAGGGGGGAGGGGGGAGGGGGGCGTAGAGAATAAAACAGCTATACAGTGGGGTCTGATGTGGGAACCAGAGGCCCCCGCAAGCCTTCTTGTTTCAGCTCTGTTGATCAGAGAGGTGGGGGGGGGGGGGGTACTGTACCTGCAGGAGGGAGACGGGACTGTGTGTGTGTGTGTGTGTGTGTGTGTGTGTGTGTGTGTGTGTGTGTGTGTGTGTGTGAGTGCGAGTGCGCGCATGCATGCGTGCGTGTGTGTGTGAGAGAGACAGAGAGAGAGAGAGAATGAGCGTGTGAGTGAGAGGGGTCCACTTTTACTTGTGGTATAATCCATCCACAATACCCCCCACCCCTCCTCCAACTCCCACTCCACCTTCAGCCTTCACTGTGACAGGTCCCAAACAAAGCCACCAGCCCCTCCACGCACGCACGCACGCACGCACGCACACACGCACGCATGCACGCACGCGCGCGCACACACACGCACCATCACAGTCCGATCTGAGAGTAATGGATGGGAGGGAGGAGAGAGGGAGAGAAAGAGAAAGAGGGGAGGTAATGGAAAGGCAGAATTTCAAAAAGAACAGAAGTCTTTTAACCTATTCTATCCAGGGCTGCGAAATAGGTTTTCTTCAGCTGAAATTGCTTTAGTTGACAGTGGCTTGGGGGCTTCCAGCCTTCTAGTGTTGCTCACACAGTGTTTTGTTTTGGGACAGGGTAACGGGTGTAGGAAATTACCTTTTGTGACAAGGAGGGAGTTTCTAACTGATATATTCACAGATTTATTTTATTTTGAATGTATTTATTTCACCGTTTGGAGCCATCACACCATCAATAATAATACCCCCGCATGAGCACACACACACACACACACACACACACACACACACACACACACACACAGATCTGCAATTTTTGTCAAACGTTATACGCTATATATATTTTTAAAGGCTTCATCTATAATGAGATATAATGAATGAAATAGAGACAACCAGGTTGAAAGTAGTTAAGTCAGTGTGCGTTTTATAAATAAATATTTCATGCTAATAATTATAATTTCATGAAAAGTTTAAATGGGAGCTTTATGTGTGACTGATCATAATAGTAGATCCAATGGAACACGGGTTATTTTTCCCCCCTTTTCTTGGGGGTGCATATCTTTGGTACTAACAGTCCGACACCCTACTCCAAACCCAAACCGTACGGCGAAGCCACGGGTGAGTATTAACCATCCACGTATTTGTCTTAACTGGCAACGTATGTCGGAGCCATGGGGCTGACACCTGTACAGATAAATATCATCCCTGGAATTACTGATGCTTATGGAGCTGTTCCTCAGGTGGTGGGAAAATAACTCATTTTGTTTACTTAAGTAAAAGTATCAATACTGCAATGTAGACATGCTCTGTTACAAGTAGAAGTCCAGAATTCAAAATATACTTGACTAAAAGTACAAAAGTGTACAAAATGTACTTAAAATTCAAAAAAGTGAAATTTTAAAATAGCAGATCTACAAGCTTGTGGATTGGCTATTATCAAATGGCCGAAATGTTAGGTTTGAAGTGGATAATGTATGTTTTGTAATGATAATAAAAATCTACAAAGTAACTAGTAAATAAAAAAAGTAAAAAATGTATCGCATATTTGCCACTGAGATGTAGTGGAGTAGAAGTAAAAGTACTGAACATTGGAAATACTAAGTAAAAAAAAAAGGTGCAGTACTTAAGTAAATGTACTTAGTTACTTTCCACCAGTGCATGCCCATGTCCCTGTTGGGCCGACACCTGTAGAGATAAATAGGAATTAATGATGGTTCTGTAGCTGTGCCTCGGGTCGTTAACCTCAGCCTGGAGACACCGTGGCTTCAATCTGACTCTGAGTTGTTTGCACAAGGCCTTCCTGGAACCAATCTGGAATCCACAGACAACGCACGGCACAGTACAGCTGGGCAATTAATCGGAAAACACATTGAAACCGATATTTAGAACACATTAAAACCGATATTTAGAACCAATAAACAACTTAATCTTGCTCATGTAGGTTAATAAAATAATCAAGAAGCAGTTTATTTTCTTATATATCAAGCAATCGACAATGAAGAATTCGAATAGATTTTATTTTTTTAAATAATCAACTTAAACGATTAGTCTGACCACTTAACACTATACTTTGTTCACGCGTTGTGAGCTTGTATACATCTGCTATTTTCATTATATTTCAAAAATAATAATTGTTCATTAATCGCATTCGAGTCAAAAGTTTTAAATGGTCGATATATTACATTAGTTTTGAAGTCATATTGAACAGTGATGTGGGACCTGGTACTTTTGTGAGTAGATCTAACCATGTGGATCTCAGACGGCATGTGAGCAGCCTGTGGTGTCCTTTTATGATTATCGACTATTGACCTCCATTATAAAATGTAAGCGTTATGAAATATGTGAAAACAAATGTAGTGGAGGTACTTCTGTGGCCTACTATGGCAGTGTGTACAAAGTTTGGCGCGAGATTAGCCACGCATGCACGCACGCACGCACGCACGCACGCACGCACGCACGCACGCACGCACGCACGCACTCACGCACGCACAGGTTGAGTGGGCAAATTTTGTGGGAACCTCAATGTAAAATATACCAGTAAGACGCCTGAGGGCGAGAAGCAAGGTCGCGTGCACACACCCACCTGGGTGACGGCAGACTGCTGCAGTGCTGGCGCTTTGGCTTTTAGTTTTCGCCGGCTGCCGGGCACTAATAACCTTTGGGGCAGGCCCGTCTAGAGTTTGAATGGACAGGTATCAGTCAAAAGGGAGACATGGAAGAGGAAGTACGGGTGGGGAGGATCAACATAGTGAATGTCAGAACAGGTCAGCTACATACCGTATATGGAGATCTAAGGGTTTGAGGTTTGAAGTCAGTGTCGTGATCTTCATATAATGAAGACGGCCATATATGGAGCGTCAACCATATATGGTGACGTGACGTATCACGAGGGACTGATGGCTATATATGGTGGTATGACGGACGGAATGACTGACTGACAGTTTTGCAGGTTTCCATGGTAATCTAATCCAAATGAAATATTTAACCAATTCTTTTTTTTAAATGCCAAGAGCTCCCAGGTGTGCACCCTGGGGAGACCCTCGCATGGACGGCCAGCCTCTTACAGAGCCACCCTGGGGAGACCCTCTCATGGACGGCCAGCCTCTTACAGAGCCACCCTGGGGAGACCCTCTCATGGACGGCCAGCCTCTTACAGAGCCACACCATAAAAAATCAGAAAGGACTCAACTTTACACTAAATGTCCAGATGATACATATCCATGCCCCCCCCCCCCCCCAAGCCACCAACGCCCCTACGCCAAACATGGCCTGGAAGAGTGTTATGTCAAGTACCTCCCATCACGCTTTGTTCTTGTGTAGTGGAGCGAGTGAAGCGAACGGCGATTCCTCATCAACCCCCCCCCCCCCCCCCCCCCCCCCCCCCACACACACACACACACACACGCAGACGCACACACAACTTTCATCCTCCTCCCTTCTCCTCACCTCGGCCCTCCCTCATACCGCTGTGACACTGCCTTAATCCGCATTGAGCGAGACCACCCCTTCACCAACACCCCAACCGTCTCTCTCTCTCTCTCTCTCTGTCTGTCTGTCCGTCTCTCTCCCCATAAGCTCTGTCACTCTTGGCTCCCCCTTCCTCCCCACTTCTCACTTCCTCCAATCCTCGTTCATATTTTTGAAATTCAAACCAGTATCTCCACCCCCCCTTCACACATGCACGCACGCACGCACACACACACACACACACACACACACACACACACACACACACACACACACACACATCCTTACATCGTTACGTCCCCCCAGTCCCCGTGCCCCTCCACTGTACTGATCAATCAAACCCTGCATGCTTCTCACATTCCACCTCTCCTCTCCTTCTTCTTCTTCTATGAATCTTTCTCTCGTAGTTCAGAAACAAAGCAAGGCTCCCATTACCCCCCCCCCCCCCCCCCCCCCCTCCCCTTTAGCTTCCGACCGGGGCCTGGCTGGTTAATCTTCCCGAGGCGCGCAGTGTCTAACCGGCCCCCGATGCCCGTGGACAAAGAGAGAGGGCTCCCTAATTCTCCCTTTCTCTCTCTCTCTCTCTCTCCTTCTTTCTCCCTCACCCCCTTCCCTCTCCTTGTGACTCCCTCTCCTCCATCCACAGGGCCTCAGAGCCAGCGGAAAACGGCTTTGAAGAGGGCTACCCCCCCACCCCAATACACAAACCTCCAGTATCCCTCCCCAAAGCAAAAAGAAATGCACCTCCATGGCCGTCAGGGTGGCCCTTCCTCTCCCCTTTCTACCTCTCTTTTCTTTCGAGGAAGCCTTTGTGGGGTCCTGTGTACCCCGCTTTTTACACACCCCCAGAACCCCACAATCTAGTTGCCCTCCGCTCCTATACCAATCCCCCCCTCCCTCCCTCCCCCAGCCCCCAACATCCCTCAGCCCCATGAAAGACCGACCTGCTCAAGAATGTTGTTTTTAGCTCCTTCCTTTTCTCATTGAGCAGGGTGATTGGTGATGTGCCCGCTTTTTGTTGCCCATATCAATGGTGCCACTTGATGACAATTTGGCGGGTGAGACGGCCATTTTTAATCGGACGTTAATTTATTGCACTCAGCCTCGCAGCGGTGACTTTGGTTCAAGGAATGAGTGGGGTGTTATGTAGCTTTTTGTTCCTTGTTTTGTTAGGGAGTGTGGCTAACATTAATAGCGTGTTGCTATAGTAGTCTCTCTTTACAGAGGCTACCAGTGGTACTTATTACGGTGGCCTGGAAGTGTGGAACACTGTGACCTTTCGCACATTAAATGAGCACATCGGAAATTACAAGCATATATTGCAAATCACAATGCACAACAATATTCTTTGCGGGGGGGTGGAGGGTGGAGGGAGTACTATATTTAAATGGTTGAATAATAAAAATAAAGAAAAATATTTACTGGCAACCCAGAAACATGGGTCCATGACCCACTGTTTGAGGAAACTGTTCTAGACAGCTATCCTCCTACAGAGCCATGCCGTAAAAAGCCGTTCTATATATACTATGTCTATTATATGGCATCATAAAATCCCCCGTTTTGCTTTCCTCACCAACCTGGTAGCTTGTTGTCACTTTGATGTTATCGCTGCAGCGTTGAGGAGACAAAACCAAGTGTTATGTAAACCCTCAAGATGTAACAGCCTTGAATGTAGAATCTGGAATCCAAATGTGGGCAAGGTTTCAGCTAGATCCGAGCCCCTTTCACGTCCATTTTAAAATTAAATTAATGTTAAATATTTCAACAAAAACATAAAACAAGCGGGGGGGGGGGGGGGGGGAATGAAGTATACGTCTTTGGTCTTTTTGCCACTCAATTTGAAAGGCATACACTTTGCAATTGTTGTGTTCGGCCGTTTGCGAGATTACTTACCTATACTATGGCGTAAAAAACCCAGATAAAAAACGGAGGATAACTTGTGTGCAAGTGACAATGTTAACATGTTCCAAAATAGCGGCTCTAACAAGCTCACAATAGCCTGGCCCTACATGTGTACACTACACCACAACACTTTGTCTTGTGGTGTATTGTACACACTACACAGGCCTTTCTTTCTTTCTTTCTTTCTTTCTTTCTTTCTTTCTTTCACAATAAGGCGGCCGCAGTCAGAAACTATGGCTATTTGGATCCTTGGCATGGAAACGTTTGGTAGGCCCTGTCCTAAATGACATGATGAAACGTATGCTTGCAGAAACACATGGGTGTGTAATAAGATGGCTGGGTGTCAGGTTAGGTTAATGAGTAGCGTGCACCTCATGCCTTATCTCTCCATACCATTTCCTGCATCGGGTTTTAGAGTGTACTGGTAAAGTGCACGATGAGAGCTGACCTTTGAACCATGAGCAACGTCTCACTCCCGAGCTTGATCAGTATGCCTGCATGCCATGCTGCTTCTTCTTTGTAACCAAATGGACCCTTATTAGTTCTTTAACTTTTGAGAGTGTAAAATGAAACCAAATGGCGGTCCATTTGGTTTCATTTTACACTCTTAAGACTTCAATTATTGTTAAACATCTGCATTACTTCGTTTACAAGAAGTCTACACAATTAGAGAATGTAGAAGATTTTTTTCTTTTTTTTTCGGCTTTCACCTTTATTTTATATTTTTTATGGAGGAACAGACAGTAGGCTGACAGGAAATGGGGAGAGAGATGGGGGGGTGACATGCAGTAAAGGCCGTCGGGATCGGGAGTCGAACCTGCGGCACACAGCCAGACTGGATTACCAGCCAAGGTGCCTGGACCGCTGAGCCACGGCCCAGGCCAAGAATTGTTATTTTGATCAACGACAACAAAATATTCTTTCATTTTGGGTTTGAGAGGCTAAATGTCATTAAATGGTGGTCCGTGGCTCAAATACTGAATAAATGATGGGCCTTGATTTGAATTTGAATTTGAAACTGCTCTACACTAACACACTAACGCTGTCTCTCTATGAGCACGCTCCCATTTTATTTGTGAGGTGGTTGTTCTGCTATTTTGTTGTTATCTTTTCTTGAGGGGCGCTAGCCTATCAAAAGCAGAGGCATGTAACCCCCACCAAATTAAACCCTGCCTTCATCTCTCTCTCTCTCTCTCTCTCTCTCTCTCTCTCTCTCTCTCTCTCTCTCTCTCTCTCTCTCTCTCTCCGGTTTCCTTTCTGTATTGGTGTTGGTGGTAATGTTGTCACGTCCCGCCTGGCGACCACCTCTCTCCAACCCATTAGCCCCAAAGGGCTGAAGAGGTAAAGAGCTTCCTGGGCCTGTGGGTGGATACCTGGGTGGAGGGCATGTCCACAGCTGGGAAAAGGATCCCACTTCAAACATTGGTATGAATCAGAGAGGTATCGCTAACATCACCCACTCCGAGGCAATAAAACACTGTGTGTGTGTGTGTGTGTGTGTGTGTGTGTGTGTGTGTGTGTGTGTGTGTGTGTGTGTGTGTGTGTGTGTGTGTGTGTGTGTGTGTGTGTGTGTGTGTGTGTGTGTGTGTGTGCGCGCTCATGTGTGTGCGCGCACGCACGCGTCTTGGCCTGGCAAGGCCAGACTATATAGAGCTATGAATTACTGTAACTCCGTTTTGTCTGGTTTGCAGGCTGTGTGGGTGTGTAATGTATTGTAAAGAAACACAGGTGAATGGTGCATTTTCATTAGTAATATACCCACCAGGCAGTGGCAGTGGATCAGGAGGCAGTGTTGATTTTGACAGCAACTTTGGATTTAGTTTAAGTCATAGTCGTTTAAATACAATTCCATTACATTTTAGTCATCTGAAATGTTTTACTTTGAGTCTAGTTTCAGTCAACTAAATATCATCGGATTTGAGTTGACAAAATCTACAGTTGAGTCGTAATAACGCAATAAGCCACAAGATATGTGATAAAGGGGGCTTGAGCTCCTGCCCTTTTTGGGCAGGGGCTGGGTTGGAGGCACTCAACTATGGATTGGCTCGTCGTTGAGTGCCTCCAACCCAGACACTGACATCATCAAACCCTGGATAGCCATACATGGTTTGACATACTAGATCTGCATATATGGAGCCGGCCAGCACCTCTACATCTGACCTCACTGACACCAGATTAATAGTTTAACTCCAGGGGCACGGTGGCACAGTCGGTAGTGCTGTCGCCTCCCAGCTACTGTAGAAGGTCCTGGGTTCGATTCCCGCTGGGGACGCTGTGGGCGCTGGGGCGTGCTCTCTCCTCCGTGTCATCAGTGCCCATACCCGAGGCGGGGTTGGCGAAAGGGCCTTTCTGTGTGGAGTTTGCATGTTCTCCCCGTGTCCCCTAGGGTAGGTACCCTCACAAAAAAACATGCAGTAATCCTGGTCTCTAAACTACCTCCCCCTGGCCAGCCGGGGCGCCTGATAGAGGGGAAAGGAACTGTTCGAAATAACGTGTTCCTTCCACCGCTACGTCCGGCCGGACGTAGCACGTGGGCTTGGACTCATGCATAGAAGGAAGCATGAGGTCAGTCCGCTGCCCCCCCAGGTTGGCAGAGGAAGTGTAGCGCCCAGGATTACATTGGATAATTGACACTGGGTGAAAAACAAAATCGTGGGATAAAAATGATTTAAAAAAAAAACTCCTGCTTCTCAACTGTGTCGTATTAAGAAGCTCTATTGTTTCAGCGCGACCTCACCCTCAGGGCGTCTTACTGGTATTAATAAGTAATTGCTGCAGAGGAAAAAGTACAATATTTGCTTCTGGGGTGTAGTATTGAAAAATGTAAATACTCAAGTAAAGTAAAAGTTGTACTTCCCCCCACTGCCCCCAATGCACAAGAGATTTTCTCAACACCATGGACCCCTTTTTATTTTAGGCGGATCCACTCAGTCTCACAGCAATTGTGTTTCTTACGTAACGAGGAGGCTTGCTACCATAGCTGAAGCGCAGGTTAAAGTGTGTATGGGGGGATTTACATAGATTGTGTGCATGCTGCAGAGGGGGGGACTGGAGGCCCCCAGCCAACAAAGACAAAAATAACGAGGGCAGGATATTAGGTCAGAGCTTTAAAACGGGAGCTCTGTGACTATCACAGGCCTCGTGTTTTTATTAGACACATATAGGAAAGGGCTTGGACCTGTTGGAGGAGGGAGGACTGCATCAAACACAAAGCCATTATGTTGATGCTATACTGTAGGTGAAGGCTTGAACTTTGGAGAGGAAGGAATGCTGTACTGACATACTGTGAAGCACTGTTTCCCATTTGGTCCGTTTTTATGGGTTGCAAGTAAACATGTCCCTTTTTTCGTTTCCTATTAATATATATTGTGGCGACTGAACCACACAAAGCTCAGGAGACACGGTCATTGGGAGCCAAACAGGCAAGTTTATTCACAATTATGAATTTACAGGAGGTCGAAAATCAGGGGAATGCATCGTCAGGTAAGTATGGTCAACGGAAATGTTCATCAGGTAACTGGATAATGTCAACTTAGGTTTCTTCAGTAAAGGTAATGTAAAGCTTCTTCAGGCAAGTACGGTTAACTTAGGTCATCAGGTAAGTATCGGTAAATCAACAGTTAATTCAGATAAGTAATATTTCTCAGTATGCATTTAGGTAGGTTCATTCACATTGTTTCCTTTCCTTAGTCCAAGCTCCATTCTATGATTCTCATGCATTTCCTGGTGTCCTCATTACGTGCCCGTGGTTGCCTACGGTTTGGAGAAACACATGGTAAGTATAGGGTTTTCACAGGTAAACATAGAATGTGGTGTGAACACCCGTTTTTGTCACCCGTTTTTGTCCTCGACCGAGAGAGTCATAATGGATTGCATTTTATAGCGCTTTTCTATGCACTACGTACTTACTCAAAGCGCTTTACAACGGTCCCTTCATTCATACATTGGGAGGTGAAGCGACGATGTCGTCTGTCGAGTAAGACAGAGAACCTGGCATTTATATCTTCCGCCGGTCCACGCAGATCTGTGATGGAGTGTGCTTGTCAATGATCAGTCAGTCATCAACATGTGTGATGTTGAGTCTTTTTACTGTTTTGTGTTTTCCTGGTTCTTCGGATCACAAATGGGGTGAGAATTCTGTGAAAGCAAGTGTAAAAGAGTCACTGCCGGAAACATCTATCTATGGTTAAACAAGACACACAAACACGCACGCATGCACACAAAATCTTTTCTCTCTTTCTCTCCCTCGCTATCTCATACATAAACAATGTCTCTCTCACGCACGTGCACGCGCGCACGCACGCGCAGGAACACATAGTACACACAAACATTTGGTCCATGGCTTGAAGGCCAGCTTGTAGAACATGTCACATGTTCAAACATACCCAGATAGATGACAGGGGGGGTATAATAACACCAAGTGTTCCAGTACCCCAAGCTGAGTGGCGTGAGTCTGTGTCTCTTCCTCACCCCCAAGCTCTGCCACGCTTTAATTACATAAACCCCCTAATTGTAGTGCTATTGGCCTTTGTCTCGTGGAAATTAGCCACAAGCTAACGTAGACCTTCAGTAGTGAAAGGGTGTGTGTGTGTGTGTGTGTGTGTGTGTGTGTGTGCGTGCGTGCGTGTGTGCGTGCGTGCGTGCGTGCGTGCGTGCGTGCGTGCGCACCACATGCGTGTGTGCGTGCGTGCGCACCACATGCGTGTGTGTGTGTGTATTTTTAAGTGTATGTTTTCGCATGCCAATAAAGCTGAATTTAAATTGAATGTTCCCATTTTTGCCAGATATATAGACATTTCTCCCCAGAGAAAGCATAGTTACGTTTTACTCCGAGATTAGCAGAAACAAAAACAATGAAACGATGTAAGGATTGTTTAGACGCGTGCTCCCTGCTCAGGCACAATAAAGGATGCCGTCGGTAGTTGTGTGTTTTCGTGCTCCCTGCTCAGGCACAATAAAGGATGCCGTCGGTAGTTGTGTGCTCCCTGCTCAGGCACAATAAAGGATGCCGTCGGTAGTTGTGTGCTCCCTGCTCAGGCACAATAAAGGATGCCGTCGGTAGTTGTGTGTTGTTTAGACGCGTGCTCCCTGCTCAGGCACCATAAAGGATGCCGTCGGTAGTTTGTGTGTTTTCTGTTTTGAATGACAAAGGGAATGGAGGAGAGACGGGGCCAGTTGAGGATACATGCATGAAACTGACAATTTGAGTCTTGAGCAGGACCTCAATGCTGGACAGCTGCTTCCTGGATATGGATTACATAACGTTAATGTCCACATGTATTGTGTGTGTGTGTGTGTGTGTGTGTGTGTGTGTGTGTGTGTGTGTGTGTGTGTGTGTGTGTGTGTGTGTGTGTGTGTGTGTGTGTGTGTGTGTGTGTGTGTGTGTGTGTGTGTGTGTGTGTGTGTGTGTACACTGTGTCCTTATTCCTTGCTTTTTGTCTTCCACATGGTTGGAACAAACAGTGGAACTTGACTGTATATTTGAATGCTTCTTGTTGCGTAATGGGGTAAAGGCCGCCGTTTGATGTCGGTGTATAGCTGTTATAACTTCAATAAACAAAACCGTTGAGTTTACTTTCATTCACTGGAGTTTGTGAAAAGATTCTGAAAATATTTTGTGTCAGAACCCCCATATAAGATTAGTGTTGTTTAAAGTCAAAACAAAAGTAAAGTAAAAAAAGTAAAAAATAAAGAAATATTTAAATAAAATCTTCAGTAGTCTACAGGTTTAAAGTGGTTTAACTTATTTTTGTGCTATGAAAACATTTTGGTGGGAAACCCCTGGACCCCCCCTTGAGGACCCTTGGGGGGGGGGTTCCCTGAAGCCCACTTTGAGAACCCCTGCACTGGAGGTTGTGAAAAGACCACACTACTCAGGCCAACTGCAGCGTGGGTATTTTTTTTTTTTGCACATTTTCCACACTCATGAAGCATGGCAAATTATCACTTCTGCACCCGGAGGGGAACAATCACCCTTTAATAAAACGCGCATTATCATTTTACATACGATGATTCTCTGATTTCACCATCGCCCTTCATGACTATTCATATTTCTCTACCATTCGTTACAGCCCACTCGTCTGTGTGGCATATCGGACGCTCTCACGGGACACGCTTTGAGAGCCAATATAAACCTGTTATGTACATAAAATCAGCATTTAATGGCTGCCCACACATCTAATCTCTAGCATTGGTATGGAATGGTGTGGGGTGGGGGGGGGGGGGGGGGCAATTATAAGCTTTGAGCATGATAGAGGATGATAGAGAGTGATGGTGGGGGCTGTAAGGAGCGGGCCAGCGTGTGTTTCCCATATCAATCAAGGCCTGTGTGGATGGCGAGGCACCACCGACGGGCTAGTTAGTGCCTCATGATTGTTCCGAGGGCCTTGGCCGGGGGTTCCACTGTGTCCCCCGGGCACTGTCCCTTTTGGGCCGGCCCAGTGGGGGGCCAAGGTGGCGCCTCCGTTAGCCCCTCAAAAAAAAAAAAAAAAAAAAAAAAAAAAAAAAAAAAAAGTCCAGCCCACGTTCATGCGTCCGTTCGGATCCATCACCGCGGGGCGGTGGGGCGGTTGGGGGGGTGCAAGGGGCCGGGCCTTTGTCCGGCCGCTGCATTCTTAGGCCCATTGTGCGTCCACCGCCAACCATTTAGGGATTTTAAAGGCTCGTTTGCACAATTCCTTTTGTCAGCCGACCCTCAGCACAGAAAAGCAGGAGAGTGTATGGACGGGCGGGGGGGGTAGGTGGGGGGGTTGGGTAGCAATGGTTTTCAATGCAAAGAGGGGAAAAGGTGGGAAGAAAAAGGAAGAAATAGGAGGAAGGAGGATAAAAGACACTAAATCAGGGATTGTTTGTGATGTTCTTTTTTTCAAACCACTTTCAACCTGGCATCATGTTTGGCATGCCATTATAGGCAAAAATAACTGCTCTGAAGAGTTTTGATGTGATGCATGAGCTTCGTACGGCAAAGTATATGAAAAGGGGTTTTAAGTGGGTGATTACATGGATTGGAGAATAAATAAATCAGGGCTGGCATCCCGACAATCAAATGGTTAAGGGTGCACATGCATGGCGCAGTGCTCTGATCAGCAGAGTCCCCGGTTTGATTCCTGGCCTGGACCATTTGCTGGACGTAATACCTCCCCGTATTAAAAGCATTTCCTTTCTCTCTCCACTGAGTCAATGACTGTGTGTTAATGCATGGCCAATATTTATTTTATTCAGATTGAGCTGTCATTCTGACTATAAATGGAATATTAGGGTCCATATACGCCGTCACTGTCAATGGCAAAAATATATAATTTCATAAATTAAATCAACGTTCTGAACATGCGGTTCCATACTTGAACACCCTGCTGTCAGATGACAAAAAAAACAAAAAAAAACGTGGAAGTTTCTCCTTGGGCGAGACGGGCATCATTTTCCCATGACAGTGAGACACAAGCCACACTGGGAACACAGAGCAGCTCACATCACATGCTCTCATCCAGTCAAACAATTCGTTGCTGGCAGGAGGAGAACCTCGTATGTCCCCCAAAAAAACTGTTAAAATTCAAAAACAGCAAAGAAAATAGCAGATCTATGAGCTCAAAATGCGCACGGCGTCTTTTGAATTCGTAGATCGGCAGTTTTTGCTACGTTTGTGTGCTACTGTAGTACGAGTATATAGCGTTTATTCGCGAAAAAAGCAAAAGTTAAAATGTAGAGATAGGAGGTTTCCGACAGCAACGAAATGCTAAGCAGAACAAGATATCCACGGAGCCCCCCAGCCCCCCAGCCCCCCCCCCAGCCCCCCAGCCCCCCAGCCCCCCCCCCAGCCCCCCAGCCCCCCAGCTCCCCAGCCCCCCAGCCCCCCCCCAGCTCCCCAGCCCCCCAGCTCCCCAGCCCCCCAGCTCCCCAGCCCCCCAGCTCCCCAGCTCCCCAGCTCCCCAGCTCCCCAGCCCCCCAGCTCCCCAGCCCCCCAGCCCCCCAGCCCCCCAGCCCCCCAGCTCCCCAGCTCCCCAGCTCCCCAGCCCCCCAGCTCCCCAGCCCCCCCCCCCCAGCCCCCCAGCCCCCCAGCTCCCCGCCGCCTGAAAGAAAACAAGTTGTTATCAAAAGGGAATATTTTCCCTTTTCTCCACATTCCTGTAAACTGGGCATCGCTCTGAGGGTCCTTGGTTAGAGAATGTGTGAAGCGTGTTTTGACTATGATAAATGGTGTGTGTGTGCAGTGTGTGCACGTGGTTGTGTACGTGCGACTGTACATCCCTATTATGTGTGCGCGTGTCTGTTTGAGTGTCTGTGTGTGTGTGTGTGTGTGTGTGCGTGCGTGCGTGCGTGCGTGCGTGTGTGCGTGTGTGTGTGTGTGTGTGTGTGTGTGTTGTAATCTGCTGTTGCATAACACAGGTCCTCCTCCCCCAGGGTGCATACTTATGACATCATTAAGAAGAGCCAGGGGTCCGAGGCCCTTAAGAATGCTGCTAGAGAGATTAGTGAACTCACTGATTGGATTGATATTCAAATGCACTGATCCAGGGATTCCATCTACATCCTACTCACTGCTTTCTCAACTGCTGCTGGGTTGCTTTAGAAAAAATGTGGAGAGTTTTCCCAGATGTTCTTTGCATAAGAAAACACACACATTTGCATTGCCAAACAAGTGTCAAACCCAATCAATCAAAAGCTAAGAAATGTATGTTACAATTAAAGGGAATAGGGTCATGTGTAAACAGAGCAGTGTGTCACGTTGCAACTTGGAGAAGTTAGCTTACAAAGCCCTCAGAGTGTTCATTAGCTATTAGAAATATGTATATAGTATATGCAAGGTGCAGTTCTGATTCTGACACATGTTTTGGTCCGACGGTCATTAGACCGACAACCTACCTCTATCGCTGCCCCCACCGTTGTTCTCGCATGTCGGACTAATGCTCTGTCGGAATTACGTTCGGATCCCGTATGCAAGGGCTTGCTTGACGAGAAGCTTTTTGTATTTTTAGTTATTATATTTTTAGTTATTATATATTATTATATATATATATGTGTTTGTGTGTGCGTGTGCGTGCATGTGTGCGTGTGTGTTTGTGCGTGTGCGCAGTGCGCACGCGCACATGCACACATGGTAGGGAACCAGCCACCCATTACATGGGGGGTAGATGGTAAGAGGCTAATCTGATGCTGTGAGAGATACTTAAGAGCTCTCCCAGTTCCTTAAAACACATTGTTATCTACCTGATTAGATTTAGCACTCAACCAGAGACCAATGCATTCCTTTCTATTGCCTCTCCTGCAGGCAGAGCTGCAAAGACACAATGGAGACTAGGCATCACAATTGTTAGACTGTCACCCTACACCCTATTGTTGCTCATACACAGTCAAATCTTCAGTGTCGGTCTGGGGAATTCACCGAAAATATATCCAAACCCACATTCAGAACCAATAACCGACTTAACCCATTAAGACATGCAGAGGCCGATTCTACAAACGCTGTTTAGATCAGTAGTTCTCACACTTTCAACATTTTTCAAATATGTTTGGAAATATCAGATGTACAAGCTTTGCAGCGCGGCACGAAGTGACGTGCTGTGAGCTTGTATGCTATTTTTGAACAGACAACACAGATGCTTTCTCAGTTGGAATTGGTTAATCTCATGTAGATAAATCGAATAAGAAAATATATTTAGCTGTATTTTTATTTTGTATTTCAACGAATCAAATGAAAAATTGGATTAGATGTTTTATAATTGCATGAATGGAGTAGTCTGATTAACCACGTAACCAGCTGTATTATGGGCCACTTACCGTAGTTGTACAATGGTGGCGTACACCGTATACAATAACAGTGAAAATAGCAGATCTGTATATCTTGTAGATCGACTATTTTCACTATATTAAAACAAAAGTTCATCATTAATTGTAATCAAGGCAAATATTTGAAATAATCGGCATATTGATTTGAAGTCATATATCAGCCAGTCCTCCTATAGTAGTGGCAGCGGTGGCCGAACGGTTTGCGGAGTGGTCTTGATACCGGAAGGTCGCCAGTTCGTATCCCCGGACCGGCACGTTAAAATTACCACCGCTGAAGTGCCCTTGAGCAAGGCATTGAACCACTACCATGAAATGTTCTATGAGCAGGGCCTGGCTGTAAACAAGTATCTGATGCTTAGTCCAGTTACCCTGGGTAAATATAGTAACTTTGCTTTGCTTTGCTTTGCTTAGTAGCTCAGTGTTATTTAACTCATTCCATTTTACTGTATACAATGAGTGCAGTAGGAAGATAAGAAGGTTGACTTAAGGTCTGTACACACACTGGGAGTAATTATTCTGTTCATTCATTAGCATGAATTTAAACTGCTGGTTGTGTTATGAATACATTACACACTGAGCACCATTATAACGAGGTGTTTGAGCAACGTATTTATTTTTCAAAACTAGCTGGAGTTTTCTGTGCGAATAAAAACATCAAGCTGTATTCGAACGAGGGATCGTTTACGTGCGTCGTGCGTCCTGTGGTGTAATGACATTTAACACGTCTAATTCAATGCCTTATGATGTTAATTATCATCATTATTA
>NC_136798.1:13720557-13728057 GCF_951216825.1 Electrona antarctica
TAGAGATAGTAGTAGTCAAGGAACGGTGAACAGTGGGCTAAGTGCAAAAATAATTGTCCCGTATCCTGATGAAAAATTCAAATTCAAAAACGTGTCAAGGGGCGATGCATAGCCAAGGGTGCCAAAGGTGCCACATAGGCTCTGATGCTTGACAGCGAGTCCCGCAGCGAGTCCCACGTTTGTTTCCCCGAGCCTGGCGAAGCTTTGCTTCCCTGTTTTGTGCCTCAAAAATATCTTAGAGAAATGGATCTACAAGCTCACAGGCGGTGATCGAGCTGGGATTTTGAAAATATGGTCACCCCTAAATCAGTGGTTCCCAAAGTGAGGCCCGGGGACCCCCAGTGGTCCATGAGGGAGTTCAAGGGGGTCCCCAGCCAAATGATAGTTAGGAACCAAATGGACCCTTATGGGTCTGTAACTCAGAGAGCGTACAAATGGAACCAAATGGACCCTATAACCACTGCCCTAAGTCAAGGAGAAGTAACACTCGCCACCATACAGGAAGCACAGTGTGGTTTCTTGTGAGGGGCTCAGAAGTGGTCCGACATGGCCTCTGCTCCCACCGCACCGTGACCTCATACCACCGCCTTCCCGGGAGCGCACGTACGACAAGCAGATGAAGAGGAGAAAGAGTGGCGGCTTTGTGATAATAAAGGCGACCGCAGTGCGGTTTGGGGTGATGGATCGCCGGGTGAAAACTGATGAGTTGTCAGATCCGGCTGGGCCAGATGTTTGCATCTCAACGCTCCCAGACTTCTGTTGCACTCGTGGAATGATGCATCGTCCATCATCACGAAATGTACACGCACAGTACAGTCAGATATAGAGTCGGGTCCATCATTATTTAGACATCTACATATTTAAAAAACATATGCTGGGTAGACAGATAGACGGATACATGGATAGATATGGGTAGGCGGTGGATGGATGGATGGATGGATAGATGGAATCGGATAGATGGACAATGTTTCCCCCCAGCCAGAACCTGATTGTGTGGCGGGAGGTTTCACAAGTGCACACGCGCGCAGTGCACTGACCTGTGTGGGAAAAGATGCAGATCTTTTGCGGTCTTTTGTGGTTATAGATACTGTAATTGAATGGGTGACTATACTTACAGCTGCTGGTGGGGAGCTACTCTGCTCCTTAGCGCTCAGATCTTGTGTACTGCCGGCCTACTGTATCTGGTTTTAATTTCAGGCCTAGCGAGCTAAAAGCTAACAAGGCCATAACGAGGCCATAACGAGGTCTACTGCTGATCTGTATAACATTGTGGAATTTATCCAAAGCCTATAGCGAAGTCCATTGTACAGATATTGCAGGTCATCATTTCTTAACGCCATTCCGAGTAAAAAGCTATCGGTAACAGCAGGTGCGAGTATTGATTTGGCCACAGCCTAACAGGGTGCCACCATCTTTGTTCATTTGAACGCACAACTGCAGATTGTGGAAGTATATAGGAAGTAGAAGAAGCACATGAGACATCAGAGCTCACTAGTAACTGACATTATATGAAAATAATTTGCCAAAGGAAACCCAAACGAATCACAAATGATCTGCGTCGACTGACGGGGTCTCGACTCATTCAGGGTCATGATTGCGTGGCGGCCCTGCAATAATGCATATAGATAAATAGATACTATGGATGGCTGGACGGATGGTTGAATGGATAGACGGATAGCGTTTATATATTTCACGCGTATGCATTCTAACCCACTGAAGAATAATGAGGTGTCTCCGTCTTGCGAGTGGTAGGCCAGAGGCGACAGAAGAGGAGTCCATACTCCACAGGCCTGAATAGGCTGCTTTAGTACCTGCCACTAACATGTAAATTGCACCCTCAGAAAGTGAACGAGCCACTTCCATTGTCTCTAATGGCCTCTTGTTAGGAAAGCCGCCTACAGTGTGAATTTGAGGTTGCGTGTAGTGTGTGTGTGTGTGTGTGTGTGTGTGTGTGTGTGTGTGTGTGTGTGTGTGTGTGTGTGTGTGTGTGTGTGTGTGTGTGTGTGTGTGTGTGCGTGTGCGTGCGTGCGTGTGCATGAGTGAGTGAGTGTGAGTGAGGGCAAATCCCAGCTTCCTTTTACGTTTACTGCATTCAGCAGGAAACACAATTAGGCCAATCAAAGTGAAAGGAGGGGGCCAGGCGAGGGGGAGAAAGGCTAGAGCCGCGTTTTTATGAACCTGGTCAGTGAAACGGCAGCATTGTGGCTCGTACGGCGCTGGGCCGGCAGGTTTTTGATGTAGAGGGGTTCTCTAGCGGGCGTCTGACTCTCGTTAAAGCCGGGGACTGACGTACAATTAAAGATATATGGCCCGGGACAGCCGTGTGATTCGGATACATTAGCGGATTGGATTTTAAAGGGTAGCCCAGTAAATACTATTCTTCAGCACTAATGCAAGCTTGCACGTGCCCCTGTGTGTGTGCAGTGAATTAGCTGTCACTTTAAAAGTGCAATTTTTTTTAAAAGCGCGTTAAAGGAAGTCAATTAAAAACGGATGTTAGGGAGATTAATATTTTGGCCCGCAAATTGCCGCGTCTGCAGAGATGGTTAAAGAGATAGGCTTGGGGGGGTAATCCCAGATGCCTCTCTTCTCGTTTGTCTTTTCTTTTTTCAAGGGTGACCATAATTCAAAAACCTTTAATCACTTAAATCCGATTAAAAAAATAGCTAAAATAGCTAATCTATAAGCTCACCACACAAGTGAGTTTGTAGATCGGCTATTTTAGTTATTTTGATCATTTCTTTCACTTTTTAATTTTATTTTAATTTTTGTTTTCATCACGATGGTGGACAATTATTTTAGCACTTTGCACAGTGACCACACCTTTCAGCAGAACAGAACACGATGAAACATCTACTCAAGCACTCAAAACAAGCGTTAAAGCTGAAAACCTGGGACAATATAATTTTGTAGTCGTTGTTTTATAGCAGCAGTTTTCAACCAGTGGTCCCCCGGGTTCCAGGTGGTCCCCAGCTAAATGATTAAAAGTTGGTAACCAAATGGACCCTTATACAGTAGATCTTTAACTCTTGAGAGTGTAAAATTAAACCAAATGGACCCTTATGGGGGTTAAACATCTGCATTACTTAATTTACAAGAAGTCTACATAATTTGGGAATGGAACTGTGAACCAAATCCTGTTTTCGTTCTGGGTCTTTGAGAGGCTAAATCTCATCAAATGGTCCGTGGCTCAAATGCTGAAAAAATGATGGGCCTTGATATGAAAAGGGTTTAATACCACTGTTTTATAGTGTCTTCGTGACATTTGTCAGGACTCGGGGTCAGGACACCCAGCTTGAACGCCCCCAAAGCGTGACGTCCTCATGGTCACCGTAGTGAGCCCAGACGCCTCTCTTCTTCTCCTTGATCTTCTCCTCTTCCATCTCCCTCGCTCTTTATCTCCATCCCTGGAAAGCGTCCACGTCGGCCGCCACTCAGAGACACGGTTTTACTCCCTCCGCTATAGAAGCGAGGGTGGGCAGTTAGGGAGGGGGGGGGGTTGCTATTGGAGGTATACATAAAGGAAAGGGAGGGGGGTGTTTAAAAAGTTATTGAATCAGGAAATTCCTAAATCACTCAGGGTGAGGTGGGTTAGTGGTGGTTCTGGTGGTGGTGGTGGGGGGGGGGGTGCATTTCGAGGCTTAACTGACCCTCTATACGTCCACTCTCCCCCTCCCTGCTCTCTCTCTCTCTCTCTCATGCCCCCCTGGGCGGGCTCAAAAGTGGGCTCACTGGATGGGCCCTTAGTCAGCACATGTGGAATGGGGAGGGGGGCACAGACAATAGGTCCATTCTGCCAACAATGGGGGGCATTTAGACCGTCACATACCCCGGTGACTCCAGGGGAGGGGATGTGGAGAGGGGGAGGGGGAGCAGTGGAGCTCGGGGGCTTGGGACATCAATGGGAAAAAAGCTGGCTATAGAGAGGGGTCAGCGCTGGCCAAAAGCTAAGCTTACCTATAGGCCGGGTCAAAGGTCACTGACTAGCCATCGACGCACAGAGGAATCCCTGTGGTAAAGCAGAAAAGACACAGAGGTGCTGGGGAGGGTGGGGGGGGGGGATGGGTAACATTAGAACACAGTGCTTCTCAAAGTGGGGTGCAGGGACCCTCAGGTTTCCTTGAGGACGTTCCAAATGAACCCTTATGTACACTTTCAGAGTTATGGGGGTCCTGTAAATTAAAAACATTTTAGAACCGCCTATTTTAACAGAAAGACAAGACAGCACAATTCTGGGGTTAGAGAAATAGAATAGTGCGTGTGCGTGTGTGTGTGTGTGTGTGTGTGTGTGTGAGTGTGAGAGAGTGTATGTGTGAGTCAGTGGGGGGTGTCACACAGGCAGTATAACATAATTTTACTAGCCAACGTATCCTTGTCTGACTTCGAGTCTATCGATTTTACCAACGGTGGAGTGAAGAAGTGACTCGATCCCATCCAGAACTAGCCACCACATTTCCCTCCTTCCGTTCCACACGGCTCGGTGCCCCGTGTCTCCTACCTCCCCTCTCTCTCTGGTCCACACGGCTCTGTGCCCCGTGTCTCCTACCTCCCCTCTCTCTCTGGTCAAATCAAAGGCTGATACTCTAGACGCGATGAATGACATTGATCTTAATCTGTGAGGAGCGAGGGTAATTTGGATGGGTGTGTGTGTATACGCGGAACAGGGAGAAGGTCAGGGGGTCTGTGGAGAGAGAGAGAGAGAGAGAGAGGAGGGAGAGAGGGAGAGAAAGAGAGAGAGAGAGAGGAGGGAGAGAGAGAGAGAGAGGGAAGATGATCTCTCCACTACGGCGAGGGTACAAAGCGAGGGTGCGAGCTACAGGAGCGCTCTCCCCTCACAATGCTGCCCCGAGGATCGTTAAGTGATTGTGTTACAGAGAGAACAGGTGAACTGCGTCTCTCTCTCTCTCCCTCGCTCTCTCCGCCTCATCTTTTATATTTTCCCTCTCTATTATGATTTACAAGGCTATTCTTCTCCGCCTCCCAGCCCCCATGACTCGCGCTGTTCTTTTGATGACAACCCACTCGCTGCCATTGTACCTGGCCCCTCTTTGAAGTGCCCTAAGTCTTAAATGATGATGAGACAAGGAGAGCGCTTTTCTTTAACGGCCGGGGCAAAAAGAGGCTCTTGTTTCTGACAGGTGTCTTTTATAGAAGGGAGTGTGCTGGACTGGTGTTTTGTTGGGGATCGAGTTCCGCCCTGCCCCGTCACCTGCTAATTGAATAACATTAGCTTGCCATCTGTGGAGATTTACTGGAACTGTCTTTGGTGTACTGTATAGATTACAGATTAGGGGGGGCTGGAATAACGTGAAAATGACTCATGGAAAACAAAGCCCCAGATGCTTCATTCCATTGTTGCTCTCAGTCGGTGCCAAACACTCTTTGTTGTGGCTTTGGCGATGACAAACAGTCGAACAGAACTGACCACTTCTGTCATCACCTCCTCCGAAAAGCTGGAGCTCAACGGAAGAATGAGTCACGAATTGGGCTTAAAACCGGAAGGTCGCTGGTTTAAATCCTCGGCAAGCATCTGGACAGGGAAAGAGAGTGAGGATGAGAGAGTGTCCTCACCGCGTCCATCTGGCTCGGCCTCCTCAATCCTCAAGACCATGCAGGCTTGGACAATGTGGGACATGTACACTGTTCTACCGGCCCCATGCACCCACAATAGATATTTACATGCGTATCTAATGTGTTTTGAGCTTGTAGATCTGTTATTTTTGTCTTGTGACACCAGCACACAATGAAGCTGGAAAGCTTGCAATGTTTGCAACCACGCTATACTGTACATGACACCAACGTGTTTCTCAAAGCAATGCACAGCACACACACACACACACACACACACACACACACACACACACACACACACAGTCACGCACGCACGCACATGGTTTCTGAACAGAAATATTGAGGGTTGATATTGTTGCTTGCATAATGTTGACACTGGCACTGAAGCAGACAGTTTTTTTTGTCTTTTTTTGCCTTGTCTTGTTATTGTCTCCGCCATGCCAGACAACCGAAGGCCGGAGACTGTTTTGTTCACACCTCACACAAATCAGTACACAAGGTTGGCTTCCAAAGTTTGAACATAATGTCGAAGTTCGAACTGCTGTGAAACTTTGAGTGCACATTCCTATAGGCCAAGGAAGAAATATATAACTCTTGGACTGTAGGTACATACAATTCAAATTAAATTCCTTCATTCAATCATTACACCTGCAGAAATAGATTATTCACATCCATCTTTTGTAAGATCGTCGCACTCTGCATGTAAACGGAAGGCTGTGCTCTGAAAACCAAAGATTCTTGGTTTAAAACCAAGGTTGAGTTGTACGTGGCTCTAATCGTTCTTGTACATACAGTTGGGTGCCACCGATATTGTCCCTTATCATTTGACCCATTTAGACCTCAACATTTTAAAAAAATCCTTCTAAATCCTCCAGTTTTCTGAAATACATATTTTCACGATTTTTCAAAAATAGCAGACCTACGAGCTCGTAGCGCGCCACTCGGTGGCGCGCTATGAGCTTGTAGATCTGCTATTTTTCAATAGCTAAATTATAACATAATATTTAAAACACCAAAAGGGGTTTTGCGCAGATCACGCAAACCTCAGCAAAAAGAAAAGGACAATATCGATGGCCTCCAACTGTAAGACAACTGATCTTGAAGCACATGGTAGAGTAATAGAGACCGCAGAGGTAGTTGGTTCAAGTCCACGATGATCGTCACACTGCATGTACATCTGATAAGGCTAAGTAATAGTTGTGACAAAAATCCTGCATGTTTCTGTGGTGTGGGAGCTGTGTCAGTGGTACAACGTTTGGGGTTCAGGAGGCACATTTTCACATTTCCACTGTCCATCTAAATTCTATACGGTTAAGTATTTAGTTCTCACTTGGATCTTCCAGGCCAGCATGGAACAAGCAATAAGGTCAGGGAATATAGTTCGAAGGTTCTATAGGTTCAAAGCTAAAAAACGACTAAATCAACCATGAACTCAAATTGGTGCGATTAAA
Organism: Electrona antarctica; assembly: GCF_951216825.1. Lineage (NCBI taxonomy): Eukaryota > Metazoa > Chordata > Actinopteri > Myctophiformes > Myctophidae > Electrona > Electrona antarctica. The sequence continues at coordinate 13,727,580 of NC_136798.1, forward strand.
ATAAACTGGTTCAAAAAAGAGTTAGTGTCGAAGTGTCCTTGAGCAAGTCACTGAACCCCTAATTGCTCCTGTTTGGTGCCTTGCATGGTTTCCGCCGCCATCGGTGTATGAATGTGTGTGTGTGTGTGAATGGGTGAATGTAATGCACAATCTATGTAAAGCGCCTTGGATAAAGGCGCTATATAAATGCACCATTTACCATTTATCAAATACTCCACTAAAACAGCCATTAAAACCGGCTGCTATCTGAACGACTCGACGCAGAGCATGGCACCCCCTTGGGTTGTCGTGAGCACATGCGCCCAACTTTCCCAAGTTTGAATTCGGTCAGTCAGTCGGTTCTCGAAAACACGTGAACTAGATGGACGTACAGACATACGATACGGACGTACAGAGATTTCACACATTTATTGTAAGAAAATATGGTTAAGAACACATATAAATGTAATACAAAATGTAGTGAGTAATAATAATCATC
>NC_136798.1:13730557-13742337 GCF_951216825.1 Electrona antarctica
GTGGGGGGTATGGGTGGGCCGCGGGTCTATGGTGCTGATGCAGTACAGGACAGTATGGGCCTGGGTGTGTGGGGGGGTATGGGTGGGCCGCGGGTCTATGGTGCTGATGCAGTACAGGACAGTATGGGCCTGGGTGTGTGGGGGGGTATGGGTGGGCCGCGGGTCTATGGCGCTGATGCAGTACAGGACAATATGGGCCTGGGTGTGTGGGGGGGTATGGGTGGGCCGCGGGTCTATGGCGCTGATGCAGTACAGGACAGTATGGGCCTGGGTGTGTGGGGGGTATGGGTGGGCCGCGGGTCTATGGCGCTGATGCACTACAGGACAGTATGGGCCTGGGTGTGTGGGGGGGTATGGGTGGGCCGCGGGTCTATGGCGCTGATGCACTACAGGACAGTATGGGCCTGGGTGTGTGGGGGGGTATGGGTGGGCCGCGGGTCTATGGCTCTGATGCACTACAGGACAGTATGGGCCTGGGTGTGTGGGGGGTATGGGTGGGCCGCGGGTCTATGGAGCTGATGCAGTACAGGACAGTATGGGCCTGGGTGTGTGGGGGGGTATGGGTGGGCCGCGGGTTTATGGCTCTGATGCAGTACAGGTGGAACAGTTGTTCCCAAACCTTTCAGCCCGTGACCCAAACAGAAATTTGATATTCGCCTAGTGAAAATAGCAGATCACAGTGTGGCGCGAAATGGCTATTTTCACGAATATTTTTTCAAACATTTGTTCTAATTTATGGAATTTCTCAGATTTTTCTTTCATTTCTTCATGAAATTGTTCATCAGTGTAATAAAGGCTGGATAGCCGAAACGTTTGTCTCCAGTCCAAAATGCAAGAATAAATTGAACTAAAATGCAGTCTTGGTGTGTGCGAGCCATTACCGTTATTTATATGATATGATTTGAACGGGTAACGCACCTTAAGTCAGAGCGCGGTGGTCACATGAAGAGTTTTCTGAAAATGTTTTGAAATAATAATAATGAAAAACCAAAATGTGGGGAACAAAAAATAAAGGGACTCATGTCCATGGCCCACAAATGGGCCCCAACGCAGTTTTTGGGAAACAGTGTCCAGAATATATTGTAGGTGTAGGCCCTACACCTACAATATATTCTGGACACTGTATATATATCAGCGCCATAGACCCCCTACACTGTAGGGGGTCTATGGCGCTGATGCAGTACAGGACAGTATGGGCCTGGGTGTGTGGGGGTTGAATAGGGTGTTGTAGGGTAGAGCAAATACACACCCCTCCTCCTCCGCCTCCAGCCGCTCCCCTCAAGCTTGTGGTATGATGGAGGGTGAGGCGACTGAACACACAGCTGTCCTCCGCCATTATCAGTGATGGATGAAGCCATGGCCACGGCATCAATGGCATGCCCCGCGCTCACTCACTCCAATGTGTCCGTTTTGTGTGTTAAGGCCGAGTGTCTGTTGTTTTGTGTGTGTGTGTGTGTGTGTGTGTGTGTGTGTGTGTGTGTGTGTGTGTGTGTGTGTGTGTGTGTGTGTGTGTGTGTGTGTGTGTGTGTGTGTGTGTGTGTGTGTAATGTGATGTGCAGAGTGATTGTGTGTCTGGATGCAAATTTGTCGCTTTTGAAAGAGAGAGAGAGAAAGCTTGAGATAACAGTGAACAAAGATAACATATAGGCGACATGTTTATTTTGGCTCTCTTGTTTTCCTGTCTTTCTGTAAACTGTGTTTTACTGCACAGCTTTCCAGCTATTGAAGTGAATATAGCGTTTTTGTGGTTGTGTTTTTGGTGCCTTATGATCCATAAGGGATGAGTCATATAAGACAAGACGCGAATATAAAAGCTCATTCATTCTCTCTCTCTCTCTCACACACACACACACACACACGTGCCCACTCACACGCACAGGTAGGGGTAATACAAACACACAAGACAGGTAAAAGAGAGGAAATGTGTGCTCAGGGAAGTTTTCCTGTCAACACAACCTTGTCTGACGGGATTTTTTGGGGCTGATGGGCTGCTCTCTCTGTAGTCGCTACAGTTCAGTGTTTTAACTGCCAAACTGTCTCCGCTCCCCCGACAGCTCCACTTGCATCCGTGTACAGCTGGAAACAGGATCCAGTAATTGTCTTTCAGTCGCTGAAGTAGTTTAGCGCTCATATACTCGTGTAAATGTCAAAACAAAACAGCTTCTTCTCCTATAGCCGCTCCGCTCTACGGCATCTCAACAGAACAACCACAGAAAGCCCTGACTCCACTACTTTCTGCTTCTTTGGAACCATTCTTTGTAGTTCAAGGGCATACTGGAGGAGACTAAACACACTAAAGCCCAATCCTTTACGTGCTGTAAATAGACAATTTTCAAGCTCACATCGCAGGCTCTATATGCACACAGAAGAACTCTTCCTACGTCCAGGCCCCTTTCCCTATACTTCCTTCACAGGTGTTACTGATGATACTAATTTAGGCTCTGTTCCATTTAGTGTACAGTGGTTCTCAACCTTTTTCATTTCAACTTAAAGTACCCCATAACTCCCATAACACCCGGGTGTGTAACTCTGAGACACTGTGCAGAGGTACACACACCTGTAAGGGGCCATTTGGAACCCACTCAAGGACACTTTGAGACCCACTGGTGTAGCAGAGTGTTTCCAGTGAGCCAACATGCACAATAGCATCATCACCCTGTCTCTGTTTGAGCAGAATGGAACAGAGCCTTCATTAGTATCATCTGTAACACCTGTGAAGGAATATAGCCAGGGAAGGGGCCCAGGTTCTTTCCAAAATGGCGTGTGTGCTTGGAATCCATTGTCGCCATGCACGTGACACCATCATATACGACAGAACATAAATTAAGCATAACAAGTCTAGGAAGACAAAGGATGCCGTGTAGGAAGGCAAAGGCATTTGTCTGGTGTACAGTAAAAAGCCCATATGGAAGCAGAATGCTCCGGGTAGTCCAAACATCTGACAGTGACCAATATGCTATAGTGGCTCGTATGCGAAACGGCTGGTGGTGTGGCGAGCGTTAAATCGAATCAAATGCGTTCTCCGCACTCGCTCTGTCAATTAGAGAAATCAATGCCATGGCTGAGTTGGCAATCGCGGCGTGGTCTGCCAGTCTAGACGGTAACCCATGTCCTTCATTCAAATTAGCCAATGTTGTATGAATATCATTATGCCCTTAGTAGGAGACAAAGCTGTTATGAGTCCAATGTATAATGCTCCAGGAGAATTACTCCTGTTATTAACCTTGCGCATAATCCTAAAAGCTTGCAGACCGATGTCCGGAAACGCTAACCACAATCCCTGGCCGGGGTTTCCACTGATTAGATTAGTGAGATGCACTGACTCATGTGCGCACAATACCATTGTCTGACTCAACAGCTGTCAAAGGCGGGAGATGCGCGTAAGCCACTAATTAAATATGATAATTTATTTTATCCTCTTAGACAGGCGAATTATGACTGTGGGAGGTGGAGGGGCAGGATCCGGGCGAGGCCTAATTTTTGTCCTAATTTGCCCAATTCACAGTTGCTAATTAAACGCTAAAGAGTCGTTCAGGGGCAATGTTTGTCATGTCACACGACACACGCTGCACACGCACACACACACACACACACACACACACACACACACACACACACACACACACACACACACACACACACACACACACATTCAGGGACAGGGTCTGTGGAGCAATGTAATAGTTTTTCAGCGGACTTTGAAACCAATGTAAGCGCAGAGTTAATAGAAATTCAGTCATTTGCATTGGTGCTGCAGTGTGTTGATTAGATTGAGACTGGAGGTTCTGTCTGGAAGTCACTGATCCATCAGAGAGAGCTGACAGTGCAGCAGACAGGCTCCTAATGTACCGGTCACGGACCAAAGACATATGTCTTTGGTGATGCCAACTCTGAGAGTGTACAAACGCAACATTTGGTTTCGTGTGTGTACTGTCAGAGTTAACCACGTAACCACATGTCATAGGCGTCTCATCATAATAGGCAATATAGGCAAACATTTGGATGGGACAGGCGAAGAAACATAGCCAATCTACAAGCGCACAGCGCGTCGCAACACTTATACCTGCCTCTCTCAAACGACACTTTATTCATAGAGTTTGTTGTTCACCTTTTGGGGCCTAGTATGTACACATGTATAGGGCTAAAGCATGTGTACCAATGAGTAGGGATGGCACATACTCTCCGTTTGTTGCACACGACCAACACATCACAATCACATTGACCATAACATATCGGTGGGGAGCTGTCTCATTGTCTAACTAACACAATGGTTGTTCCCAACAGTGGGTCGGGACCCATTTGTGGGTCGCGGACACATTTTTATGGGTCCCTTTATTTTTTGTTTCCTACATTTTGTTTTTGATTATTATTATTATTTATTTTCTCTTTTTTTTAAACAGGGGGGCACGGTCGGCAGCTAGAAGGTCCTGGGTTCAATTCCCACTGGTAGTCTGGGGACGCTGTGGGTGTGTTCTCTCCTCTGCGGCATCAGTGTCCATAGCCTGGGTGGGGTCACAAAAAACATGCTGTAATCCTGGTACTCTATAAACTGCCTCCTCCTGGCCAGCCGGGGCGCCTGATGGAGGGGAAAGGAACCGGTTGGAATAACGTGTTCTTTCCACGTGCTACGTCCAACCGGGGAAACTCCCCCCTGTCAGGTGAAAAGAAGTGGCTTGGACTCATCATGCATAGAAGGAAGCAAGAGGTCAGTCCGTTGCTCTCCCCAGGTTGGCAGAGAGAGTCTACGCCCAGGATTACATAAAATAATTGACACTGGGTGAAAAAAATGGGTTGCAAAATTGTGGGATACAAATTATTATTAGGAAGAAAAAAAAAGGATTTTCAAAAAATATTTAAACAAATTAAATGTTGTTTTTCCTGTAATTTCATGAAGAAATAAAAGAAAAAAGCAGCGCTTTGTGAGCTTGTAGATCTGCTGTTTTCACTAGTTTGGGTTCTGCATGGCAAACGTCTAATTTCCTTTTTGGGTCTTGAGCTAAAATGTTTGGGAACCACTGCTCTAACACAAATCTATATAACTGCTAGCCCCCCCCCACCCCCCCCCCCCCCCACCCCCTCTCTCTCTCTCTGCCTCTCCGATTCATTAACCCAATTTCCACTGAGCTCTGTCCCACATGTGTCAGCCAGGACCCCGGTGAGGATTCCACCAGCGCCTGCACCACCACCACCACCACCACCACCGCTGCCTCCAACCCCCTGAATGGCTGCCCCACGCCCTACCTCACCCCCCACCTCGCACTGCTGCCTCGTCACAGCCTGCAGAGCCATGGAACCGACAGATAACTGTCAAGGGCGTAGGTCACCCCAAAAGTGTCCGTGAGTGACCCCATCTGAGACCCCCCCACCCACACACACACACACACACACACACACACACACACACACACACACACACACACACCAACTGAACTCACACACCCACACACACTTCAATCTTTGATCGATCCTCTGATCTAACTTGGGATATCTTATATATATATATATATATATATATATATATATATATTGGGTATCGGCTAAATTGTTATTTTAAACATTGTGTGGCATCTGCTTCAAAAGAAACTCAGGAGACACGTTTCACAGGGGCCAAGCCGCCAAACCAGGGAAATGTAGTCAAACAGTGTTTCCACGGCAGGCATGGAGTGATATAGCAAGGTGAGTACAGTTCATTGTCACACCATTTGAACACCACAATCGGTATCGGCCAAGAATTTCAATATCGGTGCATCCCTAATATATATACTGTATACAGTTTATTAATCTCCTATCTTCTGTTTGTCATCCTTTTTACACCGGGGTTGAGATTGGGGACAAATTATTGATTTAATGTATTACACATGGGAGACCGAGGTTAAGTTGCAGGCAGTTCGTTAGGGAGAGGTTATTTACTTAAGCACTTAAGCCCTGTGTCCTCCGTCGCACGACCAATATAGTAAAAATAAAGGATCTGCAATCTCACAACACATTGCAGTGTGATGGCTTATGAACTTTTAGATCTGCTATTTTTGGAAAAGTTTCATCACATTTTACTTTTAGAAGTAGGTCGGGAGTGGCTTATTGTCGGTATCAGCCGGTAACACGCGGAAGTCTGTCCCCGTTACATTGCGCTATAGCGGCTAGACCCCTGGGACATGGATTGCTGAGGTGGAGCGCCACACCTACCGTCAGCTCCCAGTACTTCCTGCACGACTCGCCGCACCCAGGTCGTGCTACTCATATACGCCGAGTTGGCGGGGCCCGGGATCGAACCCATGAACCTGTGGTTCAAAGGCGAGAGCTCTGCCGACTGAGCTACCATTTTGGGACATTTTCAATTATAATAATAAGTAACATGAACCAAAATAGGGGTGCCAGGTTTAAAATACTGTTAAAACCGGCAAGGGTAGAGTGTAATTTTAGATTTTTGTGTTGGCTATTCAAAAATAGCACATGTACAGCTCGTCTCTTCCTGCAGGCTCAAATGGTTGAATATGTTACTATTGTGTTACCAAACGGCAAAGTTTAATATGTAGAACTTAAGCATGTATGTAAATATTTTCATATTAGCACCAACACACGTTATTAGCTTGAGAAGGGCGAGTCGAGTTGATTTCCCAAGTCAAAGAAAGCAAATGTAAACCGGAGTTTGAGCGCAATAATCCTTCACTCAGACTCAACTCTGCTTTTTTTTAAAACATGTCTTCCCTGGCACTGGTCACTGTCACCCTCCCTAGCTCAGGGGTCGCGGGGTCAGGCTCCCCTCGAGCTCCTGGAGATCAAACAGGGCACTGATTCGGCCCCCAATGGACCCCGTAATGACCGTTAAATCAACCATTACATCACGAGGGGAGTGCGGATGTTGTCAAGGGCCCTTAGATGTGCATGCATGAATACACACACACACACAAACACACACAAACACACACACACACACACACACATGCACGCATGTATCACGCATGCACATTATGCTCACACACATACATGCATATTCAACCAATATTACATAAAGACACATACTTAAACACACTAACTGTGGCCAATGGTTCTCAAAGTGTGTTCTGGGCATCCCCAGGGGTACAATCTCACTTGTACATTTGCTTTGAATAATTTAGATTCGTTGTTTTTTAACACAAATCTTCTCTTCCGGGGGTTTCTGGCTGGCACAAACTGTTTTCAGATGGGGGTCCAATATGCGACATTCTAAATCCTACCCGGGTTGTGCTTATAACCACGCCCCGCTTCTGTGGCCAACGCGGAAGTGCCTCTCGCCTACAACGACTGCGGAGTAGACTTAACTATGTAACTCAGCGAGGGAGACCCACCGTCTCAAGCTAACTTGAGCCACGTGAGACACCACTGAGCGAGCGAGTTGCCATGTTGAGTTGCGCCGACTGCCACTCAAAGTGGCTACTGGTGAATCACAGCACTTCCTTGCACAAATACATATCAATTTGGGGTCCTTGGCACGAAAAAAGTTTGAGAACCACTGCCCTGTAAGCCAGTGGTTCTCAACGTGGTGTCCAGGAACCCTCGAAACTCCTTGGGGGGGTCCAGATGGACCCTTACAGGACTGAGAGTTGCCAGGGTTCTTGAAATCAAAACGTTTGAGAACCACTGCCCTATAGCATAAACAATATAAGCATACACACACACGCATGCACGCACGCACGCACGCGCACAGGGAAAGACCCTTGGCCCCTGTTACGTAGTCGTATGACGTAGACCATTCCTTTTCCTTTCCGTACTTCAAAAGAAGGGACATTGGTGGTCTGAGAGGTATGAGAAATGCAGTAGCCCACCGCAGTCTTGCTCAAACATAAACTGTTGCTCTGTGCATTGATTGGTAGTGTAAACCAACAGGGGAGTTGGAAGGGGGCCATTTAGGGCCTGAGGTGACACCGGTAATGCGCAATTAGCCTTCAATCGATGGCGTCCCTCTCCGAAGTTTCACTCCTGCTCAAGACGGCGGCGTCCCCAGGCCGGTCATCCGTTCAACCGCGTGTTTGAGACACAGACATGTAAGGGATGGTTTAGCTTTAGCATTTAATTTGGTTTACAGGGCGTGCAGTGTTTATTGGACCTGCAGACCATTTGTTATCCGTTTCCTCTTGAAATGAGGCCATGAATCAATCCACGTGCATATGTACAAACACAGAGGCACCCCGGTGATTACTGCAAATAAACACACACACACACACACACACGTGCGCGTGCTCACGCGCCACCCCACACACACATACAATGGGATAAGCACACGCGCTTATTTGCTATCGCTCGCTCTCTCTCTCTTACACACACATGGGGTTGCATGCACAGTACATGATCGCATGCGTGGACACCAGAGCTCATTACTGTAAAAGAATCGTACCCACGCACGCTTTTCTCCCTGCAGCGTACTGGAGGCTATATATGAGTTATGGACCTGAGGTTGTGGCACATATGGCGACCACATTACAGGGACCTGCTGAAGGGGTGTGAACCCCACTGTCCTAGGCCCCATGTAGTGGACTGCCACCACTTTTACACACCGACCACATTACATGTTTTATCTTGTGGCATGCCCATTATGTGACCAACCGCTTGCACTCATTTCATACTAGCAAGCCTTACTGTAGAAATGTATGTTTGCATACCCATTTAGACCTGAGGCCGATTAAAAAAATGGGTTCTAAATCCTAACAGTTTTCTGAAAAACCTATGTCAGTAGCGCTCAACCTTTTCCATTTCAAGGACCCCCAGAATGATTTGTATTTGGCCACGGATCCCCATCTGAGAATATGTTGTTCCAAGGACCTCCCAGAAGGAAAGAATTTATATTCCAAGATTTGCGCCACATTTTAACGATAACATTTTAACAAAAATAGCAGATCTACAAGCTCGTAGCACGGCACTTGGTGCATGTCACGCTATGAGCTTGTAGATCTGCTATTTTTTCAATAGCTAAAGTATAACGTAATCCTTAGAACACCAAAAGGGGTTCCCGTCCTGAATGGGTTAACTCAGGGTATGTCTGTCTGTATATGTACAGCATGTTTGTCCACTCAAAAGCAGACCAATCATGTTGCTACTGTACGTGCATGTGTCATGAAACAGAGGTACCTGCCGGCATGAAAGGCAGCAGCCGCTGCTGTTGTACGCTACTGGCTCCGCTGCCAGTGAGGAGCCCCCACTGGGAGGATGTAGCGCGTCCATCCTACTCCTCCTGTTCAGCATTCCCCCGGTGCTGACAGGCTACACCCAGAAGTACGTACAGCAACAAAGGTCATCCTCCCCACCCGCCTTACCTCCTGAACACGGCCTAATTATGTTCGTTTTGGTCAAATCGGATACAAGGTGGTGGGTAAGGTTACCACCTTCGGTTCTTATTTGGATGTCTGTCTGTCTGTCTGTCTGTCTGTCTGTCTGTCTGTCTGTCTGTCTGTCTGTCTGTCTGTCTGTCTGTCTGTCTGTCTGTCTGTCTGTCTGTCTGTCTGTCTGCATGCATGCCTGCCTGCCTGCCTGCCTGCCTGCCTGTCTATTTATTTATTGAATCTCTTTGTTACAAAAAGCATTGTTCTTGTGAAATTGATACCAAACGAAGTGCATGAAAGTTTGGTCATGGCATTTTTATTGATATTGGTAAAGTATCTATAAAGACGTATATATATGTTATCTACTGGTCGATCTTCTTTCCGACTCTCATCTATAGTCATGAAATATGGGTCATGTTTTCTCAGGAGAGCTGCTGTCTGTCATCTCCCTTAGGGATGAGGTGACAAGTTCAGTCCTCATGAAAGACCGTTCCTTTATAGACATGAGTCAATTGAGGCGGTTTGGGAATGGATGCATCCCGGTCGCCTCCGCAGGGAGGTTCTCCATGGACGCCTCCTCAGGGAGGTTCTCCATGGACGCCTCCTCAGGGAGGTTCTCCATGGACGCCTCCTCAGGGAGGTTCTCCATGGACGCCTCCTCAGGGAGGTTCTCCATGGACGCCTCCTCAGGGAGGTTCTCCATGGACGCCTCCTCAGGGAGGTTCTCCATGGTCGCCTCCTCAGGGAGGTTCTCCATGGACATCCAGCCGGTCGCCTCCTCAGGGAGGTTCTCCATGGACGCCTCCTCAGGGAGGTTCTCCATGGTCGCCTCCTCAGGGAGGTTCTCCATGGACGCCTCCTCAGGGAGGTTCTCCATGGACGCCTCCTCAGGGAGGTTCTCCATGGACATCCAGCTGGGAGGCGGCCATGGGGCAGACCATGGGGCAGACCATGGGGCAGACCAAGGACTAGCTGGAGGGATTCTTTATGCTCCATACTGCCTTGGGAACCATGGGGCAGACCAGGGACTAGCTGGAGGGATTCTTTATGCTCCATACTGCCTTGGGAATGCCTCAGGATTCCCCCAGTCAGAACTGGCTGCATGGGAAAGGGAAAGTCTGGGGATCCCTGCTGGAACTGCTACCGCCGAGACCCGGCTTTGCATAAGCGGTTGAGGATGGGTGGATGGATGGATGCTATTTCTATTTGGCTAAATGAGGCATAGACAATCACCACACTAGCACATGCAAACAGGCAGCCAGTATGTACAGTGGCTGTACAGTACAGTGGCTGTACAGTACAGTGGCTGTACAGCCAGTCTGTACAGTGGGCTGTACAGTACAGTGCTGTACAGCCAGTCTGTACAGTGGCTGTACAGTACAGGGGCTGTACAGCCAGTCTGTACAGTGTCTGTACACAGCATTGTGCAACGTATGGCTTTCTACACAACACAGATTGATATTGATAGCTAGCTATTGATAGCTAAAGAGTGGTCAGGTCACACCCTGTCTGGTTTTTAGCTCACAACGTGCTGTGGCACAACACGTTGTGAGCTTGTCGATCTGCTATTTTCCGTGAAAGCTTTCCTCACAATACTGATGCTGTGGTTTAAGTAGTTAATCAGGTTAAACGCTTCGCCCAGGGGCACCGTGACAACAACTGTTTGAAGGACCCGCTAACAATTTGTCCCTTAATTTCTCGCTCAATTCTCTGAATCGTTTTGGGGATTAAAATCTGCAATCTTTTCTCATCCCAAGCCTATACGTTCCTACCTTGAGGCTGCCTGCCACTGTCCTGTTGCAGTCCACTGTTTCTTTCATTCTGTCACAATGGCACCCGCACGGCAGCTACAGTAAGGAGGACAATGGCAACGTTATCAGTTGAACATACCAGCATTGGATGTCATGTCACATAGACGCATAGGGACTGGCAGGCAAAGTGTGAGGACAGCCAGCTGGTTAAACATGCCAGTTGCTCGACTTCGGACAATGGCTTCAAACACACATCCAGGCTTACATAAGATACTGGCGTTTGCCCGGATGACAATGGCGATGTGGACTGAGGATATGCAATAGGGGAAACAGGGTGAATTTACTAATTGAATGCATGTCAGCGCAAAGAGAGTGTGTAAGAGACGAGTGCAAGAATGTGTACTGTTCCAGTTAATGTATGTGAATATGGACAGGTTACTATAGTATATACACTGCACTGGGATCATTTTGTTTACATAATTACAGAAATATTCCTGTTAGTCATTTCTTTCCTTCCCTGTGTGTGACGGTCTCACGTGGTCTCTGTGTTCTGTACCATCTCCATACCTCTCTTTCCATCTGTCCATCTCTCACTCCCTCTCATCCTTTTTACCCCTTCTTTCTGCCTCTGCCTTTTTTTAGTTTTCTGCATGTGCGTGGTGCTCTCTCTCCCTTCCCCTCTCTAACATGCTGCCCCTGTCCCTCTCTCTCTCTCTCTCTCTCTCCCTCTCTCTCT
>NC_136798.1:13742537-13765987 GCF_951216825.1 Electrona antarctica
GTCCTCTCTCTCTCTCTCTCTCTCTCTCTCTCTCTCTCTCTCTCTCTCTCTCTCTCTCTCTCTCTCTCTCTCTCTCTCTCTCTCTCTCTCTCTCTCTCTCCCTCTCTCTCTCTTTTCTTTTTTCTGGGGTCTGTTTTGTGTGTCCAAAGAACATTTCTTTCTCAGAAACGCGCTCTTGAAAGGCTATTCATGGATTCTTCAATGAAACCCTATTACATTCGCGGGCTACTGTGTGAATTTGAGTGTGTGTGTGTGTGTACAGACAGAGAAAGAGAGAGAGAAAGAGAGAGAGAGAGAGAAAGATAGAGTGAAGGAGAGAGAGAAAGACGGAGCAAGAGGTATTCCGGGGGCTGTGCTACAGTACCATCTGTATGCTAATCTCCTGAGACTTCGGTAAACTTTGATCAAACGGCTCAGGCCTCCTTTTCTCTCTCTCCCCCCCCCCCCTCTCTCTATCTCTCTCTCTCTCTCTCTCTCTCTCTCTCTCTATCTGCCTCTCCCCCCCCCCTCTCTCTCTCTCTCTTTTTCTCTATCTCCCTCTCTTCCCCCCCATCTCTCTCTCTCTCTCTCTCTCTCTCACTCTCTCTCTCTCTGTGTGGTGCAATTGCTATAGCTCCGTGGGCCCTTGAGGCTGGCTATTACTCAGGCCAAAGGCAATGGGCACCCTCAAGCTGCCCTGACCCTCTCCCCCCACCCCCCGCCTGGAGCACCCACCCTCCACATCCACCTGCCTGGGGAATCACCCATCCTCCACATCCACCTGCCTGTAGCACCCACCCTCCACATCCACCTGCCTGGGGAATCACCCACCCTCCACATCCACCTGCCTGGGGAATCACCCACCCTCCACATCCACCTGCCTGTAGCACCCACCCTCCACATCCACCTGCCTGGGGAATCACCCACCCTCCACATCCACCTGCCTGTAGCACCCACCCTCCACATCCACCTGCCTGGGGAATCACCCACCCTCCACATCCACCTGCCTGGAGCACCCACCCTCCACATCCACCTGCCTGGGGAATCACCCACCCTCCACATCCACCTGCCTGTAGCACCCACCCTCCACATCCACCTGCCTGTAGCACCCACCCTCCACATCCACCTGCCTGTAGCACCCACCCTCCACATCCACCTGCCTGGGGAATCACCCACCCTCCACATCCACCTGCCTGGAGCACCCACCCTCCACTTCCACCTGCCTGGGAGCACCCACCCTCCACATCCACCTGCCTGTAGCACCCACCCTCCACTTCCACCTGCCTGGGAGCACCCATCCTCCACTTCCACCTGCCTGTAGCACCCACCCTCCACATCCACCTGCCTGGGGAATCACCCACCCTCCACTTCCACCTGCCTGGGAGCACCCACCCTCCACTTCCACCTGCCTGGGAGCACCCACCCTCCACTTCCACCTGCCTGGGAGCACCCACCCTCCACCTCCACCTGCCTGGGAGCACCCACCCTCCACTTCCAGCTGCCTGGGAGCACCCACCCTCCACATCCACCTGCCTGGGGAGCACCTACCTGCTGGAAGACGAGGTGTATAGCTATAGAGAGAGTGTATAGAGATTCCGGTCACGCGTCTCCTCAAAAGTACTCATAACTATTTAAGGAAAAGTAAAAATTCAAATAGAAATCTATACTGGTAACGTAGAAATGTAGTAATGTAGAACTACTTTGTTTACAAGTAAAAGTCTGCAATTCAAAATATACTTGAGTAAAATTACAGTATTGGTATTGGTATCAAAATGTGCTAAAAGTACCAAAAGTAGAATGCACTCATTATGTAGAATGTCCCGTTTGACAAGGCTGAAGTTGTAAATGTATGTTTTTGTAATAATAATAATCAAAATCTTCAAACTTCGAAGTAACTATAGTAACAACACTTTCCAAATAATTGTAGTGGAGTATTGAAAACTTGAACTACTCCAGTCAAGTAAAAACACCTCAAAATTGTACGGTACGGTATAGTAACAGTACTTGAGTAAATGTACTTAATTACTTTCTACCACTGCTTATACACCCCCCCCCCCCCACCACCACCACCCACCCACCAACCCATCCATCCCTTAACACCTGCGACTGTGCCCGACCCTGCGGCAGATGGTGCCCTCCCCCCCCCCCCCCCCTCCCCAGTCCCCCACGTCCCCTCCACCCCTATATCCTTCACTACCTACACCCCCCCCCCCCCCCCCTACCATGGTATGGAGTCTATGGACGGATGTGGCATAGAGAGGCCCCCTTGGCAGGGAGGGGGTGGTGGGTTAGTTGTCGGAGCGGACGATGCAGGGGTCACGGTGACAAGATATACTCAGATCTACAGCGAGAGTACCACCCCCCCCCCCCCCCCCCCCACACACACACACAACCCACGCACCCCCCCCCCCCCCCCAATCCTGTTTTGTTTTGTTTTTTAATTTGGTAACAATGTGTCCCTGCCCCCATGTGCACCACAGCGGGCACACTCGCACATCAGCAGCCATTGTTGTGGCTCTTGGCCGCCGTACCCGGAGAAGGTTAACATGTTGAATACAGATTGGCCGTACGTCCGACGGGGGACAATGGAGGTTGTTGTCGGCGAAGAGGCTGCCAGCGAAGCAGGCAGCGTTAATGAAGGTATCAAAACAGATGACGAGAGAATGACCCACGTGCTCGCACGCATGCACACACACACACACACACACACACACACACACACACACACACACACACACACACACACACACACATACATACAATGCCCCCCGTGTTGCCATAGTAGATTCATCGGTGGTGCGTAAGTGTAAGCCCATTAGGGGATGTGTGTGCGTCTGTGCAGTCGGTGGGCAGGCCAGGGGGATCATGGGTATTAATCAGGGAAAAGCCAGGCCATATGTCTGTTTAACGCGGGAGAAGGCTGCACCCTCGATGTCGGGCTCACTAAAACAATTAGTCCCCTTTCAAAGAGGGCAGGTCTACAGTAGTGTGTGTGTGTGTGTGTGTGTGTGTGTGTGTGTGTGTGTGTGTGTGTGTGTGTGTGTGTGTGTGTGTGTGTGTGTGTGTGTGTGTGTGTGTGTGTGTGTGTGTGTGTGTGTGTGTGTGTGTGTGTGTACTGTGCGCTGCGTGCGTACGTACGTACGTCTCAAAAAGGCAAGGGAAGTGTTGTGTGTATGTACAGCTGAGAGAGAAAGTTTTATGTTTGTGTAAGACAGACACTGTGGTGTTTAATACTGTAGAAGACTGTGCGTGTGTGTGTGTGTGTGTGTGTGTGTGTGTGTGTGTGTGTGTGTGTGTGTGTGTGTTATTTGCTTTCGCACTTGCACATACAATATCTAGGTTCAATGACTTAATGTCACAATCAATTTAACATTGGCTTCATGCCGTCCGACTCAAAGTAAATGGTAAACTGCAATACAGTACTGAGTATAGGCTTAAATGTGTTTCAATGATCTGACCTCGCAACATTCTGTTTTCTACACTCTGCCAGGGCTGTTATTGTCCATGAACTTGTTTTCATCCCATAACCAAGCAGGATAAGCCATTAGGCAGATGGCATGGGTGGCGAGTCCGGGTCCCTTGAGAGGATACATGAACACACACACACACACACACACACACACACACACACACACACACACACACACACACACACACACACACACACACACACACACACACACAAAGACTCCAGACCCCTGTTATGTAATCCACCCGTTACACTCCCCCACATAGAGGCTCTGTTTTTCACCTCCAAAACAAAACAAAAAGTCTTTAAGTATCACTGTATAGCCCTTTGACGTCACGTTCTACCCATACCTCAAGGCATGTGCCACTTCGTAGATTTATGGCACCACCAACTATTCCAAATGTGGGTGTTTGCTGTTTGCTATATGACAGAAGTTGTGTGCGCCGCTCCATGCCAAAGTCCGTATCTCATATTTTGAATTAGATGATGGGATTCAATTCAAAGTCATCAACAACATGTTTTGTATCCCATTAATTCCCCTCAGTGCACATCTCTTTTTCTTTGGCCTGCGACCGCACGCAGCCTAAACAGCTTTTCAAGCTGATGCGGCTTTTCAAGCTAACAACACGTCGCCGAAAAATCAGTTATTTTCAGCGAGCGAAGATAAATTAGGCACAACAGCCGCTCAGGACTGTGGCAACAGATTTCTTTTTCAACTCTCTCCAGAGAAGCAGCCTCCCCTCAGTGTGGCACATATTTGGGCCAGAGCCTGGCCTTGGAGAGGAGACGCGAGTGAGAGAACCAGGAGGGAAGGAGAGACGGGAGGGAGAGAGAGACACACACAGACAGAGCCATGTGGCTGATGTTAGTAAACAGTATCCAGCCTCATTGCTGGCGTTGTGGCAGACGGCGCACAACGCTGGAGATATCAGTCTGCCCAGGCCACACACAGACACACACAAAAGGTAGACACACACACGCACACATGCAGGGATTCACATTTATATACGCGCATGTGCACCCACACACACACACAGCGGAACATACACACACTCACTCACAGACAAATAAAAGAAAAGACTCGCGCTCAGTGTCTGCCACTCAGCAGCTGCTCCAGTTTCCATGGCAACGTCCTGAACAATGTAGGAAGTGCTGTGTGTGTGTGTGTGTGTGTGTGTGTGTGTGTGTGTGCCAGCGAGACACCGAAAGAGAGGGAGAGTGCTAGTGTATACAGTACGTGTGTGTGTGCCTGTGCACTTGAAGTGCGTGTAGGTGTGTGGGTGTGTGGGTGGGTGTGAGAGGCTAGAGAGGGGGGAGGTAGCTGCAGGGTGTTGAGACAGAGAGAATTCAGAAGATTTCTCCCTCTTTATTTCTTTGTCAGGATGAGCTCTGCTGCTGCTGCTGCTTCAGAACGGATGAGCTCTGCTGCTGCTGCTGCTTCAGAACAGCAAAACAAATACGGAGACACCGACTCGCCAACAGACAGAGAGCCCACAAAGATGGCACCTTATGACTCAGTGCCACTTTGTGAGGGCAAATATAGCCTAGATGGAACGGAGACGGGGGGTATTTCTGGCTGATGTGTTCACATTTTCATGATGACAAAAATGATCAGTGCAGACACAAGGCTGGTGTTTGTTTTACGATGTCTATTTATTTTTCAAAATGAGGTATTTCAAAGTGCTATGAGTCGCAGCACTAAAATGTACATTTTTAAGAATGAAAAAGACCAACATCTTATAGCCGTTTACCCAGTTCTATGCACCCAATAGTTACAAATATAAACAAAAGAGGAGATAAAGCTGGATTTATACTTAGTTGCGCGCCAGTTGTCACATGCCGGAAAACAGCCGATCTACAGTATGAGCTCACGACGCGCTGCAGCGTGACGTGAGCTTGTAGAGCTGCTTTTTTCAACGTGTGACAAGGCGAGCAATGAGGTATATCAAGCTTTTAAGAGCAAGGGGGAATGGGGGGCAGGTACATGAAGATATAACACATTTTCTGTACAAAAGCATTATCTGAGATCGAGAAGGGAAAGAAAATGACAAGATAAAGTGATATATCTACTGAGAACTCATTTTCATACGAAAATATAAGTATCAAATTTAGTATGTATCAGGTTCACACTAAAAGCATAAAGATGTGTAGAATTAGTAATATGGTACAATACAAAGAATAAGGAGAAGGGGAAAAAAACAAAAACAATATATCATTATATTACAAAGTCTCATGAATCCTCAAAAACTGAGGCCTCTTTACAGTACTTTTAAAGGTATATAAACTTCCAGTCTAGGTATTGGCAGCTTTCCTGACATGTATAAAAAAACCCAAAGACAAAAATGTATTACAAAACAAGGCAGATCTGAGTGTATTTCTGTCTGTACAGTATTGTTATATACAAAAGTGTCGGCTAGCAAGGTGCACAGTTATACATCCATTGACTTGGTTTGAGCACCAGTGTGAGAGAGAGAAGAGAAAGACAACTTGTAGTGGCATCATGTTTGCGTGACCCGTTGCGTCTCAGTCATCATAGTGTCTTGGGGGAGGGGTTTGGGTTATGCAGTGGCAAAGGCAAAAAAAAATAATCTTCTATAAGTGAACTCTGACCTTTGAACTCTCCAAACAAAGTGCCCTCAAACACCCTCCCCCCCTCGCATTGGGAGTCACCTGGGAATTTCAGGCTGGTGTCACAGTGAGTACAAAAAAACAACAACACAAGGTACAAATAGAAATCATACCAACGCCAGAGGGAGGGAAGAGAGAGAGATAAAGAGAGGCGTGTCTTTTTTTTTTTGCCTTCCATCTCATTTCTTTCTTTCTTTCGCTTTTGTTTTGTTTTTTGTTTGTTTTGTTTTTAACTGGATTGGAACCCTAAACATTCTTAACGTCAACAAATGTGCAAAAAAAGTGGCGGCAGTGAAAGTCCAAGTATCCCCCTTCAGACCCCCCCCCTCCACCTCCACCATCCGCGTTTGAGACCGTCCCTTGTGTGTGTGAAGACGTGTTTGTGTGTGTGTGTGTGTGTGAAGACGTGTTTGTGTGTGTGTGTGTGTGCGTGCGTGTATCTGTGTGTGCGTGTTTGTGTGTATATAGTTAGACAGGCCTACATGCGGATGTATCTAATGGTTGTCAATCAGAGGTGTTCCAATATGGAGCGAACAGACAGGGGCTAGGTGTGGGGTGGTGTTGGGAGGAGGTGGTGGTGGTGGTGTTGGGGCGGGCGGGGGGGTTTACATGAGAGTGTTTCTACGTTTTGGAAGCGGTCTGTCCATCCTTTTTAGAGCACCAACGTTAGGCGTTAGCGAGTCCTCGCCTGGTCCAGTCGGCGCATCAGCTGCTGCCTGCGCGCCTGCAGCCGGTCCCTCTCCTGCCGCAGCCGGGTCTCCTCCGTCTCCAGCGACGACACGTACTCGGCCGCCTTCTTCAGGATCAGCACCTTGGCCGCCTTGTCGTTGCGCGCCAGCTCGGGCACGTGGTCACGCAGCGTCAGGAAGCTGGAGCGCAGGTCATTGCGCCGCTGGCGCTCCAGGATGTTGTGGTTGCGCCGGCGCTCGCTGTCCTCCGAGTCGGAGCCGCCGCCGCCGCGCGGGCTGCACTCCCCGCTGGCGCTGCGCTTGAAGCGGCCGCCGCCGACGGGCCCTCCGCAGGAGGAGGACGACGACAGCGAGGATGAGGAAGAGTTGGTCCGGGAGGCGAGGGGTCGCGAGAGGCAGTCGGCGGCGGCCGTCTTCTGCTTCTTGGAGGGCGGGGCGGGGTCGTCGTCCGAGGCGTACGGGGAGGGCGCGGCGTAGTTGTGCTGCTGCTGGTGCACCGAGCTCCTCTTCAGAATCAGCTCCTGAGGCGCCCGGCTGACGAAGCGGCTCGCGCTGGCGGGCGCCGAGCCCGCAACCCCGGGCGATGTGGCGGCCGCCTTGGGCCGCACTGAGATGGTGACGGTGCCCGTGGCCATGGGCGACGCCTTGCCCACCGTGGTGGAGCGCCTCTTCTCTACGGTGACCACGTCAATCTCCTCCTCGTCCTCATCCTCTTCCTCATCATCATCATCCTCATCCTCGTCCTCTGCTTCTTCATCCTCCTCATCGTCGTCATCGTCATCATCATCATCGTCGTCATCATCTTCTGAGAAAGACAAACAAGAAGAAGGAAGGTGAGTGACTTAATCGCTCTGACACACCAACCATTCCTGCTATGTCATATGTGACACAGCAGGTGACATGTGCATTGAGATCAAAAGAGAGAGAGAGTGTGTGTGCGTGTGCGTGTGCGTGTGCGCGTGTGTGTGTGTGTGTGTGTGTGTGTGTGTGTGTGTGTGTGCGTGTGCGTGTGTACGCGCACGGAGTGAGAGCATTGCTCAATGTTGTGTGCATAAGCAGAAACCTCTTAATGCTTAGTGTCAGTCACCCCCCCCACCACCTCACCTACACTAATCTACTCTGCAGGCGTTGACACGTTCAGTCTCCCTGCCTACTAGACAGGCTGCATTTCTGCCTTTCATTCCCTCCCTCCCTGCTCTTTAACTTGGTCTAATCTCCTCCGGTGGCAGGAGATGGTTTGAGCCCGACGCCTGCCATCTATCTATCAGTGCTCTTCCAGTCACTGGGACATTCTGCACCAAAGGCAGAAGCATCCCTGAGCTTCGGCGCAGATGTGACCGCGGTCACATCCCCCAACCCCACATGCACACATTCTAGTTGAACTGTTCATCTTAATACCTGGTGCTGAGTTGGAGCTGAGCAGCTGAGACTTATCATAAACTGGCGCCTTTGAAGATGAGAGGAAGTGGCCAATCATGAGGCAGAGAGTGTGAGGCCCAGTTAAAATGCCTTTGTGATAATGGCTCTCATTATCAGCTCAGGAGCATCTGAAGAGTGTGGCATTTTACAGCTTACAGTAAACCACTTCAGACGCCTCTGCCCTAGGATGCCGTCGCAACACTCACACACACCCATACACACCCACACACACCCACAAAGTGTACACAGACGTATGTATGTATGTATGTATGTATGTATGTATGTATGTATGTGTGTATGTATGTATGTATACATACACGGTACACACATACACACACACACACAAATACAGTAGACACTCACACATGCACGCATGCACACACACAATCTGGCACCACGATCAAAACAAAAACGGGGCACAGCTGGGTGGATGGGGGGGCGTGTCCGGCCTGACCACATGTGAGGCTGAGTCTGGCTGGTTGGTATTTCACCCTCTGAACACAAGTCGTTTACTGGAGCTGTTAGTTTTATAAAGTGAATAAAGTATGCTCTGGGCCAGCCTGTATACTTCTTTTCTTTCTGGTGGTCTGTTTTGATTCGACAGCTAAAGTCACACAATGACTGAGTCATAGGTATCCCCAAGGCATCTTTTTTTTGTATTAGTTCCATTTGTACAAGTGATTTCTGAGCTAATCCCATTATGTGCCAGTGGGTGACAACTCCAAGGGAGGTTACTTTGTGCCCAAAAGCCTGTCCAGTGGGCAGAGCGGGCTATCAATGTAGATTCCCCACTGTAGCCTTTCAAGTCCGTGGGTGTCTCTTTGATGGGGAGGTGAGGAACGCGTGGAAACAAAAAGAGAGACGCGACTTAGCGCTGCGAGTAGCGGAAGAGCCCTTGGAACGGTATTATGTGCAGGATGGTGGGGCGGCAGGCGATCGGATCACCCTTTTAAGCCGAGGCGCTGGAGCGGCGCCAGCAAGACAGCTGTCGAGATGGAGCGCTTGTTCAAAGCTGTCACCCCCCCAAAAGAAGCAGGGCCCTCCTCCAACCCTTTCTTTCGCCCCCGGCCCAGCCAGTGGGGGTGTTTGGCAAGCCTGGCTGAGTCTAACCTCTGTGCCAAGCAGGAGGCCCTTTTACTACTGTTTCGCGGAAAAAAAGAAAACAATGATAATGATTCCGAATGTTTATTTACGGAATAGCCTACACGGAGAGCTCAAATCTGAAGTGCCACTGGACAGCATGCATTTATTTTGTAGCCTATGTCAAAGCTCCATCAGTTAGGGTTAGGGTCAATTTCTCACCTAATCACATAATCACAACCTTCACTGATCTATGACATGGACATTTATTTGCTTAACTTGTCAGTGTCATATGTAAATGTTATCAGTTTATCACTCTGGTGTAACATGGTCTGTGTGTGCATACTAGTTGCGTCTTTTTTATTAGTTAAAATGCCAACTGGGTCTAAGTTCGCAAAGCACACAATTCCCAAGTTTACTGCCATCTGCCGGATGAAGGCTGGCGATTACATAAACCACCTTCACTGTGTCACTGCTCCACTCTGTCGGTGTGCGTGTGCGCGCGTGCGTGCGTGTGTGTGGGGAATGTTGAGAGGTAATCCGATTCTGGGCCGGTCATATGAACAATGTCCAATCACTATAATTAGGGAACTGGGGTACAACTATATGGGTCTATAATAATAATAATAATAATAATAATAATAATAATAATAATAATAAAGCACAATAATAAGAAAATAATGTCAATAGCCTAATATTAGTCATCTATAATCAACAATAAAGTCGTGGAGTGTGCTGGGGGACAGCCGTTTCAAGAGAACGGTAACAAAGGGCTTGCTTGACGCATCTCCAAACGTCTACTCACCAGAGTCGCTGGGAGTGCTGCTACTGTGGACCGTGGAGGAGGTGGAGGCTACAGTCCCACATGAGTCTCTGCTACCGGTCCTCTTGTTGACAGGGAAGGGGAACACTATCGCGGGATCTACACACTCTGACACTGAGCGGCTCAACTCTGGTATCTTGACGCCGACATTGCTGCTGCTGCTGCTGCTAGTACTAACTCCGGCCGCCGTGGAAATGGCTTTGCCCAGCTTCTCGGTGACCACACGCTGCAGTTTTTCCCGGGCGGAGAAGCCGCTCCACATACAGTCCTGGATGATGATGTTGTTGGGGTTACTATCCAAAGCGGAGCCGAAAAGGTCCAGGTCGTCAGACGCCCCCCAAATATCGTCCTCGGGCAGGAGCAAGAGCTCCGATGCCCAGTCCAGTGGGTCGCCTAATCCAAAACTCATAGGACCGGCGTCCGCGGGCTCGCCCGGCAGAGCAGCTCGGCTCGGGGAGAGGGGCGGAGTGGGCAGCAACTCGAATTTCTTCCAGATGTCCTCCCCCGGTGGCGCAGAGTCGGGACCACAGAAGTAGAAGTCATCCTCGTCCGGGTAGAAACATGGTTGTAAGGAGTCAAACTCCAAATCTGAATTTTTACTTATAATCGCCGGCATTGTATCCCACAAGCGGAAAGCCTGCAAAAGAACAACAGAAGACATGTGTAAGTAAACTCTCGTGCACTAAAATGTCCCATAAACGCTTTTATCACACCTGGAAGTGTGGAAACTACGTCTTCAGTTCAGAGCCCACACACAGATGATAGTCTAGTCCGGTAAATTCCACAGTCACTCCTGCCTGTTCAAAGTCATTAAAATCTCAAAGAACAATTGTGCGTAAATGCAACCCTGACTCGCTCTATCCCCTTCCACTGTACGATAAAGGCGCATTAGCGCAGAACTCGGGCTGACAGAAGATTTACATAGTCAACAAAAGCATGTTTACAAAAAAAAGAATAAATAAAAAGCAAATATAAAAAAATCCTTGAATGGCATTCTATGCAAAATAACATGTGATTTGTGTAAATAGCACAAATACAAGATAATAATATCAATGAATTAATTGGGGGGGGGGGGGGGGGAATAGCAAGATGCTCACCTTGTCCTGACTTGGGATGAGGTGTGAGCCAGATTGTGTTGTCTCTCGGCAAGTCAGCTATAATAGACCGTAGGTTTGAAGCACTCATCTACTTTGGGAGCACAGACAGTCCTCTGACACACATTGTGCTGCGCTGCAGTTATACACTCAAATGTGTGGCGGACAGCGGGCTCCGCCCCGCCCACCAGGCTGGAGGGGCGGGGATGTCGGTTCGATGCAGAGCGCGCTAGACAGACGGCGCAGGGAGAGAGCAGACTGGCTGGGAGCCTTCCTCTCGAGTCGACTTTTCAAGGTGAAATAGTGTGCCCCCCCCACCACGGCACTGTATTCACTGTGCCCCCACACTGTACTGATATGATATTGATGTTTTTTTTGTATTCATTCTTTGACGATATTTGGATGTGTTCTGTGAGAGATGATTGTATTGACTTGAATTAAATTGAATCCACTGACCTGTGGGAAAGAAAAACGTAATTAATATCAAAATGCAATGATTTAAAAATGTTGATTGATTTAAAACAATATCAGAAAACGCCACATCACAATAGGCATAGCCCATTTAGGCCTACCTTGAAACAGTTTATGCTAATTAATTATCATTAAACTGAATCTAGTGCACTAGTACTGTACATTAGGAAGATACTCAGCCCCAGAGCCTCTTCTTTCCCATTGAGCTCTTATGATATCGTTTTCTCTATTGTCTGAGGGCATAGACTACAGAGGTACCCACCAGCTGAAAGAGTTGGGCTCTCTGCGCCCTCCGGTGGTCACACTACGAACAACAGGGCAGACGCGCATCATTATGGAATATAAAGGGCACTGTCTCGTCTCGGGCGAGTGGAAATTCGATCAATATCCGTCGATGTTGTTACACAATGACCATGATTTTATTTATTTCGTCTGTTCAATTGCCACTAACGCAGTTATAGTGCTTCAAAAAGACAATGGCCGTTTATGAGACTCCACGGTCGGTCGCGCTGCCTTTGTTTAGTGTACAGCTGTGTCTCAGGGATAGGAGAGCATGTTACGTAACGTAACCACAAGCGGTGGTTGTAGCCTTGAGTCATTCCCATTCCCTTTCCTAATGACAGGTTGGGCGGAATGCGCATCTGTAATTATGCGCACTGGCAGCGCTCTGGCACATGCTCACAGATAGACCTTGATATCGACTTATTCAGAGAAAAAAATGTTCACAAAACTATTTCCAGTTGAGTTGAGAGTAGCCGCTACCAACCGCATCAAAGTCCTTTATGAAAGATAACCCATTAATATTCGATTTCCCAACTAGGAAGATGTTTAGCCTACACTATTCCAGGACCTGCGGCATAGCTATCTATGCGTCTCATTTCAATCAATGCCCCAAAAATAATTCTATTTGAGACCTTGTCTAAAACAAGGGAGGTGGTTGCAAAGTAAAAAGGGACAGCGAAAAGTGAGAATTCGCAGCTGTGCGCCTTCGATAGAGAGGGAATGGCAGGGAGGGAGTTTCCTGGGACTGGGCAGTTTGCTCCCAGGAATTGAGATTGAGACGGTTTTGGACTCACAACTCCCCATAGTCTCATCGTGTTTTCTCAAACTACTGTCGTGCTCCTCTCTCTGACTGAGCCTGACCCCCTGGTAGCCTGCCCTAGGAGGAGGAACAGCTTCCTCTGTGAAACAGGACAGAGAGTGGGAGTGAGAAAAAGTGGGGACGTTTGTTGTTGTTATTGTTATTGTCGTCCCATGTGCGTCGGCGTTAGGCAGGCTAACAGGACAGGAGGGCAGGAAGCTTGTTCCTTTTTAGGCTTGTTTCAAATTTCAAATTGACTAAGCAGCCACAGAAACGAGGGACAGATGAATTGTCAAGATAATGGTCATTCTTCTCCTGTGATCTGTCTTGGCATGGCATGGCATGGAGTGCAAGTGCATTGGTGTGGGGTGGGGGATGTTGTGGCATGAGGGGGTTGAAGTCTGTCTCTTAATTCTCTACTCTAGGCTATACTCATCCAAATCACTAGCTGATATTATTGCATTGTTATTGCGTTAGGCTGCTTAACACAAACCAGTGAAAATGAGGTCATGAGCTGTTGTTTATGTTTGTTTTAAGGCTACATTTTGTCAGCTCAACTCAGTCTCTCTCTCTCTCGCTCTCTTTCTCTTTCTCTCTCTCTCTCTCTCTCTCTCGCTCTCTCTCTCTCCCTCTCTCTCTCTCTCTCTTACTGATATAGTGAAATATCTTAATTGCAGTTAATTGCAGCTCTATATTAAATATTCATGCTGCCGGCCAGATTTCACCCATGAAAGAAATACCTATGTGATTTATTTGGGTGAATGTTGGTATAATACAAAATGGACTCAAGCACAAAAACAAATATAACTGAATGATGGGATGGGGTGGGGGTGGGGGGGTCATCAGAGTTGGAATAACACTACCGTCTGTGGCTGTTGTTTTAATGACAATGGAGGAATGCCCACCCCTCCCTCCGCTCAGCCCCTGGGCCGGAACATGGATGGTTAAGCAATTGGGCCAGTTTTGATAAAAGATTCATAAGTCACCCCAGTGTATATAGAGGGAAAAACAAGTGTGTTGAGCGAGAGAGAGAGAGAGGAAGATCTGCCGCAGTGACACACAGAGACAGACCATGCCAGGTCAGAGACCAAGCATCCATGCACGCACGCACGGCATCAATAAACCATGTCCAATAAATGGCAGGGTGTCTCTGTGAGAGAGGGTGGCTGTGTGTGTGTGTGTGTGTGTGTGTGTGTGTGTGTGTGTGTGTGTGTGTGTGTGTGTGTGTGTGTGTGTGTGTGTGTGTGTGTGTGTGGTGGGGGGGGGGGGGGGGGGGGGGGGGGGGGGGGGGATGCAGGGATGCCGAGTCTTGTTTCCATCACAAACGTTCAGGGAAACAGGACGCATATGAATAAACAAGCACACAGTCACTTCATCACCTTACCGTCACCCCTGGCATGGCACATATTCAGTGGCTGTTGGACACCTTGGATGACACGGACCTTTTCTCTAGCCCCCACTGCGTGGGTTGGAGTTATACATAAAAAGACATGAGTGTACCTGCCACCTATTTGGCAGGCTTGATGCGCGAGTATCATCGCCGCTCATCATGTATATATTTACAGTATACGTCCCAGTGTGAGGTTTCAGTCGGTGATGCTCTGGAACAATGCAACGTGCATCTTTTTGTGACCAGAAGGTTTCCAGTTTGACATGATTGGACAATATAGACATCTACACTGAGTCTGAGTTCATATCTATTATATCACTATCTATAAATGGTATAAATATGCCACGTCTATCTTATCACCAGTGAATATAAGCATGAATATATCTGACTATCACCAATGGATAAATTAATGGATTTATGTACAAGTCTGTTAAAAGTTATCCTTTACAGGCAATGGGCCTCTGTCAAAGTTCTTTACACTTTCCCAGTAGTCCATGTGCAACTGTGCGCGGAGTCAGTAATCCCCAACGGACAGAACAGACCATACAGGTTTAAGGTCTCATATTGGTTGGTTGGCTGTGTGGAGCCTGACAGGCTACTGGAGAAAGGACTGTGAAAGTCACTTAGGGGTGAGATTAGGAGGGATGTGGCTGTGTCTGAATGCGATTTTCATCTCCACTAGTTTTTAGAGCGTAGAGCTTCAGCTCACTCTTCGCTCTCCCCTTCGTAACCCAGTGGTTTTCAAACTTGTTGGTGCCAAGGACCCCCAAATTGCTGTATGTATTTGGCCACAGACCGCAATCTCAGCACAAATTGTGAGCTTGTAGATCTGCTATTTTTGAATAGCCAACAAGTAAATTAATAAAGTGGTAAAAATGATTGTGATACTATTTAAAACTGCTTTTGCTGGGAACCCCCTGTAGTGTAAACACCCCTGCAAGGACACCTCGGGTCCCCGGGCCCCACTTTGAGAACCACCTCCACATTGTCCAGTTTAATTCCAACTATGGAGTCAGTCAGCCCTCCTCACCAGCTTCTTCAGTTTGTTGTGTCAATATTGTTCAGTCGTCCCCCCCCCCCCCCTCCCCCCAAACAGACCATGGTAAAGAACATAGAGTTATATATAAGGTAAAGAAGAGGATACTAGCTAGTAGCTACTGCACATACTGGCAGAGCATCTGCAGGAGCCTGTTGCACTTCCTTAGGAAGAACAGTCTGTCCCTTCCTGTAGAGGGCCTCAGAGTTGACAGTCCAGTCATGTACAGTAATGCATCCTAGAATAAAAGTGACAATATTATTTAACTCACTGCACAATATTTGTACTGCAATGTACCCAGTTGTATTGTATCGCACTAGAGCCCAACCAATGGCAGAGTTTTGGGTCTGATTTTGAGTCCTGACCTACAGTAGGCCACCCATAACCAATGTTTTGACCGATATTCTGTAAAGAAGAAAAAAAAAAAAAAAAAAGGTATACAAAGAAAAGTGCAAAATGTTCTAATCAATTTGGAAAAACCTACAGTAGATTTTATTAAAGTTTATATTTGAGTACATTTCACAAAAAATAAATATAATAATAATATCTGCCCCACCAATATATTGGTTTGACCTTATATACCGGTAAGTACTTTTTGTGTGTGTGTGTGTGTGTGTGTGTGTGCCCTGCAGGGCTTCAGCACTAAGCAAGATCACAGTTAAACTCTTCATCAGCGTTGAAGTGTTAAAAGTGCTTAAAACGAGAGTTCCGTGAGTGCTGGTGTTATCTATTTTAGAGATTGTTTCTGTAAAGTTACTTACCGACCACGCACCTGGTAAAAATGCTCAGAGTGTTTGAGATGAGTTGGAGTTGTGCGAGCTATTACCTTGATGCTAAAATCTCAGGAGAGCCTTCATGTCCCTTATACCAAGCTTCAACTTCCCTCAAGCCCAAATGTCAAACTACAACATGACCTTGGCGCCTGGCGGTGATCTAACAGCTAGCCTTGAAGACCTCCTAACACTGAACATTAACATTTTCCTTGGTCTGTGAAAGGCATTAAGGCCTGTTCTTTTTTAATCACGTCCGCCGTCATATTCCACTGTGGCATCCCCTCTCAAACAAACCAGATTCCAACAAGAGGCTCTGTTTGTCCCCGATACACACCATTAGATTTCTCTTCCCCCAAAACCCTCCATCTCAACACAGGACAACCTCCATAACCACCCCTTGCCCCGGCCCTCCCCTCAGCTTAGCCCAAAGTAAACCAAGCATCTCATCCCTAAAGCAGTGCTGGAAGAATTGTAAACTGACACTGTAAAATTGGAAGAAGTGTCCTCACCTTCGTCTTCAATGTTTGTGTTTACACAATGTTAGTGTTTACACAATGGACATAGGAGGCCCTCAAAAAACACCTAAAAATTGTACTTATATACAGTACTTGAGTAAATGTACTTTATAGGTACTTTACACTACTGCCCTGGAGCCACCTAACAGCGACCACCCGTGTGTTCCTGTGCTCACCATCGCAAATCTGCTACTTCAATCCTTTTTTGTTGCTTGTGCCGTACCGTTTTCCCACAGCGCAGCTGCTGGCATCAAATGGCATATTCAGGTCAGGTAGGCAGGGAGGGATGCAGTCATGCAACGCACCTTTAATTGAGCTTGTAAGTGAGAGGGCTGTGTCACGCTAGCTGAGCACATGCATCATCATCATTATAAAAAGACGATAAAACCACCTGTAGTGGCGTTTTCTGTTAAATACAATACCCACAGTCCAGGTATGAAGGGGCATAACTTTCTAAAGTTGCACATTTCCTACATATTCCGTCAAGAAATGGATTAGCTCTACTGTGTGCGTGTGTCCTTTGGACACATGCATAGAGACGTTAGATGTTAGAGAAATCTAATGAATGCAGGTTGCACGATTCTCTGTACAATAAAAGTTATTTAACCTTCATTAATTTGATTTAACTGACCGATGGTTTCCACATTTGGTTGGATGTGCGCTCTTTAGCTGAATCAGACGGGTACAGGCCTTATAGCTGGAGCTGGTCTCTGGGCGCTGCCCACTGATCCTCATAGTTAAGATGGGTCAAATACAGAGGACTTGATTCCCCACAAGGATCAATAAACCACCTCAACGTAAAACCTAGCTGAAATCACACATTTCCTTGTATTCTATATAAAACGTCACAGCAGTCTGGTTCTCTTTTGCATTCTACTTTACTCTTCATCCATGTTGTGGCTCAACTAAAACATGCTGTGACAAAAAATGTAAAAAATAAAAAATAAACATGAGGTCAAAGGTTATACCATTGACCCTCCATAGTAGGCTACTCCTATAATAAACATGCCTTATTTCCTTTCTACAAGGGGCAGCAGGTGACGGCTATTAGCCTAATGAGATGTTTCATGAAAATAAACATTACCTTTGCAAATGTCAAAGCTAAAAATACATTCATTTTTTCAAAGATAATGGAGATGCCACAGGGGACTTATAGAAAATGAAATACATTACTACACTTTTATTCTTTTTTATTTTTTTATGTGTCACAACCTTTATACCCCAAGTAGCCCCTTATGGAACCTCTCCCTCCGCTATGTAGCTCCGAGATGAGGTCCCACACAACCGGATACTGGCACAGGTCAAAACCGGCGAACATTTTCCACGATGCAAAATTCTTACCTTTTTCCACACATCGTATCCAAAATGTTCCACGTGTTTTCTTTGCTGCTAGACAATAAAACATCTGAGAGGAGGTCCCTCGACCTTCACGTTTTGGATAGGATGTGTGGAAAAAGGTAAGAATTGTGCATTGTGGAAAGTATTCGCCGGTCTTGACCTGTGCACAACAACCCGGTTGTGTGGAACTTCAATCTGGAGCCATATAGCTGAGGCAGAGGTTCCATATGGGGCAGTATATACCCCAAGCAAACAGAACAGTGTAATAAACTACCACGGAACACTGTGTAGATATCTGAGTTTTAATGCAAGATTTTGGTTATGTGACTTGGATGCAGCGGTACGTACAGTACATAAGGGTTCGAGCAGTGTCATCACTTGATGCAAGACACCTGTGTCCAATATTCCAGTGACTAGATAGACCTCAAGGGAATTGTAGTCCTAGACCTAATGACTAGAACAGCCTGAGACAGAAGTGTCTACTGAGACAGGAAAGACAAATACAATTAAATTAGTTACAATATGTACATATAAAACAATACCACAAATAATAAATAAAATATGGCAATTGACCTAGATGGTAGCAGAAAGGAATATAATGAGATTTGAGGATCCATTTCATGCTAATCTTCCTTGACATGATTTGTGAATTGTGATAAGGTTTCAGCAGATCCTAATGTAATTGGTAGTAACTGCAGCGGGGACCATGGTTTATGGCATTTTGATTAATTCAGCATCATGCACATAATACTATATAGTCTGTCGGTGCAATAGCTGTAGACAATGATTCAGGATATGTTATATTGCTGCCAGAAATGACTTCATCAAGGTTTTGCAAGAGCACACACAGTACCTTGTAAAGGAACGAGTCGCAACAAGGCTCTCAGGAATTTGTACAAATCGTAATGGTGCTATTACAAAGTAACAACACATTTCTCACTGCTTATTGTATGATCAGCTAGGAATACGGAAATATATATGACAAAATCTCATGTTCACAAAAGAATGTCGCTTTCCCATGTAGTTTATTTTTGGATGACATTTTCCCATCAAGTTTATTTCGGGAAGAGTAAACTTGACTAGGAAGTATTTTGGCCTTTCAGAACTTTTCACTTTGGGTCTTTGGAGTGCCAAAAGTGTGCCTCTGTGAAGGAAATGTGTTCCGTCTTGTCGCATCTTGCCATCAAACCATACCTGGCTGGGGATTAAGTTTGCTTACGGGTCTATCAGTACAATCAAAGATGATTCACAGGCTATATAAACTTCCCATACAGTCAGGGAGACACCCCTCGTTTTCAGAGTGAAAAATGCATTTTTGTGTTTGTTGTAACGGATGTGACAGCATATTCCTCCAGAGATTTGTTGAGCTTGGCACCGCTTCATTACAGTTACAGCGAGTTAACAGAATAAATCACAGGTACATGAGTGCTTTTTGGCACGAGTGCTGATTAAGCTGAACATATTTCATCCAGGGCCGCAGTTTTAGTCTCACGAAATGTGTCACATGTCACAGTGTGGGAGTAAGCCACTGTATGGAGTATGGCTGGCAGGTAATCCAACTAATCAGTTTAATCAACTATAAAAAGTAATCGATATTTGACACAATTGACTAATAGTCTATTCCTATTGTGGGCAAGTCATATTGGCAAAAATCACACTTGTGTGAAGTGAGGGACACTCTTATCGTCATACATCATCATACATAGGCATAGGAGGGGCTAGCGCCCCTCAAAAAGCTTACAGCACTTGGTATTCCCAGGCGGTCTCCCATTCAAGTACTAACCAGGCCCGACCCTGCTTATAGCTTCCGAGATCGAACGTGTTCAGGGTGGTATGGTAAGCAACAGCAGCAGCGGCGGCCGGTAGGGCTCATATACAGTAGATGACAGTTGCCAATATGTAAATGAAAAAGCACACCCGTGTGAAGTGAGGGGCGCTCTTATCATCATACATCATCACATTCTGACCAAACACAATTTGCGTCCTCACCTTTTTGTCCTCACTTTTTAACCTCAATTCTGTGGGGTACACACAAACATACAAAGCTGGGCATAGGAAATAGCAGATGTACAAGCGAAGATCTGCATTGCATTAGATTGGCTTTTTGAGTGGTGTAAACCACTCCTACAACTGGCTTTGTTAGTTTACGTGTCTGTCTGTCTGTTCGTACCAAAAAATGAGCATGGTTGCTATGGTCACACAGTTCACACGGGTGTGATTTCATTACGTCAGACATTACGTCAGACCACAGCTGATCATTCTATAGTGCAGGAGGTATACAGTATACCAGTGGTTCCCAGAGTGACCCAGGGGTCCTTGAGGGAGTTCCAGGGGGGACCCAGCTAAATGATCATTTGGAACCAAATGGACCCTTATGGGTCTGTAACTCACAGAGTTAAATTAACATTGATTTTACAATATAAATCGGGGGTCCCAGAGATAGAAATGCCATTAAATGGGGGTCCGTAGCCTATAATGCATGTCAAACTGGGGGGTCCTTGAAATTAAACTGGTTGATAATCACTGCTGGAGCCGTCAAAATCTTCTCTTATGGGGGGTCCCTGGCATGTCTTTTCAAATGGGGGGTCCGCGGGATAATTAGTGTCAATTTGGGGGTCCTTGACATGAAAAAGTTTGGGAACCACTGCTGTATACCATTACGGAAGAGACACGTTAACTAGAAGTACGGTTCCCCATCACTGGGCCAGGTGGAGAAGAATGCACCAGGAGATTTCACGCACATGGCAGCCAGGCATTCTCTGTATGTGGGCCCTTCCCCAGACATGGAAAGCGATATGCTGAAAGGAAACACTCTAGAACAGTGGTTCTCAAACCTTTTCATGTCAAGGACCCCCAAATTGATTTGGCCGTGGACCCCCATCTGAAAATGTTTTCTGTATGTATGCTATAAGCTCGCTATGAGTCTGTAAATCTGCTGTTTTTGAATAGCCAAAGTATATATAAAGTATGGTACAGTTGATTCCGATCAATCGATTTTGAGTATCTGCAGATACCGATTTTTCCCAATCCGAAAAACAAATCCACAATATTCAAAATCACAGACAATATCCAGTCTAATATCATGATATGGATATAATATTGATACTATAGGGATGTCCCGATCATGTTTTTTTGCTCCTGATCCGATTCCGATCATTTGAAAACGACATGATCGTCCCCGATTTCTGATCACGTGATACGAGACAACCCTAGTTAAAGTGGTTAAAATGATTGTGACACTATATATGAACTAATTTAGCTGGGGACCCCCTGGACCCCTGGGGGACCCCCTGGACCCCTGAGGGTCCCCGGACCCCACGTTGAGGACCACTGCTGCTGATGTAACGTGACTATGACTGATCTTCTTGTAATAATGTTTGGCTTCGAGCACGCACATATATTCTTTTAACGATCCGTCCAAACATCGATGTGATCCATCACATGCAAAACTAAAAGATTTATCTGCAGCAGTATATGTTATTGACTCGTATTTATTTATTCATTG
This sequence comes from Electrona antarctica, assembly GCF_951216825.1. NCBI lineage: Eukaryota > Metazoa > Chordata > Actinopteri > Myctophiformes > Myctophidae > Electrona > Electrona antarctica. Next base: position 13,763,828 of record NC_136798.1, read on the forward strand.
AATTGATCAGCTGTGTAACCCGCACCTATTCCCATTAGGCTGTAAAATGGGAGGTAATTGTGCGTCGCTCCTGTCGCATGGATCGCATTACAAGTTATGGATCAAGCCGTGACCGTGAATCAATGGGCTTGGCCCTGAAGGTGAACATCATTAGGAGGCTTGGCAATCAACTGGAAATCAATATCGCTGATGGATTAGCACTGAGTCACTGGCCATCCGATCCAGTTGAAATGATCGCCCTCCTTGACCATACAAGTAGAAAGTTCCTTCAAGTCAGGTCGGCCGGTAAGATTTCGTTAGAGGCCGTGTCACAATGAAACATGCACTCGCTCCCCATTCACAACACTCGTTTCCCGACTCGCTCTGGGAGAAACATTTAGACCGACTGTTTATGGTGTTGCACGTAAATTCAGTGCTGCCTGACAGCTTTACAGGGCTATTGTTACTGTTTGTAAAAAAAAATGGAGGCTTTGGTGAGTTTGTGGGGTCGTGAATCAGGGGAAGGAAGCCCCTTTTGACGGATGATGCTGCAGGGGTCACTCACCGAGACCGCTGACTGTTAAACAGACCTCATTCTAATGAGCAAACACATGCGGGAATGATTAAAAACCTATACCTACATCCATACAGTACCTCCACCTGCCTATATGTATACGAACATTTGTCTGCCCTTCCTTTCCTTTAATTGTGATTATTATTATGTATATTAAATGTAAAATGTGGCCCCAAAAGGGCCACATTTTGTGCTCTTTGTTGTTTGTCTAGGTTTTCTATACCGAAACAAAACGCGCACTTATACGTTATGAAGATGACACAACACTTTTATGGGTGTGCAGGTGACCTCCCCTGACGGGTTTGTGCAGCTGTTAGTACGTTTTGATAAAGGAGAGCGATAACGGCCCCGTCGGCGCTGATAACATTTCCGGGGCTGATAAAAAATGGAGATAGCAGGGCAATGTGGGCGTGAGGAGAGGAGAGCAGAGGAAAGGAGAGAGAGATAGGGACACATTAAGTGACTCGTTTCCTTTGTGATGAACACTGATAGACGTTGCGATAAGGCTACTCTTTTGTTTGTTTCTTGTAAACTTTCCCACACGCATGAAAAGTATTTCAGCCCTGTTTGTCAACTACCCACACGCGGAGCCACAGGTATTCACCCTGTCCCTCTCTATGTTTTCTCTTCTTAAATGCACCCACACACACCTGCACCCGCACGCACGCACGCACGCACGCCACACACATATTAACAAATACACACACTATCTCCCTCACGCACTCATGCATTCACTCACACATATGCACACACAGACAATATCTTACAAGCCCTCCTGAACCCTGCATAGCCTTTCCTGGAGGTCAATGGGCTCTTTTTAGAGACCCCCCCCTCCTCTCTTCCTTTATCTCCCTGCATTTGTTTTGATCCTCTGGGGGTCATTAGTCGGACTAAATGTTTGTCTGGCCACAAAGGGAGATGGTTAATATGTTTCAACGCATCCATTTGTCAGCTCTCTTGTCTCGTCTGCTGTGTGCCGCGTGAAAAAGGAGCACTGCATCGCAACTGGCATTTCAAGACTTACAAGCATTTCAACACCTCCGGCGAGTTGAAGTGTGCTCGTGTGCGCGCATGTGCGCGCTCGTGTGTGGGTGTGTGTGTGTACGTGTGCGTGCGTGTGTGCGTGCTGGTGGCTCTCTAAAACACATTCCAGTGTGAGGGTTGGGTTCCCAGCCTCCTGGTCGATATATCACCCCTGACATCATCAATGTGCAGTTTAGAGAAAGAAAACGGAACGTTTAACTTCCTGCAAACATGCTCTGTCCTGCCAACACCACTCCGATCTGATTAGCAAGACTTATGAGAATTGGGGGGGGGGGGGGGGGGGGTGAGAAAGAGAGAGAGAGAGAGAGAGTTAGAGAGAGAGAGAGAGAGAGAGAGTTAGAGAGAGAGAGAGAGAGAGAGAGAGAGTTAGAGAGAGAGAGAGAGAGAGAGAGAGAGAGTGTGAGAGAGAGAGAGAGAGAGAGAGAGTTAGAGAGAGAGAGAGAGTTAGAGAGAGAGAGAAGAGAGAGTTAGAGAGAGAGAGAGAGAGAGAGTGGGAAGTGAAGTATAGAGAAGATAAAAGAAGAACAAGTCAGACCTCCTTTCAAATAAATCAACAGGACAAA
>NC_136798.1:13771187-13828687 GCF_951216825.1 Electrona antarctica
TGAATCCTACAAAGTAACGGTTTTGGACATAAGAGGTTTCCACCCAACAGAGACGATATTAAATTATGTGTGAAGACAGGCTTTCTTGTCACATGGAGGACAGATGGGAATTATGTTCTATAATTAAACCCTTAAAATTGCCATTTAAGTCAGACAATGCCATTTAAGTCAGACAATTTGTCTGAAGGAAGCCATACAAAAAAAGGTTTTAAGGTGTTTGCCATGGTGCAATGCGTATTATTTATATTCGTAGCAATGTTTTGTGGAGCAGCAGCAGTTGAGAATGATCTCCAGATCCCATCATTATTTAGAAAGAGTTTAATGTGCACAGTGGGTCCCTGCCTCACTAGACGTTGATTAGCGATGTCACCGGGTATTTCTATCTCTCTCCCCTCTCTTTGTTTCTCTCGCTCTGCATTCTTCTACTACTGTGTGTGTGTCTGTGTGTGTGTGTCTGTGTGTGTGTCTGTGTGTGTGTGTGTGCGTGCGCGCGTGCGTGCGTGTGCGTGCGTGTGCGCGCCTGGCTATATTCACACCCACTCTGGCTTTTCATAAAATACTTTGTGATCTTCAACGACAACAAGATGATCAACTTCTCACCGGAGATCATGTTGGTCTGGAAGGACCTCAAATTGAACACAACAAACTAAGGCTCAAGAAAGAAATATACCCAAATTTTGAATACACAATACTGCCAATTATTTGGGTGGAGAACCGCTCGTTTAGATTTAAACTAAATACAAGTTATATGTAAAACAATTTTTTAAAAAGTATGTTAGCGCAAAGAGTGCCACCTGGTGGACAAAACCATCTTGGATGCTAAAGCAATAGCACCAATGCTAGCGAGCTTATAGGCGAGGTCCATTCTTGGTCTACAAAATGCCAATATTTCAATCGCGATCACCGGATAATCAGAAATGACCCCCGAACACCGGTGATCTGTTCAAAACCATGGACAGCGCCATAGTTTCAGGGAAAATAGCGTGCAAAGGCCATGGCTAAAACAGAAGCTAATGTGGTTGGTCGTGCAGACACAGTGCAGACGAAGCCCTAGCAACCGTGCCCTAGCAACCGGATCGCTTTCAAAAATGGAAAATAGCGAGGCAATCTTACATCGATACTACACGCCTATACTCATCATGAGCACCTTGTGTAATAATTTAATAGGATGAATATGCATGTCCTTATAGCATCAAATATGTTAATACTTGATTATAATACATTAACTATTAACTGTCAATCATTTATCTGGGAACCAAATGATTGATGGTTGATATATATATTTTTTTTACATGTAATTCATTCATTCGATGAGTTTTGTAAATTAGTGTGAATGTTATTATGCGATTGTTTTTCGACCTGTAAACAACAACACAACTAAAACAAAGGCACTGGTGTTGGTACTCTTGGTTTACCGGGACGGGGTTCAATTCCCTGCAGTGCCCTGTTCATTTTGTTGTATTTACACTTACATTGTTATTGCTTCAAACCTATTTAGGTTCATCTTACGGTGGACATGTTTGCCTGAAAAGGAATCTTTGAAATGTTTCATAGTTTTAGAAATATATATTGCTTTCAAATTTGAGAAATGTATAATGGGGCTCAATGGCAGCTCAATGGCATGTCGAAAAATCCCTTTCACCTAGAAACTCCTTTCACACTTTTTATAATTCAGCTTACTGTGGACACACATGCTGGAACTTTTTACTTTGAAATGTTTTGTAGTTTCTGAGTTATTTAACTTAAACGCCCAATGCATTCTCAATGGCAATAGCACAAACTTTGGCATGCTACTAGTCCTACATACTTACACCTAGAAACCCCATTCAAACCTATTTAGGTTCATCTTACGGTGGACATGTTTGCCTGAAAAGGAATCTTTGAAATATTTCATAGTTTTAGAAATATAGTGCTTTCAAATTTGAGACATTTATAATGGGGCTCAATGGCAGCTCCATAGGCACTTCAAAAATCACTTTCACCTAGAAACTTTTTATAGTAGGCATACTTTTATTACTTAATAAATAATCAATATCACCGGAACGGAGTCCGGTGCAACAGGTGTGTGTGTGTGTGTGTGTGTGTGTGTGTGTGTGTGTGTGTGTGTGTGTGTGTGTGTGTGTGTGTGTGTGTGTGTGTGTGTGCGCGCGCGTGCGTGCGCAGTTCCTCCTACTTTCACTCTGCAGCATGTTTTGGAGAATAACATCCAGAAGAGAACTGGAAAGAGATGGAAAGCTGAGGAGATTCTCAGAGAGCATGGTGGCACTCTGTGATAAGCTGCTGTCTATGTGAGCCACAGGTCGTGGGTTCAAGTTCAGCCCATGGCCTCAGACGGCATACTATAGCATGCCATTTTTTGAGGATTTTAAAAAAAAGACGAAAATGACTCCGAGACGATGGGCTATAGCCCATGGTCTCGGAGTGATTTTCGTCTTTTTTTCAAATCCTCAAAAATGATGCAAAACGGCATGCTATAGTATGCCGTTCGAGACCATGGGCTATAGCCCATCGTCTCGGAGTGATTTTCGTCTTTTTTTCAAATCCTCAAAAATGATGAAAAACGGCATGCTATAGTATGCCGATATATGGGCTATAGCCTGCATGGTCATAAATGATGAAAAACGAGGATTTGAAAAAAAGACGAAAATGACTCCGAGACGATGGGCTATAGCCCATGGTCTCGGAGTGATTTTCGTCTTTTTTTCAAATCCTCAAAAATGATGCAAAACGGCATGCTATAGTATGCCGTTCGAGACCATGGGCTATAGCCCATCGTCTCGGATTCATTTTCGTCTTTTTTTCAAATCCTCGTTTTCGTCTTTTTTCCAAATCCTCAAAAATGATGAAAAACGGCATGCTATAGTATGCCGTCCGATATGGGCTATAGCCCATGGTCATAAATGATGAAAAACGAGGATTTGAAAAAAAGACGAAAATGACTCCGAGACGATGGGCTATAGCCCATGGTCTCGGAAAATGATGCAAAACGGCATGCTATAGTATGCCGTTCGAGACCATGGGCTATAGCCCATCGTCTCGGAGTGATTTTCTTCTTTTTTTCAAATCCTCGTTTTCGTCTTTTTTTCAAATCCTCAAAAATGATGAAAAACGGCATGCTTAAACTATGAAACATTTCAAATATTCCTTTTCAGGCAAACATGTTCACCGTATGCCGTCCGATATGGGCTATAGCCCATGGTCATAAATGATGAAAAACGAGGATTTGAACGAGGAATGAATCCATCGTCTCGGATTCATTTTCGTCTTTTTTTCAAATCCTCGTTTTCGTCTTTTTTTCAAATCCTCAAAAATGATGAAAAACGGCATGCTATAGTATGCCGTCCGATATGGGCTATAGCCCATGGTCATAAATGATGAAAAACGAGGATTTGAAAAAAAGACGAAAATGACTCCGAGACGATGGGCTATAGCCCATGGTCTCGGAGTGATTTTCGTCTTTTTTTCAAATCCTCAAAAATGATGCAATACGGCATGCTATAGTATGCCGTTCGAGACCATGGGTTATAGCCCATCGTCTCGGATTCATTTTCGTCTTTTTTTTAAATCCTCGTTTTCGTCTTTTTTTTCAAATCCTCAAAAATGATGAAAAACGGCATGCTATAGTATGCTGTCCGATATGGGCTATAGCCCATGGTCATAAATGATGAAAAACGAGGATTTGAAAAAAAGACGAAAATGACTCCGAGACGATGGGCTATAGCCAATGGTCTCGGAGTGATTTTCGTCTTTTTTTCAAATCCTCAAAAATGATGGAAAACGGCATGCTATAGTATGCCGTTCGAGACCATGGGCTATAGCCCATCGTCTCGGAGTGATTTTCGTCTTTTTTTCAAATCCTCAAAAATGATGAAAAACGGCATGCTATAGTATGCCGTCCGATATGGGCTATAGCCCATGGTCATAAATGATGAAAAACGAGGATTTGAAAAAAAGACGAAAATGACTCCGAGACGATGGGCTATAGCCCATGGTCTCGGAGTGATTTTCGTCTTTTTTTCAAATCCTCAAAAATTATGGAAAACGGCATGCTATAGTATGCCGTTCGAGACCATGGGCTATAGCCCATCGTCTCGGAGTGATTTTCGTCTTTTTTTCAAATCCTCAAAAATTATGAAAAACGGCATGCTATAGTATGCCGTCCGATATGGGCTATAGCCCATGATCATAAATGATGAAAAACGAGGATTTGAAAAAAAGACGAAAATGACTCCGAGACGATGGGCTATAGCCCATGGTCTCGGAGTCATTTTCGTCTTTTTTCAAATCCTCAAAAATGATGGAAAACGGCATGCTATAGTATGCCGTTCGAGACCATGGGCTATAGCCCATCGTCTCGGAGTGATTTTCGTCTCTTTTTCAAATCCTCGTTTTCGTCTTTTTTTCAAATCCTCAAAAATGATGAAAAACGGCATGCTAAAACTATGAAACATTTCAAAGATTCCTTTTCAGGCAAACATGTCCACCGTAAGATGAACCTAAATAGGTTTGAATGGGGTTTCTAGGTGTAAACTATGCATTTAAGTTAAATAACTCAGAAACTACAAAACATTTCAAAGTCAAAAGTTCCAGCATTTGTCTCCACAGTAAGCTGAATTTGAAACAGTGTGAATGCAGTTTCTAGGTGAAAGTGCTTTTTTGACGTGCCAATATCTGCCATTGAGCCCCATTGTAGATTTCTCAAATTTGAAAGCACTATATTTCTAAAACTATGAAACATTTCAAAGATTCCTTTTCAGGCAAACATATTGTGCACCGTAAGATGAACCTAAATAGGTTTGAATGGGCTTTCTAGGTGTAAGTATGTAGGACTAGTAGCATGCCAAAGTTTGTGCTATTGCCATTGAGAATGCATTGGGCGTTTAAGTTAAATAACTCAGAAACTACAAAACATTTCAAAGTCAAAAGTTCCAGCATGTGTCTCCACAGTAAGCTGAATTTGAAACAGTGTGAATGCAGTTTCTAGGTGAAAGTGCTTTTTTGACGTGCCAATATCTGCCATTGAGCCCCATTGTAGATTTCTCAAATTTGAAAGCACTATATTTCTAAAACTATGAAACATTTCAAATATTCCTTTTCAGGCAAACATGTCCACCGTATGCCGTCCGATATGGGCTATAGCCCATGGTCATAAATGATGAAAAACGAGGATTTGAAAAAAAGACGAAAATGACTCCGAGACGATGGGCTATAGCCCATCGTCTCGGAGTCATTTTCGTCTTTTTTTCAAATCCTCAAAAATGATGCAAAACGGCATGCTATAGTATGCCGTTCGAGACCATGGGCTATAGCCCATCGTCTCGGATTCATTTTCGTCTTTTTTTCAAATCCTCGTTTTTGTCTTTTTTCCAAATCCTCAAAAATGATGAAAAACGGAATGCTATAGTATGCCGTCCGATATGGGCTATAGCCCAGGGTTATAAATGATGAAAAACGAGGATTTGAAAAAAAGACGAAAATGACCTTGAGACGATGGGCTATACTATAGCCCATGGTCTCGGAGTGATTTTCGTCTTTTTTTCAAATCCTCAAAAATGATGGAAAACGGCATGCTATAGTATGCCGTTCGAGACCATGGGCTATAGCCCATCGTCTCGGAGTGATTTTCGTCTTTTTTTCAAATCCTCGTTTTCGTCTTTTTTTCAAATCCTCAAAAATGATGAAAAACGGCATGCTATAGTATGCCGTCCGATATGGGCTATAGCCCATGGTCATAAATGATGAAAAACGAGGATTTGAAAAAAAGACGAAAATGACTCCGATACGATGGGCTATAGCCCATGGTCTCGGAGTGATTTTCGTCTTTTTTTCAAATCCTCAAAAATGATGGAAAACGGCATGCTATAGTATGCCGTTCGAGACCATGGGCTATAGCCCATGGTCTCGGAGTCATTTTCGTCTTTTTTTCAAATCCTCAAAAATGATGCAAAACGGCATGCTATAGTATGCCGTTCGAGACCATGGGTTATAGCCCATCGTCTCGGATTCATTTTCGTCTTTTTTTCAAATCCTCGTTTTCGTCTTTTTTTTCAAATCCTCAAAAATGATGAAAAACGGCATGCTATAGTATGCCGTTCGAGACCATGGGCTATAGCCCATCGTCTCGGATTCATTTTCGTCTTTTTTTCAAATCCTCGTTTTCGTCTTTTTTTCAAATCCTCAAAAATGATGCAAAACGGCATGCTATAGTATGCCGTTCGAGACCATGGGTTATAGCCCATCGTCTCGGATTCATTTTCGTCTTTTTTTCAAATCCTCGTTTTCGTCTTTTTTTTCAAATCCTCAAAAATGATGAAAAACGGCATGCTATAGTATGCCGTCCGATATGGGCTATAGCCCATGGTCATAAATGATGAAAAACGAGGATTTGAAAAAAAGACGAAAATGACTCCGAGACGATGGGCTATAGCCCATGGTCTCGGAGTGATTTTCGTCTTTTTTTCAAATCCTCAAAAATGATGGAAAACGGCATGCTATAGTATGCCGTTCGAGACCATGGGCTATAGCCCATCGTCTCGGAGTGATTTTCGTCTTTTTTTCAAATCCTCAAAAATGATGAAAAACGGCATGCTATAGTATGCCGTCCGATATGGGCTATAGCCCATGGTCATAAATGATGAAAAACGAGGAGTTGAAAAAAAGACGAAAATGACTCCGAGACGATGGGCTATAGCCCATGGTCTCGGAGTGATTTTCGTCTTTTTTTCAAATCCTCAAAAATTATGCAAAACGGCATGCTATAGTATGCCGTTCGAGACCATGGGTTATAGCCCATCGTCTCGGATTCATTTTCGTCTTTTTTTCAAATCCTCGTTTTCGTCTTTTTTTTCAAATCCTCAAAAATGATGAAAAACGGCATGCTATAGTATGCCGTCCGATATGGGCTATAGCCCATGGTCATAAATGATGAAAAACGAGGATTTGAAAAAAAGACGAAAATGACTCCGAGACGATGGGCTATAGCCCATGGTCTCGGAGTCATTTTCGTCTTTTTTTCAAATCCTCAAAAATGATGGAAAACGGCATGCTATAGTATGCCGTTCGAGACCATGGGCTATAGCCCATCGTCTCGGAGTGATTTTCGTCTCTTTTTCAAATCCTCGTTTTCGTCTTTTTTTCAAATCCTCAAAAATGATGAAAAACGGCATGCTAAAACTATGAAACATTTCAAAGATTCCTTTTCAGGCAAACATGTCCACCGTAAGATGAACCTAAATAGGTTTGAATGGGGTTTCTAGGTGTAAACTATGCGTTTAAGTTAAATAACTCAGAAACTACAAAACATTTCAAAGTCAAAAGTTCCAGCATGTGTCTCCACAGTAAGCTGAATTTGAAACAGTGTGAATGCAGTTTCTAGGTGAAAGTGCTTTTTTGACGTGCCAATATCTGCCATTGAGCCCCATTGTAGATTTCTCAAATTTGAAAGCACTATATTTCTAAAACTTTGAAACATTTCAAAGATTCCTTTTCAGGCAAACATGTCCACCGTAAGATGAACCTAAGTAGGTTTGAATGGGGTTTCTAGGTGTAAGTATGTAGGACTAGTAGCGTGACGACGAGTATAATAAACTGGAAGAAAAGTAACGAGTGTGTGTTCTGGTCCTGTTGATTGAGCAGAGCAGGACCTACAAACCTTGAAGTTTTATAGGTCTTTCTCAGCTCAATCAACAGGACCAGAACACACCTGGGCTGGCTGCCAGGATCACATCCACCAATGGGGAGGCTGTCTGTGTCCTGTCATGGTTTCTCCTCTGTATTATCTGATTAACATCCACGATAACACTTAAAAGCACTAAAGACACCTTTGATGCACAGCACCATTCAAATGCTCTGTACATGATCCCAAGGCCCCATTTGAAAAGTGACACCAAGAAGAACAACTTACAACCTAAATATCACTGAGAGCTCAGTGGCACCCTTGTTAAGATGACGTCCATGTGAGCCAGAGGTTGTGAGTTCAAATCCAGTTGAGTTCCTCCTACTTTCACTCTGCAGCATGTTTTGGAGAATAACATCCAGAAGAGAACTGGAAAGAGATGGAAAGCTGAGGAGATTCTCAGAGAGCATGGTGGCACTCTGTGATAAGCTGCTGTCTATGTGAGCCACAGGTCGTGGGTTCAAGTTCAGCCCATGGCCTCAGACGGCATACTATAGCATGCCATTTTTTGAGGATTTAAAAAAAAGATTTGAAAAAAAGACGAAAATGACTCCGAGACGATGGGCTATAGCCCATCGTCTCGGAGTCATTTTCGTCTTTTTTTCAAATCCTCAAAAATGATGGAAAACGGCATGCTATAGTATGCCGTTCGAGACCATGGGCTATAGCCCATCGTCTCGGAGTGATTTTCGTCTTTTTTTCAAATCCTCAAAAATGATGAAAAACGGCATGCTATAGTATGCCGTCCGATATGGGCTATAGCCCATGGTCATAAATGATGAAAAACGAGGATTTGAAAAAAAGACGAAAATGACTCCGAGACGATGGGCTATAGCCCATGGTCTCGGAGTGATTTTCGTCTTTTTTTCAAATCCTCAAAAATGATGAAAAACGGCAGGCTATAGTATGCCGTCCGATATGGGCTATAGCCCATGGTCATAAATGATGAAAAACGAGGATTTGAAAAAAAGACGAAAATGACTCCGAGACGATGGGCTATAGCCCATGGTCTCGGAGTGATTTTCGTCTTTTTTTCAAATCCTCAAAAATGATGAAAAACGGCATGCTATAGTATGCCGTTCGAGACCATGGGCTATAGCCCATCGTCTCGGAGTGATTTTCGTCTTTTTTTCAAATCCTCAAAAATGATGAAAAACAGCATGCTATAGTATGCCGTCCGATATGGGCTATAGCCCATGGTCATAAATGATGAAAAACGAGGATTTGAAAAAAAGACGAAAATGACTCCGAGACGATGGGCTATAGCCCATGGTCTCGGAGTGATTTTCGTCTTTTTTTCAAATCCTCAAAAATGATGAAAAACGGCAGGCTATAGTATGCCGTCCGATATGGGCTATAGCCCATGGTCATAAATGATGAAAAACGAGGATTTGAAAAAAAGACGAAAATGACTCCGAGACGATGGGCTATAGCCCATGGTCTCGGAGTGATTTTCGTCTTTTTTTCAAATCCTCAAAAATGATGGAAAACGGCATGCTATAGTATGCCGTTCGAGACCATGGGCTATAGCCCATCGTCTCGGAGTGATTTTCGTCTTTTTTTCAAATCCTCAAAAATGATGAAAAACGGCATGCTATAGTATGCCGTCCGATATGGGCTATAGCCCATGGTCATAAATGATGAAAAACGAGGATTTGAAAAAAAGACGAAAATGACTCCGAGACGATGGGCTATAGCCCATGGTCTCGGAGTGATTTTCGTCTTTTTTTCAAATCCTCAAAAATGATGGAAAACGGCATGCTATAGTATGCCGTTCGAGACCATGGGCTATAGCCCATGGTCTCGGAGTGATTTTCGTCTTTTTTTCAAATCCTCAAAAATGATGGAAAACGGCATGCTATAGTATGCCGTTCGAGACCATGGGCTATAGCCCATCGTCTCGGAGTGATTTTCGTCTTTTTTTCAAATCCTCAAAAATGATGAAAAACAGCATGCTATAGTATGCCGTCCGATATGGGCTATAGCCCATGGTCATAAATGATGAAAAACGAGGATTTGAAAAAAAGACGAAAATGACTCCGAGACGATGGGCTATAGCCCATGGTCTCGGAGTGATTTTCGTCTTTTTTTCAAATCCTCAAAAATGATGAAAAACGGCAGGCTATAGTATGCCGTCCGATATGGGCTATAGCCCATGGTCATAAATGATGAAAAACGAGGATTTGAAAAAAAGACGAAAATGACTCCAAGACGATGGGCTATATATAGCCCATGGTCTCGGAGTGATTTTCGTCTTTTTTTCAAATCCTCAAAAATGATGGAAAACGGCATGCTATAGTATGCCGTTCGAGACCATGGGCTATAGCCCATCGTCTCGGAGTGATTTTCGTCTTTTTTTCAAATCCTCAAAAATGATGAAAAACGGCATGCTATAGTATGCCGTCCGATATGGGCTATAGCCCATGGTCATAAATGATGAAAAACGAGGATTTGAAAAAAAGACGAAAATGACTCCGAGACGATGGGCTATAGCCCATGGTCTCGGAGTGATTTTCGTCTTTTTTTCAAATCCTCAAAAATGATGAAAAACGGCATGCTATAGTATGCCGTTCGAGACCATGGGCTATAGCCCATCGTCTCGGAGTGATTTTCGTCTTTTTTTCAAATCCTCAAAAATGATGAAAAACAGCATGCTATAGTATGCCGTCCGATATGGGCTATAGCCCATGGTCATAAATGATGAAAAACGAGGATTTGAAAAAAAGACGAAAATGACTCCGAGACGATGGGCTATAGCCCATGGTCTCGGAGTGATTTTCGTCTTTTTTTCAAATCCTCAAAAATGATGAAAAACGGCAGGCTATAGTATGCCGTCCGATATGGGCTATAGCCCATGGTCATAAATGATGAAAAACGAGGATTTGAAAAAAAGACGAAAATGACTCCGAGACGATGGGCTATAGCCCATGGTCTCGGAGTGATTTTCGTCTTTTTTTCAAATCCTCAAAAATGATGGAAAACGGCATGCTATAGTATGCCGTTCGAGACCATGGGCTATAGCCCATCGTCTCGGAGTGATTTTCGTCTTTTTTTCAAATCCTCAAAAATGATGAAAAACGGCATGCTATAGTATGCCGTCCGATATGGGCTATAGCCCATGGTCATAAATGATGAAAAACGAGGATTTGAAAAAAAGACGAAAATGACTCCGAGACGATGGGCTATAGCCCATGGTCTCGGAGTGATTTTCGTCTTTTTTTCAAATCCTCAAAAATGATGGAAAACGGCATGCTATAGTATGCCGTTCGAGACCATGGGCTATAGCCCATGGTCTCGGAGTGATTTTCGTCTTTTTTTCAAATCCTCAAAAATGATGGAAAACGGCATGCTATAGTATGCCGTTCGAGACCATGGGCTATAGCCCATCGTCTCGGAGTGATTTTCGTCTTTTTTTCAAATCCTCAAAAATGATGAAAAACAGCATGCTATAGTATGCCGTCCGATATGGGCTATAGCCCATGGTCATAAATGATGAAAAACGAGGATTTGAAAAAAAGACGAAAATGACTCCGAGACGATGGGCTATAGCCCATGGTCTCGGAGTGATTTTCGTCTTTTTTTCAAATCCTCAAAAATGATGAAAAACGGCAGGCTATAGTATGCCGTCCGATATGGGCTATAGCCCATGGTCATAAATGATGAAAAACGAGGATTTGAAAAAAAGACGAAAATGACTCCAAGACGATGGGCTATATATAGCCCATGGTCTCGGAGTGATTTTCGTCTTTTTTTCAAATCCTCAAAAATGATGGAAAACGGCATGCTATAGTATGCCGTTCGAGACCATGGGCTATAGCCCATCGTCTCGGAGTGATTTTGGTCTTTTTTTCAAATCCTCAAAAATGATGAAAAACGGCATGCTATAGTATGCCGTCCGATATGGGCTATAGCCCATGGTCATAAATGATGAAAAACGAGGATTTGAAAAAAAGACGAAAATGACTCCGAGACGATGGGCTATAGCCCATGGTCTCGGAGTGATTTTCGTCTTTTTTTCAAATCCTCAAAAATGATGGAAAACGGCATGCTATAGTATGCCGTTCGAGACCATGGGCTATAGCCCATCGTCTCGGAGTGATTTTCGTCTTTTTTTCAAATCCTCAAAAATGATGAAAAACAGCATCCTATAGTATGCCGTCCGATATGGGCTATAGCCCATGGTCATAAATGATGAAAAACGAGGATTTGAAAAAAAGACGAAAATGACTCCGAGACGATGGGCTATAGCCCATGGTCTCGGAGTGATTTTCGTCTTTTTTTCAAATCCTCAAAAATGATGAAAAACGGCAGGCTATAGTATGCCGTCCGATATGGGCTATAGCCCATGGTCATAAATGATGAAAAACGAGGATTTGAAAAAAAGACGAAAATGACTCCGAGACGATGGGCTATAGCCCATGGTCTCGGAGTGATTTTCGTCTTTTTTTCAAATCCTCAAAAATGATGGAAAACGGCATGCTATAGTATGCCGTTCGAGACCATGGGCTATAGCCCATCGTCTCGGAGTGATTTTCGTCTTTTTTAAAAATCCTCAAAAATGATGAAAAACGGCATGCTATAGTATGCCGTCCGATATGGGCTATAGCCCATGGTCATAAATGATGAAAAACGAGGATTTGAAAAAAAGACGAAAATGACTCCGAGACGATGGGCTATAGCCCATCGTCTCGGAGTGATTTTCGTCTTTTTTTCAAATCCTCAAAAATGATGAAAAACGGCAGGCTATAGTATGCCGTCCGATATGGGCTATAGCCCATGGTCATAAATGATGAAAAACGAGGATTTGAAAAAAAGACGAAAATGACTCCAAGACGATGGGCTATATATAGCCCATGGTCTCGGAGTGATTTTCGTCTTTTTTTCAAATCCTCAAAAATGATGGAAAACGGCATGCTATAGTATGCCGTTCGAGACCATGGGCTGTAGCCCATCGTCTCGGAGTGATTTTCGTCTTTTTTTCAAATCCTCAAAAATGATGAAAAACGGCATGCTATAGTATGCCGTCCGATATGGGCTATAGCCCATGGTCATAAATGATGAAAAACGAGGATTTGAAAAAAAGACGAAAATGACTCCGAGACGATGGGCTATAGCCCATGGTCTCGGAGTGATTTTCGTCTTTTTTTCAAATCCTCAAAAATGATGAAAAACGGCAGGCTATAGTATGCCGTCCGATATGGGCTATAGCCCATGGTCATAAATGATGAAAAACGAGGATTTGAAAAAAAGACGAAAATGACTCCGAGACGATGGGCTATAGCCCATGGTCTCGGAGTGATTTTCGTCTTTTTTTCAAATCCTCAAAAATGATGGAAAACGGCATGCTACAGTATGCCGTTCGATATGGGCTATAGCCCATGGTCATAAATGATGAAAAACGAGGATTTGAAAAAAAGACGAAAATGACTCCGAGACGATGGGCTATAGCCCATCGGGCTATAGCCCATCGTCTCGGAGTGATTTTCGTCTTTTTTTCAAATCCTCGTTTTCGTCTTTTTTTCAAATCCTCAAAAATGATGAAAAACGGCATGCTAAAACTATGAAACATTTCAAAGATTCCTTTTCAGGCAAACATGTCCACCGTAAGATGAACCTAAATAGGTTTGAATGGGGTTTCTAGGTGTAACTATGTAGGACTAGTAGCATGCCAAAGTTTGTGCTATTGCCATTGAGAATGCATTGGGCGTTTAAGTTAAATAACTCAGAAACTACAAAACATTTCAAAGTCAAAAGTTCCAGCATGTGTCTCCACAGTAAGCTGAACTTGAAACCGTGTGAATGCAGTTTCTAGGTGAAAGTGCTTTTTTGACGCCAATATCTGCCATTGAGCCCCATTGTAGATTTCTCAAATTTGAAAGCACTATATTTCTAAAACTATGAAACATTTCAAAGATTCCTTTTCAGGCAAACATGTCCACCGTAAGATGAACCTAAGTAGGTTTGAATGGGGTTTCTAGGTGTAAGTATGTAGGACTAGTAGCGTGACGACGAGTATAATAAACTGGAAGAAAAGTAACGAGTGTGTGTTCTGGTCCTGTTGATTGAGCAGAGCAGGACCTACAAACCTTGAAGTTTTATAGGTCCTTCTCAGCTCAATCAACAGGACCAGAACACACCTGGGCTGGCTGCCAGGATCACATCCACCAATGGGGAGGCTGTCTGTGTCCTGTCATGGTTTCTCCTCTGTATTATCTGATTAACATCCACGATAACACTTAAAAGCACTAAAGACACCTTTGATGCACAGCACCATTCAAATGCTCTGTACATGATCCCAAGGCCCCATTTGAAAAGTGACACCAAGAAGAACAACTTACAACCTAAATATCACTGAGAGCTCAGTGGCACCCTTGTTAAGATGACGTCCATGTGAGCCAGAGGTTGTGAGTTCAAATCCAGTTGAGTTCCTCCTACTTTCACTCTGCAGCATGTTTTGGAGAATAACATCCAGAAGAGAACTGGAAAGAGATGGAAAGCTGAGGAGATTCTCAGAGAGCATGGTGGCACTCTGTGATAAGCTGCTGTCTATGTGAGCCACAGGTCGTGGGTTCAAGTTCAGCCCATGGCCTCAGACGGCATACTATAGCATGCCATTTTTTGAGGATTTAAAAAAAAGATTTGAAAAAAAGACGAAAATGACTCCGAGACGATGGGCTATAGCCCATCGTCTCGGAGTCATTTTCGTCTTTTTTTCAAATCCTCAAAAATGATGGAAAACGGCATGCTATAGTATGCCGTTCGAGACCATGGGCTATAGCCCATGGTCATAAATGATGAAAAACGAGGATTTGAAAAAAAGACGAAAATGACTCCGAGACGATGGGCTATAGCCCATCGTCTCGGAGTGATTTTCGTCTTTTTTTCAAATCCTCAAAAATGATGGAAAACGGCATGCTATAGTATGCCGTCCGATATGGGCTATAGCCCATGGTCATAAATGATGAAAAACAAGAATTTGAAAAAAAGACGAAAATGACTCCGAGACGATGGGCTATAGCCCATGGTCTCGGAGTCATTTTCGTCTTTTTTTCAAATCCTCAAAAATGATGAAAAACGGCAGGCTATAGTATGCCGTCCGATATGGGCTATAGCCCATGGTCATAAATGATGAAAAACGAGGATTTGAAAAAAAGACGAAAAAGACTCCGAGACGATGGGCTATAGCCCATGGTCTCGGAGTGATTTTCGTCTTTTTTTCAAATCCTCAAAAATGATGGAAAACGGCATGCTATAGTATGCCGTTCGAGACCATGGGCTATAGCCCATCGTCTCGGAGTGATTTTCGTCTTTTTTTCAAATCCTCAAAAATTATGAAAAACTGCATGCTATAGTATGCCGTCCGATATGGGCTATAGCCCATGGTCATAAATGATGAAAAACGAGGATTTGAAAAAAAGACGAAAATGACTCCGAGACGATGGGCTATAGCCCATGGTCTCGGAGTGATTTTCGTCTTTTTTTCAAATCCTCAAAAATTATGAAAAACGGCAGGCTATAGTATGCCGTCCGATATGGGCTATAGCCCATGGTCATAAATGATGAAAAACGAGGATTTGAAAAAAAGACGAAAATGACTCCGAGACGATGGGCTATAGCCCATGGTCTCGGAGTGATTTTCGTCTTTTTTTCAAATCCTCAAAAATGATGGAAAACGGAATGCTATAGTATTCCGTTCGAGACCATGGGCTATAGCCCATCGTCTCGGAGTGATTTTCGTCTTTTTTTCAAATCCTCAAAAATGATGAAAAACGGCATGCTATAGTATGCCGTCCGATATGGGCTATAGCCCATGGTCATAAATGATGAAAAACGAGGATTTGAAAAAAAGACGAAAATGACTCCGAGACGATGGGCTATAGCCCATCGTCTCGGAGTGATTTTCGTCTTTTTTTCAAATCCTCGTTTTCGTCTTTTTTCAAATCCTCAAAAATTATGAAAAACGGCATGCTAAAACTATGAAACATTTCAAAGATTCCTTTTCAGGCAAACATGTCCACCGTAAGATGAACCTAAATAGGTTTGAATGGGGTTTCTAGGTGTAACTATGTAGGACTAGTAGCATGCCAAAGTTTGTGCTATTGCCATTGAGAATGCATTGGGCGTTTAAGTTAAATAACTCAGAAACTACAAAACATTTCAAAGTCAAAAGTTCCAGCATGTGTCTCCACAGTAAGCTGAACTTGAAACCGTGTGAATGCAGTTTCTAGGTGAAAGTGCTTTTTTGACGTGCCAATATCTGCCATTGAGCCCCATTGTAGATTTCTCAAATTTGAAAGCACTATATTTCTAAAACTATGAAACATTTCAAAGATTCCTTTTCAGGCAAACATGTCCACCGTAAGATGAACCTAAGTAGGTTTGAATGGGGTTTCTAGGTGTAAGTATGTAGGACTAGTAGCGTGACGACGAGTATAATAAACTGGAAGAAAAGTAACGAGTGTGTGTTCTGGTCCTGTTGATTGAGCAGAGCAGGACCTACAAACCTTGAAGTTTTATAGGTCCTTCTCAGCTCAATCAACAGGACCAGAACACACCTGGGCTGGCTGCCAGGATCACATCCACCAATGGGGAGGCTGTCTGTGTCCTGTCATGGTTTCTCCTCTGTATTATCTGATTAACATCCACGATAACACTTAAAAGCACTAAAGACACCTTTGATGCACAGCACCATTCAAATGCTCTGTACATGATCCCAAGGCCCCATTTGAAAAGTGACACCAAGAAGAACAACTTACAACCTAAATATCACTGAGAGCTCAGTGGCACCCTTGTTAAGATGACGTCCATGTGAGCCAGAGGTTGTGAGTTCAAATCCAGTTGAGTTCCTCCTACTTTCACTCTGCAGCATGTTTTGGAGAATAACATCCAGAAGAGAACTGGAAAGAGATGGAAAGCTGAGGAGATTCTCTGAGAGCATGGTGGCACTCTGTGATAAGCTGCTGACTATGTGAGTCACAGGTCGTGGGTTCAAGTTCAGCCCATGGCCTCAGACGGCATACTATAGCATGCCATTTTTTGAGGATTTAAAAAAAAGATTTAAGAAAAAGATTTGAAAAAAAGACGAAAATGACTCCGAGACGATGGGCTATAGCCCATCGTCTCGGATTCATTTTCGTCTTTTTTTCAAATCCTCGTTTTCGTCTTTTTTTCAAATCCTCAAAAATGATGAAAAACGGCATGCTATAGTATGCCGTCCGATATGGGCTATAGCCCATGGTCATAAATGATGAAAAACGAGGATTTGAAAAAAAGACGAAAATGACTCCGAGACGATGGGCTATAGCCCATGGTCTCGGAGTGATTTTCGTCTTTTTTTCAAATCCTCAAAAATGATGGAAAACGGCATGCTATAGTATGCCGTTCGAGACCATGGGCTATAGCCCATCGTCTCGGAGTGATTTTCGTCTTTTTTCAAATCCTCAAAAATTATGAAAAACGGCATGCTATAGTATGCCGTCCGATATGGGCTATAGCCCATGGTTATAAATGATGAAAAACGAGGATTTGAAAAAAGACGAAAATGACTCCGAGACGATGGGCTATAGCCCATGGTCTCGGAGTCATTTTCGTCTTTTTTTCAAATCCTCAAAAATGATGCAAAACGGCATGCTATAGTATGCCGTTCGAGACCATGGGTTATAGCCCATCGTCTCGGATTCATTTTCGTCTTTTTTTCAAATCCTCGTTTTCGTCTTTTTTTTAAAATCCTCAAAAATGATGAAAAACGGCATGCTATAGTATGCCGTTCGAGACCATGGGCTATAGCCCATCGTCTCGGATTCATTTTCGTCTTTTTTTCAAATCCTCGTTTTCGTCTTTTTTTCAAATCCTCAAAAATGATGAAAAACGGCATGCTATAGTATGCCGTCCGATATGGGCTATAGCCCATGGTCATAAATGATGAAAAACGAGGATTTGAAAAAAAGACGAAAATGACTCCGAGACGATGGGCTAAAGCCCATGGTCTCGGAGTGATTTTCGTCTTTTTTTCAAATCCTCAAAAATGATGGAAAACGGCATGCTATAGTATGCCGTTCGAGACCATGGGCTATAGCCCATGGTCATAAATGATGAAAAACGAGGATTTGAAAAAAAGACGAAAATGACTCCGAGACGATGGGCTATAGCCCATGGTCTCGGAGTCATTTTCGTCTTTTTTTCAAATCCTCAAAAATGATGGAAAACGGCATGCTATAGTATGCCGTTCGAGACCATGGGCTATAGCCCATCGTCTCGGAGTGATTTTCGTCTCTTTTTCAAATCCTCGTTTTCGTCTTTTTTTCAAATCCTCAAAAATGATGAAAAACGGCATGCTAAAACTATGAAACATTTCAAAGATTCCTTTTCAGGCAAACATGTCCACCGTAAGATGAACCTAAATAGGTTTGAATGGGGTTTCTAGGTGTAACTATGTAGGACTAGTAGCATGCCAAAGTTTGTGCTATTGCCATTGAGAATGCATTGGGCGTTTAAGTTAAATAACTCAGAAACTACAAAACATTTCAAAGTCAAAAGTTCCAGCATGTGTCTCCACAGTAAGCTGAACTTGAAACAGTGTGAATGCAGTTTCTAGGTGAAAGTGCTTTTTTGACGTGCCAATATCTGCCATTGAGCCCCATTGTAGATTTCTCAAATTTGAAAGCACTATATTTCTAAAACTATGAAAAATTTCAAAGATTCCTTTTCAGGCAAACATGTCCACCGTAAGATGAACCTAAATAGGTTTGAATGGGGTTTCTAGGTGTAACTATGTAGGACTAGTAGCATGCCAAAGTTTGTGCTATTGCCATTGAGAATGCATTGGGCGTTTAAGTTAAATAACTCAGAAACGACAAAACATTTCAAAGTCAAAAGTTCCAGCATGTGTCTCCACAGTAAGCTGAATTTGAAACAGTGTGAATGCAGTTTCTAGGTGAAAGTGCTTTTTTGACGTGCCAATATCTGCCATTGAGCCCCATTGTAGATTTCTCACATTTGAAAGCACTATATTTCTAAAACTATGAAACATTTCAAAGATTCCTTTTCAGGCAAACATGTCCACCGTAAGATGAACCTAAATAGGTTTGAATGGGGTTTCTAGGTGTAACTATGTAGGACTAGTAGCATGCCAAAGTTTGTGCTATTGCCATTGAGAATGCATTGGGCGTTTAAGTTAAATAACTCAGAAACTACAAAACATTTCAAAGTCAAAAGTTCCAGCATGTGTCTCCACAGTAAGCTGAATTTGAAACAGTGTGAATGCAGTTTCTAGGTGAAAGTGCTTTTTTGACGTGCCAATATCTGCCATTGAGCCCCATTGTAGATTTCTCAAATTTGAAAGCACTATATTTCTAAAACTATGAAACATTTCAAAGATTCCTTTTCAGGCAAACATGTCCACCGTAAGATGAACCTAAATAGGTTTGAATGGGGTTTCTAGGTGTAACTATGTAGGACTAGTAGCATGCCAAAGTTTGTGCTATTGCCATTGAGAATGCATTGGGCGTTTAAGTTAAATAACTCAGAAACTACAAAACATTTCAAAGTCAAAAGTTCCAGCATGTGTCTCCACAGTAAGCTGAATTTGAAACAGTGTGAATGCAGTTTCTAGGTGAAAGTGCTTTTTTGACGTGCCAATATCTGCCATTGAGCCCCATTGTAGATTTCTCAAATTTGAAAGCAATATTTCTAAAACTATGAAACATTTCAAAGATTCCTTTTCAGGCAAACATGTCCACCGTAAGATGAACCTAAGTAGGTTTGAATGGGGTTTCTAGGTGTAAGTATGTAGGACTAGTAGCGTGACGACGAGTATAATAAACTGGAAGAAAAGTAACGAGTGTGTGTTCTGGTCCTGTTGATTGAGCAGAGCAGGACCTACAAACCTTGAAGTTTTATAGGTCCTTCTCAGCTCAATCAACAGGACCAGAACACACCTGGGCTGGCTGCCAGGATCACATCCACCAATGGGGAGGCTGTCTGTGTCCTGTCATGGTTTCTCCTCTGTATTATCTGATTAACATCCACGATAACACTTAAAAGCACTAAAGACACCTTTGATGCACAGCACCATTCAAATGCTCTGTACATGATCCCAAGGCCCCATTTGAAAAGTGACACCAAGAAGAACAACTTACAACCTAAATATCACTGAGAGCTCAGTGGCACCCTTGTTAAGATGACGTCCATGTGAGCCAGAGGTTGTGAGTTCAAATCCAGTTGAGTTCCTCCTACTTTCACTCTGCAGCATGTTTTGGAGAATAACATCCAGAAGAGAACTGGAAAGAGATGGAAAGCTGAGGAGATTCTCAGAGAGCATGGTGGCACTCTGTGATAAGCTGCTGTCTATGTGAGCCACAGGTCGTGGGTTCAAGTTCAGCCCATGGCCTCAGGCGGCATACTATAGCATGCCATTTTTTGAGGATTTAAAAAAAAGATTTGAAAAAAAGACGAAAATGTCATTTTCATCTTTTTTTCAAATCCTCGTTTTCGTCTTTTTTTCAAATCCTCAAAAATGATGAAAAACGGCATGCTATAGTATGCCGTCCGATATGGGCTATAGCCCATGGTCATAAATGATGAAAAACGAGGATTTGAAAAAAAGACGAAAATGACTCCGAGACGATGGGCTATAGCCCATGGTCTCGGAGTGATTTTCGTCTTTTTTTCAAATCCTTTAAAAATGATGGAAAACGGCATGCTATAGTATGCCGTTCGAGACCATGGGCTATAGCCCATGGTCTCGGAGTGATTTTCGTCTTTTTTTCAAATCCTCAAAAATTATGAAAAACGGCATGCTATAGTATGCCGTCCGATATGGGCTATAGCCCATGGTCATAAATGATGAAAAACGAGGATTTGAAAAAAAGACGAAAATGACTCCGAGACGATGGGCTATAGCCCATGGTCTCGGAGTCATTTTCGTCTTTTTTTCAAATCCTCAAAAATGATGCAAAACGGCATGCTATAGTATGCCGTTCGAGACCATGGGTTATAGCCCATCGTCTCGGATTCATTTTCGTCTTTTTTTCAAATCCTCGTTTTCGTCTTTTTTTTCAAATCCTCAAAAATGATGAAAAACGGCATGCTATAGTATGCCGTTCGAGACCATGGGCTATAGCCCATCGTCTCGGATTCATTTTCGTCTTCTTTTTCAAATCCTCGTTTTCGTCTTTTTTTCAAATCCTCAAAAATTATGCAAAACGGCATGCTATAGTATGCCGTCCGATATGGGCTATAGCCCATGGTCATAAATGATGAAAAACGAGGATTTGAAAAAAAGACGAAAATGACTCCGAGACGATGGGCTATAGCCCATCGTCTCGGAGTGATTTTCGTCTTTTTTTCAAATCCTCGTTTTCGTCTTTTTTCAAATCCTCAAAAATTATGAAAAACGGCATGCTAAAACTATGAAACATTTCAAAGATTCCTTTTCAGGCAAACATGTCCACCGTAAGATGAACCTAAATAGGTTTGAATGGGGTTTCTAGGTGTAACTATGTAGGACTAGTAGCATGCCAAAGTTTGTGCTATTGCCATTGAGAATGCATTGGGCGTTTAAGTTAAATAACTCAGAAACTACAAAACATTTCAAAGTCAAAAGTTCCAGCATGTGTCTCCACAGTAAGCTGAACTTGAAACCGTGTGAATGCAGTTTCTAGGTGAAAGTGCTTTTTTGACGTGCCAATATCTGCCATTGAGCCCCATTGTAGATTTCTCAAATTTGAAAGCACTATATTTCTAAAACTATGAAACATTTCAAAGATTCCTTTTCAGGCAAACATGTCCACCGTAAGATGAACCTAAGTAGGTTTGAATGGGGTTTCTAGGTGTAAGTATGTAGGACTAGTAGCGTGACGACGAGTATAATAAACTGGAAGAAAAGTAACGAGTGTGTGTTCTGGTCCTGTTGATTGAGCAGAGCAGGACCTACAAACCTTGAAGTTTTATAGGTCCTTCTCAGCTCAATCAACAGGACCAGAACACACCTGGGCTGGCTGCCAGGATCACATCCACCAATGGGGAGGCTGTCTGTGTCCTGTCATGGTTTCTCCTCTGTATTATCTGATTAACATCCACGATAACACTTAAAAGCACTAAAGACACCTTTGATGCACAGCACCATTCAAATGCTCTGTACATGATCCCAAGGCCCCATTTGAAAAGTGACACCAAGAAGAACAACTTACAACCTAAATATCACTGAGAGCTCAGTGGCACCCTTGTTAAGATGACGTCCATGTGAGCCAGAGGTTGTGAGTTCAAATCCAGTTGAGTTCCTCCTACTTTCACTCTGCAGCATGTTTTGGAGAATAACATCCAGAAGAGAACTGGAAAGAGATGGAAAGCTGAGGAGATTCTCTGAGAGCATGGTGGCACTCTGTGATAAGCTGCTGACTATGTGAGTCACAGGTCGTGGGTTCAAGTTCAGCCCATGGCCTCAGACGGCATACTATAGCATGCCATTTTTTGAGGATTTAAAAAAAAGATTTAAGAAAAAGATTTGAAAAAAAGACGAAAATGACTCCGAGACGATGGGCTATAGCCCATCGTCTCGGATTCATTTTCGTCTTTTTTTCAAATCCTCGTTTTCGTCTTTTTTTCAAATCCTCAAAAATGATGAAAAACGGCATGCTATAGTATGCCGTCCGATATGGGCTATAGCCCATGGTCATAAATGATGAAAAACGAGGATTTGAAAAAAAGACGAAAATGACTCCGAGACGATGGGCTATAGCCCATGGTCTCGGAGTGATTTTCGTCTTTTTTTCAAATCCTCAAAAATGATGGAAAACGGCATGCTATAGTATGCCGTTCGAGACCATGGGCTATAGCCCATCGTCTCGGAGTGATTTTCGTCTTTTTTCAAATCCTCAAAAATTATGAAAAACGGCATGCTATAGTATGCCGTCCGATATGGGCTATAGCCCATGGTTATAAATGATGAAAAACGAGGATTTGAAAAAAGACGAAAATGACTCCGAGACGATGGGCTATAGCCCATGGTCTCGGAGTCATTTTCGTCTTTTTTTCAAATCCTCAAAAATGATGCAAAACGGCATGCTATAGTATGCCGTTCGAGACCATGGGTTATAGCCCATCGTCTCGGATTCATTTTCGTCTTTTTTTCAAATCCTCGTTTTCGTCTTTTTTTTAAAATCCTCAAAAATGATGAAAAACGGCATGCTATAGTATGCCGTTCGAGACCATGGGCTATAGCCCATCGTCTCGGATTCATTTTCGTCTTTTTTTCAAATCCTCGTTTTCGTCTTTTTTTCAAATCCTCAAAAATGATGAAAAACGGCATGCTATAGTATGCCGTCCGATATGGGCTATAGCCCATGGTCATAAATGATGAAAAACGAGGATTTGAAAAAAAGACGAAAATGACTCCGAGACGATGGGCTAAAGCCCATGGTCTCGGAGTGATTTTCGTCTTTTTTTCAAATCCTCAAAAATGATGGAAAACGGCATGCTATAGTATGCCGTTCGAGACCATGGGCTATAGCCCATGGTCATAAATGATGAAAAACGAGGATTTGAAAAAAAGACGAAAATGACTCCGAGACGATGGGCTATAGCCCATGGTCTCGGAGTCATTTTCGTCTTTTTTTCAAATCCTCAAAAATGATGGAAAACGGCATGCTATAGTATGCCGTTCGAGACCATGGGCTATAGCCCATCGTCTCGGAGTGATTTTCGTCTCTTTTTCAAATCCTCGTTTTCGTCTTTTTTTCAAATCCTCAAAAATGATGAAAAACGGCATGCTAAAACTATGAAACATTTCAAAGATTCCTTTTCAGGCAAACATGTCCACCGTAAGATGAACCTAAATAGGTTTGAATGGGGTTTCTAGGTGTAACTATGTAGGACTAGTAGCATGCCAAAGTTTGTGCTATTGCCATTGAGAATGCATTGGGCGTTTAAGTTAAATAACTCAGAAACTACAAAACATTTCAAAGTCAAAAGTTCCAGCATGTGTCTCCACAGTAAGCTGAACTTGAAACAGTGTGAATGCAGTTTCTAGGTGAAAGTGCTTTTTTGACGTGCCAATATCTGCCATTGAGCCCCATTGTAGATTTCTCAAATTTGAAAGCACTATATTTCTAAAACTATGAAAAATTTCAAAGATTCCTTTTCAGGCAAACATGTCCACCGTAAGATGAACCTAAATAGGTTTGAATGGGGTTTCTAGGTGTAACTATGTAGGACTAGTAGCATGCCAAAGTTTGTGCTATTGCCATTGAGAATGCATTGGGCGTTTAAGTTAAATAACTCAGAAACGACAAAACATTTCAAAGTCAAAAGTTCCAGCATGTGTCTCCACAGTAAGCTGAATTTGAAACAGTGTGAATGCAGTTTCTAGGTGAAAGTGCTTTTTTGACGTGCCAATATCTGCCATTGAGCCCCATTGTAGATTTCTCACATTTGAAAGCACTATATTTCTAAAACTATGAAACATTTCAAAGATTCCTTTTCAGGCAAACATGTCCACCGTAAGATGAACCTAAATAGGTTTGAATGGGGTTTCTAGGTGTAACTATGTAGGACTAGTAGCATGCCAAAGTTTGTGCTATTGCCATTGAGAATGCATTGGGCGTTTAAGTTAAATAACTCAGAAACTACAAAACATTTCAAAGTCAAAAGTTCCAGCATGTGTCTCCACAGTAAGCTGAATTTGAAACAGTGTGAATGCAGTTTCTAGGTGAAAGTGCTTTTTTGACGTGCCAATATCTGCCATTGAGCCCCATTGTAGATTTCTCAAATTTGAAAGCACTATATTTCTAAAACTATGAAACATTTCAAAGATTCCTTTTCAGGCAAACATGTCCACCGTAAGATGAACCTAAATAGGTTTGAATGGGGTTTCTAGGTGTAACTATGTAGGACTAGTAGCATGCCAAAGTTTGTGCTATTGCCATTGAGAATGCATTGGGCGTTTAAGTTAAATAACTCAGAAACTACAAAACATTTCAAAGTCAAAAGTTCCAGCATGTGTCTCCACAGTAAGCTGAATTTGAAACAGTGTGAATGCAGTTTCTAGGTGAAAGTGCTTTTTTGACGTGCCAATATCTGCCATTGAGCCCCATTGTAGATTTCTCAAATTTGAAAGCAATATTTCTAAAACTATGAAACATTTCAAAGATTCCTTTTCAGGCAAACATGTCCACCGTAAGATGAACCTAAGTAGGTTTGAATGGGGTTTCTAGGTGTAAGTATGTAGGACTAGTAGCGTGACGACGAGTATAATAAACTGGAAGAAAAGTAACGAGTGTGTGTTCTGGTCCTGTTGATTGAGCAGAGCAGGACCTACAAACCTTGAAGTTTTATAGGTCCTTCTCAGCTCAATCAACAGGACCAGAACACACCTGGGCTGGCTGCCAGGATCACATCCACCAATGGGGAGGCTGTCTGTGTCCTGTCATGGTTTCTCCTCTGTATTATCTGATTAACATCCACGATAACACTTAAAAGCACTAAAGACACCTTTGATGCACAGCACCATTCAAATGCTCTGTACATGATCCCAAGGCCCCATTTGAAAAGTGACACCAAGAAGAACAACTTACAACCTAAATATCACTGAGAGCTCAGTGGCACCCTTGTTAAGATGACGTCCATGTGAGCCAGAGGTTGTGAGTTCAAATCCAGTTGAGTTCCTCCTACTTTCACTCTGCAGCATGTTTTGGAGAATAACATCCAGAAGAGAACTGGAAAGAGATGGAAAGCTGAGGAGATTCTCAGAGAGCATGGTGGCACTCTGTGATAAGCTGCTGTCTATGTGAGCCACAGGTCGTGGGTTCAAGTTCAGCCCATGGCCTCAGGCGGCATACTATAGCATGCCATTTTTTGAGGATTTAAAAAAAAGATTTGAAAAAAAGACGAAAATGTCATTTTCATCTTTTTTTCAAATCCTCGTTTTCGTCTTTTTTTCAAATCCTCAAAAATGATGAAAAACGGCATGCTATAGTATGCCGTCCGATATGGGCTATAGCCCATGGTCATAAATGATGAAAAACGAGGATTTGAAAAAAAGACGAAAATGACTCCGAGACGATGGGCTATAGCCCATGGTCTCGGAGTGATTTTCGTCTTTTTTTCAAATCCTTTAAAAATGATGGAAAACGGCATGCTATAGTATGCCGTTCGAGACCATGGGCTATAGCCCATGGTCTCGGAGTGATTTTCGTCTTTTTTTCAAATCCTCAAAAATTATGAAAAACGGCATGCTATAGTATGCCGTCCGATATGGGCTATAGCCCATGGTCATAAATGATGAAAAACGAGGATTTGAAAAAAAGACGAAAATGACTCCGAGACGATGGGCTATAGCCCATGGTCTCGGAGTCATTTTCGTCTTTTTTTCAAATCCTCAAAAATGATGCAAAACGGCATGCTATAGTATGCCGTTCGAGACCATGGGTTATAGCCCATCGTCTCGGATTCATTTTCGTCTTTTTTTCAAATCCTCGTTTTCGTCTTTTTTTTCAAATCCTCAAAAATGATGAAAAACGGCATGCTATAGTATGCCGTTCGAGACCATGGGCTATAGCCCATCGTCTCGGATTCATTTTCGTCTTCTTTTTCAAATCCTCGTTTTCGTCTTTTTTTCAAATCCTCAAAAATGATGAAAAAAGGCATGCTATAGTATGCCGTCCGATATGGGCTATAGCCCATGGTCATAAATGATGAAAAACGAGGATTTGAAAAAAAGACGAAAATGACTCCGAGACGATGGGCTATAGCCCATGGTCTCGGAGTGATTTTCGTCTTTTTTTCAAATCCTCAAAAATGATGGAAAACGGCATGCTATAGTATGCCGTTCGAGACCATGGGCTATAGCCCATCGTCTCGGGGTGATTTTCGTCTTTTTTTCAAATCCTCAAAAATGATGAAAAACGGCATGCTATAGTATGCCGTCCGATATGGGCTATATCCCATGGTCATAAATGATGAAAAACGAGGATTTGAAAAAAAGACGAAAATGACTCCGAGACGATGGGCTATAGCCCATGGTCTCGGAGTCATTTTCGTCTTTTTTTCAAATCCTCAAAAATTATGCAAAACGGCATGCTATAGTATGCCGTTCGAGACCATGGGTTATAGCCCATCGTCTCGGATTCATTTTCGTCTTTTTTTCAAATCCTCAAAAATTATGAAAAACGGCATGCTATAGTATGCCGTCCGATATGGGCTATATCCCATGGTCATAAATGATGAAAAACGAGGATTTGAAAAAAAGACGAAAATGACTCCGAGACGATGGGCTATAGCCCATGGTGTCGGAGTCATTTTCGTCTTTTTTTCAAATCCTCAAAAATTATGCAAAACGGCATGCTATAGTATGCCGTTCGAGACCATGGGTTATAGCCCATCGTCTCGGATTCATTTTCGTCTTTTTTTCTAATCCTCGTTTTCGTCTTTTTTTTTCAAATCCTCAAAAATGATGAAAAACGGCATGCTATAGTATGCCGTCCGATATGGTCTATAGCCCATGGTCATAAATTATGAAAAACGAGGATTTGAAAAAAAGACGAAAATGACTCCGAGACGATGGGCTATAGCTCATGGTCTCGGAGTGATTTTCGTCTTTTTTTCAAATCCTCAAAAATGATGGAAAACGGCATGCTATAGTATGCCGTTCGAGACCATGGGCTATAGCCCATCGTCTCGGAGTGATTTTCGTCTTTTTTTCAAATCCTCAAAAATGATGGAAAACGGCATGCTATAGTATGCCGTCCGATATGGGCTATAGCCCATGGTCATAAATGATGAAAAACGAGGATTTGAAAAAAAGACGAAAATGACTCCGAGACGATGGGCTATAGCCCATGGTCTCGGAGTGATTTTCGTCTTTTTTTCAAATCCTCAAAAAGGATGGAAAACGGCATGCTACAGTATGCCGTTCGAGACCATGGGCTATAGCCCATCGTCTCGGGGTGATTTTCGTCTTTTTTTCAAATCCTCAAAAATGATGAAAAACGGCATGCTATAGTATGCCGTCCGATATGGGCTATATCCCATGGTCATAAATGATGAAAAACGAGGATTTGAAAAAAAGACGAAAATGACTCCGAGACGATGGGCTATAGCCCATGGTCTCGGAGTCATTTTCGTCTTTTTTTCAAATCCTCAAAAATTATGCAAAACGGCATGCTATAGTATGCCGTTCGAGACCATGGGTTATAGCCCATCGTCTCGGATTCATTTTCGTCTTTTTTTCAAATCCTCAAAAATTATGAAAAACGGCATGCTATAGTATGCCGTCCGATATGGTCTATAGCCCATGGTCATAAATTATGAAAAACGAGGATTTGAAAAAAAGACGAAAATGACTCCGAGACGATGGGCTATAGCTCATGGTCTCGGAGTGATTTTCGTCTTTTTTTCAAATCCTCAAAAATGATGGAAAACGGCATGCTATAGTAGGCTATGCCGTTCGAGACCATGGGCTATAGCCCATCGTCTCGGATTCATTTTCGTCTTTTTTTCAAATCCTCGTTTTCGTCTTTTTTTCAAATCCTCAAAAATGATGAAAAACGGCATGCTATAGTATGCCGTCCGATATGGGCTATAGCCCATGGTCATAAATGATGAAAAACGAGGATTTGAAAAAAAGACGAAAATGACTCCGAGACGATGGGCTATAGCCCATGGTCTCGGAGTGATTTTCGTCTTTTTTTCAAATCCTCAAAAATGATGGAAAACGGCATGCTATAGTATGCCGTTCGAGACCATGGGCTATAGCCCATCGTCTCGGAATGATTTTCGTCTTTTTTTCAAATCCTCAAAAATGATGAAAAACGGCATGCTATATAGTATGCCGTCCGATATGG
The DNA here is from genome assembly GCF_951216825.1 of Electrona antarctica. Taxonomy (NCBI): domain Eukaryota; kingdom Metazoa; phylum Chordata; class Actinopteri; order Myctophiformes; family Myctophidae; genus Electrona; species Electrona antarctica. Next base: position 13,799,700 of record NC_136798.1, read on the forward strand.
GCTATAGCCCATGGTCATAAATGATGAAAAACGAGGATTTGAAAAAAAGACGAAAATGACTCCGAGACGATGGGCTATGGCCCATCGTCTCGGAGTCATTTTCGTCTTTTTTTCAAATCCTCAAAAATTATGCAAAACGGCATGCTATAGTATGCCGTTCGAGACCATGGGTTATAGCCCATTGTCTCGGATTCATTTTCGTCTTTTTTTCTAATCCTCGTTTTCGTCTTTTTTTTTCAAATCCTCAAAAATGATGAAAAACGGCATGCTATAGTATGCCGTCCGATATGGTCTATAGCCCATGGTCATAAATTATGAAAAACGAGGATTTGAAAAAAAGACGAAAATGACTCCGAGACGATGGGCTATAGCTCATGGTCTCGGAGTGATTTTCGTCTTTTTTTCAAATCCTCAAAAATGATGGAAAACGGCATGCTATAGTAGGCTATGCCGTTCGAGACCATGGGCTATAGCCCATCGTCTCGGATTCATTTTCGTCTTTTTTTCAAATCCTCGTTTTCGTCTTTTTTTCAAATCCTCAAAAATGATGAAAAACGGCATGCTATAGTATGCCGTCCGATATGGGCTATAGCCCATGGTCATAAATGATGAAAAACGAGGATTTGAAAAAAAGACGAAAATGACTCCGAGACGATGGGCTATAGCCCATGGTCTCGGAGTGATTTTCGTCTTTTTTTCAAATCCTCAAAAATGATGGAAAACGGCATGCTATAGTATGCCGTTCGAGACCATGGGCTATAGCCCATCGTCTCGGAGTGATTTTCGTCTTTTTTTCAAATCCTCAAAAATGATGAAAAACGGCATGCTATATAGTATGCCGTCCGATATGGGCTATAGCCCATGGTCATAAATGATGAAAAACGAGGATTTGAAAAAAAGACGAAAATGACTCCGAGACGATGGGCTATGGCCCATCGTCTCGGAGTCATTTTCGTCTTTTTTTCGAATCCTCAAAAATGATGGAAAACGGCATGCTTTAGTATGCCGTTCGAGACCATGGGCTATAGCCCATCGTCTCGGAGTGATTTTCGTCTATTTTTCAAATCCTCGTTTTCGTTTTTTCAAATCCTCAAAAATGATGAAAAACGGCATGCTAAAACTATGAAACATTTCAAAGATTCCTTTTCAGGCAAACATGTCCACCGTAAGATGAACCTAAATAGGTTTGAATGGGGTTTCTAGGTGTAACTATGTAGGACTAGTAGCATGCCAAAGTTTGTGCTATTGCCATTGAGAATGCATTGGGCGTTTAAGTTAAATAACTCAGAAACTACAAAACATTTCAAAGTCAAAAGTTCCAGCATGTGTCTCCACAGTAAGCTGAATTTGAAACAGTGTGAATGCAGTTTCTAGGTGAAAGTGCTTTTTTGACGTGCCAATATCTGCCATTGAGCCCCATTGTAGATTTCTCAAATTTGAAAGCACTATATTTCTAAAACTATGAAACATTTCAAAGATTCCTTTTCAGGCAATCATGTCCACCGTAAGATGAACCTAAATAGGTTTGAATGGGGTTTCTAGGTGTAAATATGTAGGACTAGTAGCATGCCAAAGTTTGTGCTATTGCCATTGAGAATGCATTGGGCGTTTAAGTTAAATAACTCAGAAACTACAAAACATTTCAAAGTCAAAAGTTCCAGCATGTGTCTCCACAGTAAGCTGAATTTGAAACAGTGTGAATGCAGTTTCTAGGTGAAAGTGCTTTTTTGACGTGCCAATATCTGCCATTGAGCCCCATTGTAGATTTCTCAAATTTGAAAGCACTATATTTCTAAAACTTTGAAACATTTCAAAGATTCCTTTTCAGGCAAACATGTCCACCGTAAGATGAACCTAAGTAGGTTTGAATGGGGTTTCTAGGTGTAAGTATGTAGGACTAGTAGCGTGACGACGAGTATAATAAACTGGAAGAAAAGTAACGAGTGTGTGTTCTGGTCCTGTTGATTGAGCAGAGCAGGACCTACAAACCTTGAAGTTTTATAGGTCCTTCTCAGCTCAATCAACAGGACCAGAACACACCTGGGCTGGCTGCCAGGATCACATCCATAGACATATATACATAGACGCCCCTTCCGGCTCTGAGGCGTGTGTCAAAATTGAAGGCACAATTTTCCCGACATTCCTTGCAAAGCATTAGCGGAAGCAAAGCGGAAGCTTGTCAAGCTTCCGCGTGCGTAACATAAGTCCCGGAAAAGACGCGCTGTGATTGGCCAGTAGTCACTTGAGTGACAGCGAGAGACATGGAGGAGTCACATGAGTGACGTCACTTGGGAAGCGACGCAGTCGCCTTCAGCAAATGCCTTCAGCACTTCTAAATAAGAAAGCTGCGGAGAACTGTTGCTTTGTGTTCACTCTTTAATGTTTTCTGTTAGTAATCTAATCCCCCCTGGCTCTGATGTTGTATTGTTAATAACTTTGTTGTTTGTGTTTGTTTGTTTGTCTTGTTTTGTAATGTATATTGTCATGACTGTTATAAAGATTTGTTAAAAAAAAAAAAGCCTTCAGCACTGCACTTCCGCCTTCATTGGGATACACGTCGCTCCAATGAACTGCAGCGGCAAATGAGGCGTCTATGTATATATGTCTATGATCACATCCACCAATGGGGAGGCTGTCTGTGTCCTGTCATGGTTTCTCCTCTGTATTATCTGATTAACATCCACGATAACACTTAAAAGCACTAAAGACACCTTTGATGCACAGCACCATTCAAATGCTCTGTACATGATCCCAAGGCCCCATTTGAAAAGTGACACCAAGAAGAACAACTTACAACCTAAATATCACTGAGAGCTCAGTGGCACCCTTGTTAAGATGACGTCCATGTGAGCCAGAGGTTGTGAGTTCAAATCCAGTTGAGTTCCTCCTACTTTCACTCTGCAGCATGTTTTGGAGAATAACATCCAGAAGAGAACTGGAAAGAGATGGAAAGCTGAGGAGATTCTCTGAGAGCATGGTGGCACTCTGTGATAAGCTGCTGTCTATGTGAGCCACAGGTCGTGGGTTCAAGTTCAGCCCATGGCCTCAGACGGCATACTATAGCATGCCATTTTTTGAGGATTTAAAAAAAAGATTTGAAAAAAAGACGAAAATGACTCCGAGACGATGGGCTATAGCCCATCGTCTCGGAGTCATTTTCGTCTTTTTTTCAAATCCTCGTTTTCGTCTTTTTTTCAAATCCTCAAAAATGATGAAAAACGGCATGCTATAGCATGCCGTCCGATATGGGCTATAGCCCATGGTCATAAATGATGAAAAACGAGGATTTGAAAAAAAGACGAAAATGACTCCGAGACGATGGGCTATAGCCCATGGTCTCGGAGTGATTTTCGTCTTTTTTTCAAATCCTCAAAAATTATGAAAAACGGCATGCTATAGTATGCCGTCCGATATGGGCTATATCCCATGGTCATAAATGATGAAAAACGAGGATTTGAAAAAAAGACGAAAATGACTCCGAGACGATGGGCTATAGCCCATGGTCTCGGAGTCATTTTCGTCTTTTTTTCAAATCCTCAAAAATTATGCAAAACGGCATGCTATAGTATGCCGTTCGAGACCATGGGTTATAGCCCATCGTCTCGGATTCATTTTCGTCTTTTTTTCTAATCCTCGTTTTCGTCTTTTTTTTTCAAATCCTCAAAAATGATGAAAAACGGCATGCTATAGTATGCCGTCCGATATGGTCTATAGCCCATGGTCATAAATGATGAAAAACGAGGATTTGAAAAAAAGACGAAAATGACTCCGAGACGATGGGCTATAGCCCATGGTCTCGGAGTGATTTTCGTCTTTTTTTCAAATCCTCAAAAATGATGAAAAAAGGCATGCTATAGTATGCCGTTCGAGACCATGGGCTATAGCCCATCGTCTCGGAGTGATTTTCGTCTTTTTTTCAAATCCTCAAAAATGATGGAAAACGGCATGCTATAGTATGCCGTCCGATATGGGCTATAGCCCATGGTCATAAATGATGAAAAACGAGGATTTGAAAAAAAGACGAAAATGACTCCGAGACGATGGGCTATAGCCCATGGTCTCGGAGTGATTTTCATCTTTTTTTCAAATCCTCAAAAATGATGAAAAAAGGCATGCTATAGTATGCCGTCCGATATGGGCTATAGCCCATGGTCATAAATTATGAAAAACGAGGATTTGAAAAAAAGACGAAAATGACTCCGAGACGATGGGCTATAGCCCATGGTCTCGGAGTGATTTTCGTCTTTTTTTCAAATCCTCAAAAATGATGGAAAACGGCATGCTACAGTATGCCGTTCGCGACCATGGGCTATAGCCCATCGTCTCGGGGTGATTTTCGTCTTTTTTTCAAATCCTCAAAAATGATGAAAAACGGCATGCTATAGTATGCCGTCCGATATGGGCTATATCCCATGGTCATAAATGATGAAAAACGAGGATTTGAAAAAAAGACGAAAATGACTCCGAGACGATGGGCTATAGCCCATGGTCTCGGAGTCATTTTCGTCTTTTTTTCAAATCCTCAAAAATTATGCAAAACGGCATGCTATAGTATGCCGTTCGAGACCATGGGTTATAGCCCATCGTCTCGGATTCATTTTCGTCTTTTTTTCAAATCCTCAAAAATTATGAAAAACGGCATGCTATAGTATGCCGTCCGATATGGGCTATATCCCATGGTCATAAATGATGAAAAACGAGGATTTGAAAAAAAGACGAAAATGACTCCGAGACGATGGGCTATAGCCCATGGTCTCGGAGTCATTTTCGTCTTTTTTTCAAATCCTCAAAAATTATGCAAAACGGCATGCTATAGTATGCCGTTCGAGACCATGGGTTATAGCCCATCGTCTCGGATTCATTTTCGTCTTTTTTTCTAATCCTCGTTTTCGTCTTTTTTTTTCAAATCCTCAAAAATGATGAAAAACGGCATGCTATAGTATGCCGTCCGATATGGTCTATAGCCCATGGTCATAAATGATGAAAAACGAGGATTTGAAAAAAAGACGAAAATGACTCCGAGACGATGGGCTATAGCCCATGGTCTCGGAGTGATTTTCGTCTTTTTTTCAAATCCTCAAAAATGATGAAAAAAGGCATGCTATAGTATGCCGTTCGAGACCATGGGCTATAGCCCATCGTCTCGGAGTGATTTTCGTCTTTTTTTCAAATCCTCAAAAATGATGGAAAACGGCATGCTATAGTATGCCGTCCGATATGGGCTATAGCCCATGGTCATAAATGATGAAAAACGAGGATTTGAAAAAAAGACGAAAATGACTCCGAGACGATGGGCTATAGCCCATGGTCTCGGAGTGATTTTCGTCTTTTTTTCAAATCCTCAAAAATGATGAAAAAAGGCATGCTATAGTATGCCGTCCGATATGGGCTATAGCCCATGGTCATAAATGATGAAAAACGAGGATTTGAAAAAAAGACGAAAATGACTCCGAGACGATGGGCTATAGCCCATGGTCTCGGAGTGATTTTCGTCTTTTTTTCAAATCCTCAAAAATGATGGAAAACGGCATGCTACAGTATGCCGTTCGAGACCATGGGCTATAGCCCATCGTCTCGGGGTGATTTTCGTCTTTTTTTCAAATCCTCAAAAATGATGAAAAACGGCATGCTATAGTATGCCGTCCGATATGGGCTATATCCCATGGTCATAAATGATGAAAAACGAGGATTTGAAAAAAAGACGAAAATGACTCCGAGACGATGGGCTATAGCCCATGGTCTCGGAGTCATTTTCGTCTTTTTTTCAAATCCTCAAAAATTATGCAAAACGGCATGCTATAGTATGCCGTTCGAGACCATGGGTTATAGCCCATCGTCTCGGATTCATTTTCGTCTTTTTTTCAAATCCTCAAAAATTATGAAAAACGGCATGCTATAGTATGCCGTCCGATATGGGCTATATCCCATGGTCATAAATGATGAAAAACGAGGATTTGAAAAAAAGACGAAAATGACTCCGAGACGATGGGCTATAGCCCATGGTCTCGGAGTCATTTTCGTCTTTTTTTCAAATCCTCAAAAATTATGCAAAACGGCATGCTATAGTATGCCGTTCGAGACCATGGGTTATAGCCCATTGTCTCGGATTCATTTTCGTCTTTTTTTCTAATCCTCGTTTTCGTCTTTTTTTTTCAAATCCTCAAAAATGATGAAAAACGGCATGCTATAGTATGCCGTCCGATATGGTCTATAGCCCATGGTCATAAATTATGAAAAACGAGGATTTGAAAAAAAGACGAAAATGACTCCGAGACGATGGGCTATAGCTCATGGTCTCGGAGTGATTTTCGTCTTTTTTTCAAATCCTCAAAAATGATGGAAAACGGCATGCTATAGTAGGCTATGCCGTTCGAGACCATGGGCTATAGCCCATCGTCTCGGATTCATTTTCGTCTTTTTTTCAAATCCTCGTTTTCGTCTTTTTTTCAAATCCTCAAAAATGATGAAAAACGGCATGCTATAGTATGCCGTCCGATATGGGCTATAGCCCATGGTCATAAATGATGAAAAACGAGGATTTGAAAAAAAGACGAAAATGACTCCGAGACGATGGGCTATAGCCCATGGTCTCGGAGTGATTTTCGTCTTTTTTTCAAATCCTCAAAAATGATGGAAAACGGCATGCTATAGTATGCCGTTCGAGACCATGGGCTATAGCCCATCGTCTCGGAGTGATTTTCGTCTTTTTTTCAAATCCTCAAAAATGATGAAAAACGGCATGCTATATAGTATGCCGTCCGATATGGGCTATAGCCCATGGTCATAAATGATGAAAAACGAGGATTTGAAAAAAAGACGAAAATGACTCCGAGACGATGGGCTATGGCCCATCGTCTCGGAGTCATTTTCGTCTTTTTTTCAAATCCTCAAAAATGATGGAAAACGGCATGCTTTAGTATGCCGTTCGAGACCATGGGCTATAGCCCATCGTCTCGGAGTGATTTTCGTCTATTTTTCAAATCCTCGTTTTCGTTTTTTCAAATCCTCAAAAATGATGAAAAACGGCATGCTAAAACTATGAAACATTTCAAAGATTCCTTTTCAGGCAAACATGTCCACCGTAAGATGAACCTAAATAGGTTTGAATGGGGTTTCTAGGTGTAACTATGTAGGACTAGTAGCATGCCAAAGTTTGTGCTATTGCCATTGAGAATGCATTGGGCGTTTAAGTTAAATAACTCAGAAACTACAAAACATTTCAAAGTCAAAAGTTCCAGCATGTGTCTCCACAGTAAGCTGAATTTGAAACAGTGTGAATGCAGTTTCTAGGTGAAAGTGCTTTTTTGACGTGCCAATATCTGCCATTGAGCCCCATTGTAGATTTCTCAAATTTGAAAGCACTATATTTCTAAAACTATGAAACATTTCAAAGATTCCTTTTCAGGCAATCATGTCCACCGTAAGATGAACCTAAATAGGTTTGAATGGGGTTTCTAGGTGTAAATATGTAGGACTAGTAGCATGCCAAAGTTTGTGCTATTGCCATTGAGAATGCATTGGGCGTTTAAGTTAAATAACTCAGAAACTACAAAACATTTCAAAGTCAAAAGTTCCAGCATGTGTCTCCACAGTAAGCTGAATTTGAAACAGTGTGAATGCAGTTTCTAGGTGAAAGTGCTTTTTTGACGTGCCAATATCTGCCATTGAGCCCCATTGTAGATTTCTCAAATTTGAAAGCACTATATTTCTAAAACTTTGAAACATTTCAAAGATTCCTTTTCAGGCAAACATGTCCACCGTAAGATGAACCTAAGTAGGTTTGAATGGGGTTTCTAGGTGTAAGTATGTAGGACTAGTAGCGTGACGACGAGTATAATAAACTGGAAGAAAAGTAACGAGTGTGTGTTCTGGTCCTGTTGATTGAGCAGAGCAGGACCTACAAACCTTGAAGTTGTATAGGTCCTTCTCAGCTCAATCAACAGGACCAGAACACACCTGGGCTGGCTGCCAGGATCACATCCACCAATGGGGAGGCTGTCTGTGTCCTGTCATGGTTTCTCCTCTGTATTATCTGATTAACATCCACGATAACACTTAAAAGCACTAAAGACACCTTTGATGCACAGCACCATTCAAATGCTCTGTACATGATCCCAAGGCCCCATTTGAAAAGTGACACCAAGAAGAACAACTTACAACCTAAATATCACTGAGAGCTCAGAGGCACCCTTGTTAAGATGACGTCCATGTGAGCCAGAGGTTGTGAGTTCAAATCCAGTTGAGTTCCTCCTACTTTCACTCTGCAGCATGTTTTGGAGAATAACATCCAGAAGAGAACTGGAAAGAGATGGAAAGCTGAGGAGATTCTCTGAGAGCATGGTGGCACTCTGTGATAAGCTGCTGTCTATGTGAGCCACAGGTCGTGGGTTCAAGTTCTATACTATAGCATGCCATTTTTTGAGGATTTTTAAAAAAAAAGACAAAAATCACTCCGAGACCATGGCCTATAGCCCATTGTCTCGGTCCTCTCGGTCCTCTCGGAGTCATTTTCGTCTTTTTTTCAAATCCTCAAAAATAATGCAAAACGGCATGCTATAGTATGCCGTTCGAGACCATGGGCTATAGCCCATCGTCTCGGAGTGATTTTCGTCTTTTTTTCAAATCCTCAAAAATTATGAAAAACGGCTGATATGGTATGGGCTATAGCCCATGGTCATAAATGATGAAAAACGAGGATTTAAAAAAAAGACGAAAATGACTCCGAGACGATGGGCTATAGCCGGAAGGGGGGTCTTCCTGATTTTTTTTATAATTTTCTAAATTTAAATTTAATTTTAAAAATACTTTTATAAAAATAAATATTTTTTTCTACTCTCTCCCTGCCTGCCCCTCCCCTACCTACTCTCCCCTGCCTTCCCCCCCTACTCACCCCCTGCCTGACCCACCCCCCACCTACTCTCCCCCTACCTGACCCCACCCTACTCTTCTCCTACCTGACCACCCCCCCCTACACTGCCCCTGACTGAACTCCACCTACTCTCCTCCTACCTGACCCCACCACCTACCTGACTCACTCTCCACCTACCTGACCCCCCACTCTGACACCCCCTGACCTATTCTACCTGACCACCTCAACTACCCTCCCCAACCTGAACCCACTTTTGCTGACCCTTGAACTATTGTCACCCTATCTAACCTGGTCTGCCCATACTCTAGGTGTTGGAGATTTGAACCAGCACCATCCTACTAGGTATTCTACGGATATTATCTGATTTATCCACTGGGCCACGCCTACTCTAGGTGTTGGTGATTTGAACCAGCACCACCCTACTAGGTATTCTACGGATATCATCTGATTTATCCGCTGGGCCACACCTACTCTAGGTGTTGGTGATTTGAACCAGCACCTTCCTACTAGGTATTCTACGGATATTATCTGATTTATCCACTGGGCCACATCTACTCTAGGTGTTGGTGATTTGAACCAGCACCATCCTACTAGGTATTCTATGGATATCATCTGATTTATCCGCTGGGCCACACCTACTCTAGGTGTTGGTGATTTGAACCAGCACCTTTCTACTAGGTATTCTACACATATTATTTGATTTATCCACCAGGTCAATTGACTGCACACACTCCTACCTACTCTAGGTGATTTGAAACAGCACCATCCTATGTCGGGTTTGAACCGGCACACTTCTACTAGGTATTCTAGGGATATCATCTGATTTATACACTGGGCCACTCCTACTCCTAGGTGTCAGTGATTTGAATCATCACCACCTACTAGGAGTATGTCAGGTTTGAACCAGCACACTTCTACTAGGTATTCTATGGATATCATCTGATTTATTCCTACTCTAGGTGTCGGTGATTTGAACCATCACCGCCTACTAGGAGTATGTCGGGTTTGAACCGGCACACTTCTACTAGGTATACTACAGATATCATCTGACTTATCCGCTGGGCCACTTACCGGCACACAATCATGGTGAATTTCTGGGCTGCTTTAAAGTTGTCCTTCTGGAAATCAGTGTGCAAAGCAAAGTGTCACAGTTATGCCTAATGTGGGATTTGAACCCTGGACCTGTAGATCACAAGGACAGCCTCTCATCACACTGAGCTAACTGCTGGTTACTACAACACAGCTTTTCTGTGCTACTTGATGTCAGTGTGGAAAGCAAAGTGTCACAGTAAAGACTGGGGTGGGATTGCACCCTGGGCATTTATTTGTTTGTTTGAACTTGAGTGGGGTTTGAACCCACCATCTCCCGATCATGTGGCAGTGTTCTAACACACTGGGCCACTGGGTCCAGACAATTCACACAGCTTTTTTGTTTGTTTTCTTCTCCTCAAATCGGTCTTGAAAGTAAAGACGTGAGTGGGGTTTGAACTCACCATCTCGTGGCAGTGTTCCAACAGACAGAGCCACAGGTTCCAGACAATTCACACAGATTTTTTGTTGGTTTTCTTCTTCTGAAATCGGTCTTGAAAGTAAAGACTTGAGGGGGGTTTGAACTCACAATCTCCCGATCATGTGGCAGCGTTGTAACACACAGAGCCACTGGTTCCAGACAATTCACACTGATCTTTTGTTTGTTTTCTTCTCCTGAAATTGGTCTTGAAAGTAAAAACTTGAGTGGGGTTTGAACTCACCATCTCCCGATCATGTGGCAGCGTTCTAACACACAGAGCTACTGGTTCCAGACAATTCACACTGATTTTTTGTTGGTTTTCTTCTTCTGAAATCGGTCTTGAAAGTAAAGACTTGAGTGGGGTTTGAACTCACCATCTCCCAATCATGTGGCAGCGTTCCAACAGACAGAGCCACTGGTTCCAGACAATTCACACTGATTTTTTGTTGGTTTTCTTCTTCTGAAATCGGTCTTGAAAGTAAAGACTTGAGTGGGGTTTGAACTCACCATCTCCCGATCATGTGGCAGCTTTCTAACACACAGAGCTACTGGTTCCAGACAATTCACACTGATTTTTTGTTGGTTTCTTCTTCTGAAATCGGTCTTGAAAGTAAAGACTTGAGGGGGGTTTGAACTCACAATCTCCCGATCATGTGGCAGCGTTGTAACACACAGAGCCACTGGTTCCAGACAATTCACACTGATCTTTTGTTTGTTTTCTTCTCCTGAAATTGGTCTTGAAAGTAAAAACTTGAGTGGGGTTTGAACTCACCATCTCCCGATCATGTGGCAGCGTTCTAACACACAGAGCTACTGGTTCCAGAAAATTCACAATGATTTTTTGTTGGTTTTCTTCTTCTGAAATCGGTCTTGAAAGTAAAGACTTGAGTGGGGTTTGAACTCACCATCTCCCAATCATGTGGCAGCGTTCCAACAGACAGAGCCAATGGTTCCAGACAATTCACACTGATTTTTTGTTGGTTTTCGTCTTCTGAAATCGGTCTTGAAAGTAAAGACTCGAGTGGGGTTTGAACTCACCATCTCCCAATCATGTGGCAGCATTCCAACAGACAGAGCAACTGGTTCCAGACAGTTCACACTGATTTTTTGTTGGTTTTCTTCTTCTGAAATCGGTCTTGAAAGTAAAGATTTGAGTGGGGTTTGAACTCACCATCTCCCAATCATGTGGCAGCGTTCCAACAGACAGAGCCACTGGTTCCAGACAATTCACACTGATTTTTTTGTTGGTTTTCTTCTTCTGAAATCGGTCTTGAAAGTAAAGACTTGAGTGGGGTTTGAACTCACCATCTCCCAATCATGTGGCAGTGTTCCAACAGACAGAGCCACTGGTTACAGACAATTCACACTGATTTTTTGTTGGTTTTCTTCTTCTGAAATCGGTCTTGAAAGTAAATCATGTGGCAGCGTTGTAGATAGATAGATAGAACACTTTATTGGCAGTTTAAGAAAATTACAGAAAATTACATCATTTTAAAAAACGCCAAATGGACTTAGACACAAAAAAGCCTTCGCTTGTTTCCATTGTGGTCCACTTTGTAACATGAAACTATACACAAACATACTGTATAAACAAAACAACCATGGAACATATAATAAATAATCCTTATATATAAGGCTGGGAGCTATATACATAGGACAAGAGGTACCCTGAGAGAATAGTCCAGAGCATGGGAGATGGGCTATCCAGGGTCGGAAGCTAACTATGACCAGTTAGTGTGTAGATGGAGCCATGATTTCAGGTCTTTCCTAAATCTTGCAATAGAATTTAGGGATTTCAGGGCTGGAGGGAGTGCATTCCACAGAGTAGTGGCTGCGTAGTAAAAAGCATTTTTTCCCTTGAGTGTCCTGAAACTGGGGGGAACTAGATCATATGGACTTCCTCTGGTTGAGTACCTGTGAGCATCCCTCACTCTGGGCAGGTAGCCCAGCAGGTACTTAGGAACAGAGGCATCTAGGATCTTGAAGACCAGACACAATGAGAGCTGAGATACTCTCTCCTCCACTCTTAGCCATCCCAGGCTACTAAAGTGGGCAGAGGTAAGATGAGACCTGGGGTTCAATTTTAGTAGTAACCTCACAAGCTTGTTTTGGGAGGTCTGCAGCTTTGTTTTCAATAGCTTGGAGATACCTCTGTACCATGAAGTACAAACATAGTCAAAGTGGCACTGGATGAGGGCACCGGCCAAGGTCCTCATAGCACTGCTGTTGACATAAGGGGATATCCTGCCCAAGAAACGAGTTCTCTGGTTGACCTTTGAGATCACTTTCATTGCCATTTTTTCACCCGTGAGTTTGTTATCTAGTATACAACCCAAGTAAGTGACCTCTTCCCTATTTGTGACCACACTGTCACCCACTCTAACTGTGAAGCCCGGGGACTTGTTGAGGTTATGACTTGAACCAAACAGAATAGACTCAGTTTTCCCAAGGTGCAGTGACAATTTGTTGTCGGAGAGCCAAAGACAGATGCTACCGAGCTCTGTGCTGAGTACTCTCTCGACCTGCGACTTATCTTTAACAAGAACAGATTGCATTTACATGCCGAGTTCATGTCGTTTACATAAATTAGAAACAGTAGAGGCCCTAGGATGCTCCCTTGGGGGACCCCACACTCTACTGGGAGGGAAGTAGACAGGGTACCATTCACATCGACCACCTGTTTCCTTCCCTCAAGGTAAGATCTCACCCAGTTTAACGATGAGCCATCAAAACCGATTGCCTTCAGCTTGTTTAGCAGTATGGAGTGGTTCACAGTGTCAAATGCCTTTTGAAGGTCCAGCATGACCATGCCGCAGTACTTGCCTGAGTCCACCTCACGTCTGATGTTATCAGTCAAGTATAACAGACATGTATCAGTGGAGTGAGATTTTCTGAAGCCTGACTGGAATTCAAAAAGAAGCTTGTTATTAAGCAGATATGAATTGATCTGTTCATATACTAGTCTCTCTATGACCTTTGAGATGGAACAAAGGATGGACACAGGGCGGTAGTTCCCAGGGTCCAACTTGCTGCCCTTTTTATAGAGAGGAACTACTCTTGCAAGTTTGAATTCCTGTGGGACATGGCCCTGTCTGATGGACAGGTTTGTAATGTGAGCCACAACGGGGGCAATAGAAACCGCTGCATCTCTGAGGAACCTAGTGGGGATACCATCATGGCCAGTAGCCTTAGTTGGCTGTAAGGCGCTGAGTTTTAATAACACGTCCTCTGTTGATACGGACGAGATTTTGAAGCTGTCCTCAACAGCACCAAGACTTTTGTAAAAAGATCTTATATGCTGCTCTCCATAAAGGCCTGAATGGGAGGGCAACTTGTCCACCAGTGTGGAAGCTATGGTTGTGAAGAAACCATTTAGGCAGTTAGCCACGTTCAGCTTATCAGAGATGAGCGAGCCATTTATTTTAATGTTGAGATTCGTGATCTTTGTTTTGAGCCTGTTGTTACAGCCCAGTTCCTTAAGGGACTTCCAAAAAAATGTCGGGCTTTTTCTTGGATTTTCTCATTGAAGTAGGTTTGTTTGGCTGTAACACACAGAGCCACTGGTTCCAGACAATTCACACTGATTTTTTGTTTCTTTTCTTCTCCTGAAATCGGTCTTGAAAGTAAAGACTTGAGTGGGGTTTGAACTCACCATCTCCCGATCATGTGGCAGCGTTGTAACACACAGAGCCACTGGTTCCAGACAATTCACACTGATTTTTTGTTTGTTTTGTTCTGGTACCATATGGTAACCAATCTGGTACCAGACAACTAGGGTTAGGGTTAGGGTTAGGGTTAGGTTTCTGGTTTAAGGACTTCAGTGTTTTGTACCAAACTATTGTATGAGTACCGAACAAAGAATGTTTGCTTTCGCCATCTTTGTTGAAGAAGAGTCTGGGCAATTAAGTTTTAGTCTTAAAACATTTCTCAATCTTATATTTAGTTTTAGTCCGGCTTAATCTAGTTGTATACCTCTGAGGTCAACGATTAAAGTGTTGATTGATGATTCAACCTTGATGATTAAACCTTTGAGGGGATTAAGTCCACCCATCAAGCCCATTAGTGTCAACCTCAGACCAAGATGGTCTGATTTTGAATCTGAATGGCTTTGTGTTTCTGCTATTGTCCTGGCTCTGCTCTAATTAAGAGCAATTTAGGAGTTTAGCATTTAAGGGTTTGTTTACTATCCTGGCATAATCAGACTTAAGCCGCGTTAACACCAAGGAAGCTAGAAGCAGCTTCTTGCTTCGTGCTCCCATGTTATCTCTATGTATACCAGCTTTTTCGTTTTGAAGCTTGGAATGAACAGCTTTTTTTGCGTGCTTTTTTCTCTTATATATAGCATGCCGTTTTCCATCATTTTTGAGGATTTGAAAAAAAGACGAAAATCACTCCGAGACCATGGGCATCGTCTCGGAGTCATTTTTTCAAATCCTCGTTTTTCATCATTTATGACCATGGGCTATAGCCCATATCGGACGGCATACTATAGCATGCCGTTTTTCATCATTTTTGAGGATTTGAAAAAAAGACGAAAATCACTCAGAGACGATGGGCTATAGCCCATGGTCTCGAACGGCATACTATAGCATGCCGTTTTGCATCATTTTTGAGGATTTGAAAAAAAAGACGAAAATTACTCCGAGACGATGGGCCCATGGTCTCGGAGTGATTTTTGTCTTTTTTTTTAAATCCTCAAAAATGATGAAAAATGGCATGCTATAGTATGCTGTCTGAGGCCATGGGCTGAACTTGAACCCACGACCTGTGGCTCACATAGACAGCAGCTTATCACAGAGTGCCACCATGCTCTCTGAGAATCTCCTCAGCTTTCCATCTCTTTCCAGTTCTCTTCTGGATGTTATTCTCACGTGCTGCAGAGTGAAAGTAGGAGGAACTCAGCTGGATTTGAACTCACAAACTCTGGCTCACATGGACGTCATCTTAACAAGGGTGCGCTCTCAGTGATTTCTAGGTTGTAAATTGTTCTTCTTTGTGTCACTTTTCAAATGGGGCCTTGGGATCATGTACAGAGCATTTGAATGGTGCTGTGCATCAAAGTTGTCTTTAGTGCTTTTAAGTGTTATCGTGGATGTTAATCAGATAATACAGAGGAGAAACCATGACAGGACACAGACAGCCTCCCCATTGGTGGATGTGATCCTGGCAGCCAGCCCAGGTGTGTTCTGGTCCTGTTGATTGAGCTGAGAAGGACCTATAAAACTTCAAGGTTTATAGGTCCTGCTCTGCTCAATCAACAGGACCAGAACACACACTCGTTACTTTTCTTCCAGTTTATTATACTCGTCGTCACGCTACTAGTCCTACATACTTACACCTAGAAAGCCCATTCAAACCTACTTAGGTTCATCTTACGGTGGACATGTTTGCCTGAAAAGGAATCTTTGAAATGTTTCATAGTTTTAGAAATATAGTGCTTTCAAATTTGAGAAATCTACAATGGGGCTCAATGGCAGATATTGGCACGTCAAAAAAGCACTTTCACCTAGAAACTGCATTCACACTGTTTCAAATTCAGCTTACTGTGGAGACACATGCTGGAACTTTTTACTTTGAAATGTTTTGTAGTTTCTGAGTTATTTAACTTAAACGCCCAATGCATTCTCAATGGCAATAGCACAAACTTTGGCATGCTACTAGTCCTACATACTTAAACCTAGAAACCCCATTCAAACCTATTTAGGTTCATCTTACGGTGGACATGTTTGCCTGAAAAGGAATCTTTGAAATGTTTCATAGTTTTAGCATGCCGTATTTCATCATTTTTGAGGATTTGAAAAAAAGACGAAAACGAGGATTTGAAAAAAAGACGAAAATGACTCCGAGACGATGGGCTATAGCCCATGGTCTCGAACGGCATGCTCGAACGGCATGCCGTTTTCCATCATTTTTGAGGATTTGAAAAAAAGACGAAAATCACTCCGAGACCATGGGCTATAGCCCATCGTCTCGGAGTCATTTTCGTCTTTTTTTCAAATCCTCGTTTTTCATCATTTATGACCATGGGCTATAGCCCATATCGGACGGCATACTATAGCATGCCGTTTTTCATCATTTTTGAGGATTTGAAAAAAAGACGAAAATCACTCCGAGACGATGGGCTATAGCCCATGGTCTCGAACGGCATACTATAGCATGCCGTTTTGCATCATTTTTGAGGATTTGAAAAAAAAGACGAAAATGACTGCGAGACGATGGCACCTTGGTCTCGGAGTGATTTTTGTCTTTTTTTTTTTAATCCTCAAAAATGATGAAAATTGCATGCTATAGTATGCTGTCTGAGGCCATGGGCTGAACTTGAAACCACGACCTGTGGCTCACATAGACAGCAGCTTATCACAGAGTGCCACCATGCTCTCTGAGAATCTCCTCAGCTTTCTATCTCTTTCCAGTTCTCTTCTGGATGTTATTCTCCAAAACATGCTGCAGAGTGAAAGTAGGAGGAACTCAGCTGGATTTGAACTCACAACCTCTGGCTCACATGGACGTCATCTTAACAAGGGTGCCACTGAGCTCTCATTGATATTTAGGTTGTAAGTTGTTCTTCTTGGTGTCACTTTTCAAATGGGGCCTTGGGATCATGTACAGAGCATTTGAATGGTGCTTTGCATCAAAGGTGTCTTTAGGCTTTTAAGTGTTATCGTGGATGTTAATCAGATAATACAGAGGAGAAACCATGACAGTACACAGACAGCCTCCCCATTGGTGGATGTGATCCTGGCAGCCAGCCCAGGTGTGTTCTGGTCCTGTTGATTGAGCTGAGAAGGACCTATAAAACTTCAAGGTTTATAGGTCCTGCTCTGCTCAATCAACAGGACCAGAACACACACTCGTTACTTTTCTTCCAGTTTATTATACTCGTCGTCACGCTACTAGTCCTACATACTTACACCTAGAAACCCCATTCAAACCTACTTAGGTTCATCTTACGGTGGACATGTTTGCCTGAAAAGGAATCTTTGAAATGTTTCATAGTTTTAGCATGCCGTTTTTCATCATTTTTGAGGATTTGAAAAAAAAGACGAAAACGAGGATTTGAAAAAAAGACGAAAATGAATCCGAGACGATGGGCTATAGCCCATGGTCTCGAACGGCATACTATAGCATGCCGTTTTGCATAATTTTTGAGGATTTGAAAAAAAGACGAAAATGACTCCGAGACGATGGACTATAGCCCATGGTCTCGGAGTGATTTTTGTATTTTTTTTTAAATCCTCAAAAATGATGAAAAATGGCATGCTATAGTATGCCGTCTGAGGCCATGGGCTGAACTTGAACCCACGACCTGAGGCTCACATAGACAGCAGCTTATCACAGAGTGCCACCATGCTCTCTGAGAATGACTCTGAGACGATGGGCTATAGCCCATGGTCTCGGAGTGATTTTTGTCTTTTTTTCAAATCCTCGTTTTTCATCATTTATGACCATGGGCTATAGCCCATATCGGACGGCATACTATAGCATGCCGTTTTTCATCATTTTTGAGGATTTGAAAAAAAGACGAAAACGAGGATTTGAAAAAAAGACGAAAATCAGAGACGATGGGCTATAGCCCATGGTCTCAAACGGCATACTATAGCATGCCGTTTTCCATCATTTTTGAGGATTTGAAAAAAAGATGAAAATCACTCCGAGACCATGGGCTATAGCCCATCGTCTCGGAGTCATTTTCGTCTTTTTTTCAAATCCTCGTTTTTCATCATTTATGACCATGGGCTATAGCCCATATCGGACGGCATACTATAGCATGCCGTTTTTCATCATTTTTGAGGATTTGAAAAAAAGACGAAAATCACTCCGAGACGATTGGGTATAGCCCATGGTCTCGAACGGCATACTATAGCATGCCGTTTTGCATCATTTTTGAGGATTTGAAAAAAAGACGAAAATGACTCTGAGACGATGGGCTATAGCCCATGGTCTCGGAGTGATTTTTGTCTTTTTTTCAAATCCTCGTTTTTCATCATTTATGACCATGGGCTATAGCCCATATCGGACGGCATACTATAGCATGCCGTTTTTCATCATTTTTGAGGATTTGAAAAAAAGACGAAAATCACTCCGAGACGATGGGCTATAGCTTAAACTTAAACTGTTATTCCTCTCAACTGCTCATAGTGAAATTAAGGGGCCTGAGAGTGGACAAATATGGGTCCATTTCGTTCCTTTTGCACACTCTCACTGAGGATGTTACAGTGTAGATTGGGGCGACCCAGAGCAAATCAAATGTCGGTCCGTGGAGGACTAATATACATATCAAACAGGGTGGTCCTTGAAATCTTAGAAGATTGAGAACCACTGAAATCCTTCAGTGTTCCTTCAGATTTGTTTCCCGCAGTTACAGACCCGTTAAGGGTTAATTTGGTCCCCTGGTGGTCCCCAAGCCCGCCATTGAGAGCCAGTGTTTTAAAGTGCAAAGCACGCACCAGGGCATGGCATGATGAGGTGGCTCACCGCTGGGCCAGGGAGCCGTGCCAACGCGTGATGAGTGGTCTGAGTCTGGATACTGTACATCTTCATCCCTGCCATGCTTGCTGCTGTGTTGTGGTTTCATCCCCTTGGTGGATATATCTATAAATAAAATAAAAGAGGGCCCATTTAAACCCTATGGGACATTCCACCAGCAATGTACATGATCTGTCCTGCATGGAGCTTTTATAGTGAATAGAACTGGTATCATAAAGGAAAAGGTATAAAGAGGTATAAAAGTGCTCGGATGATTGATTTCAGGTAGTTGTTCTGTGAAAGAATACAGCCTACCATTCATTAGGGTTTCAGATATATATTTTTTCTTTATTAAAAACAGAAAACTATTAATCTTGAAAAGATTAGTACAGCCAAAATGTAAATACTAAATACTGACCATGATACTGGTAAAGTATTACGGCCAGTATAATGTCAGTATTATGTCCGTATGATATCATGTAAGTATCATGGTCAGCATCATGTCAGTAATGTATCATCATGGTCAGCAATGGCATAATTTCATGGTCAGCATCGTGTCAGTATCATGGTCAGCATCATGGCAGTATCATGTCAGTATCATGGCAGTATCATGGTCAGCATCATGGCAGTATCATTGTCAGCATCATGGCAGTATCATGTAGTATCATGGTCAGCATCATGGTCAGCATCATGGTCAGCATCATGGTCAGCATCATGGTCAGAATCATGGTCAGCATCATGGCAGTATCATGGTCAGCATCATGGCAGTATCATGGTCAGCATCATGGCAGTATCATGGTCAGCATCATGGCAGTATCATGGTCAGCATCATGGCAGTATCATGGTCAGCATCATGGCAGTATCATGGTCAGCATCATGGCAGTATCATGGTCAGCATCATGGCAGTATCATGGTCAGCATCATGGTCAGTATCATGGTCAGCATCATGGCAGTATCATGGTCAGCATCATGGCAGTATCATGGTCAGCATCATGGCAGTATCATGGTCAGCATCATGACAGTATCATGTCAGTATTATGTCAGTATCATGTCAGTATCGTGTCAGAATCGTGTCAGAATCGTGTCAGGATTATGTCAGGTCAGGATCAGGCCAGTATGAAGAATCATGTCTGTATAATAGTCAGATTATGTCAGTATCATTTTAGTACTTATTTTTCACTTATGGACCTGGTGTAAGGGGATGGAAGGTGTGTGTGTCTGTTGGGGGGTGGAAGGTGTGTGTGTGGGGGTGGGGGCGGATGGAAGGCGTGCGTGTGTCTGTGTGTGTGTGTGGTGGGGGGGAGGGGGGGTGGTGATGGAGCTGGTTGTGGTGATGATGGTGGTGGGCCAGCTGTTGTCTGTTAGATTGTCAACACAGTAATGAAGGGCGAGTACAAGCTGGAGAAAAGGAGCTTCGCTTGCATTTTCATCTCATGTTACATGAGTATGTGCTATAGATCAGTAGTTCCCAAACAATGGGCCTCATGCGCCAACCGTTCTTAAGAAGTTACTTAGAAGAAGTTAGAATGACTCAAATTGCTTAACGTGCAACTTTTAGCAACCAAGCTTAATCTCATCTGCTAAGCCTATATGACATTTTAATCAAAAAGGTTTATACTAACCAACATTTCTGGGTCTAACATGGGACCTATGGGGGCTTCCAGTAGACTAATATATGGGGCACTGAAAACACTGAACAGAGAGGTTTCAACACACACATGGGTGCGGGCACATATACGCGCCAATTAAGAAGCAGCAAGTCTCTTCCTGTTTTTCAAACAGCCTGGTGGATGGAAATGACGCTTGCACACGGCTTCAACTTGTATAGCGTCTGCAAAGCGTTTCCGTTTTTTTTGCCGACACGTCAAGTCGCGACCTCTGCGCGAGCGTCATTTCCTTCCACCAGCTGTTTAAAAACCCGGAAGAGACGTCTGGTCTAGAGCGTTTCTTGCGGCTTAAGCGTGCTTAGACCCATTGCGTCCATTTAGCAGACGCTCTTCATCCATAGCGACTTAAAGCAAGGTAAACACATACATCAAATGCAGAGAGACAGTATAGTCAAGTGCCTCAGTAATCTATAGGATCATAAGTGAACCAACCAAGGACCTATAGCGTCAGATAACAGGCAAACGTTGATCAAAATAACAATTATTTTACATTCTCTAATTTGTAGACTCGTTATAAATTAAGTAGTTGTTACAGTTACAACAAAAATGTAACTCTTGAGAGCATAAAAAAAGAACATCATAGATCTTTATGCTCTCAAGAGTTAAAGATCTATGAGGGTCCATTTGGTTACCAACTCTATTTAGCTGGGGACCACCTGGAACCTCCTCAGGACCACTGGTGGTCCCTGGACCACTGGTTGAAAACCACCCTGTCCCTGTCCCCCCCCCCGCCCCCCCCTTCTTTCCCCTCACTGTATATATTTATTTTCCCTTTTTACCTCCTTTTTGATGAATTCCTGTTCTGTCTATAGAAGTGTCTATTTGTACGTCTCTAAATGTTTTGATGATTTGAACATGGTGGACCCTGTTGGAAACAAGTGTAATGCTTAATTGGGTCGTCCACTCACAGTTAACAGCCTTTGTATTGAGTTTGTGCTTGAAATGTACTGTAATTCTGCAAACTGTTAATAAATTCTTCAATCAATCAATCAATCAAACTGCTATAAAACTATAGCATCCTAACAACAAGACAAGATGTTAGTTGTCTCAAAGAAAAAACATTCCATGAGTTTAGATGCAGCACTTGCCTTGTCCTGCCTTGTGTGTGGAGGTATTTATTGATGTTGTGACGACCCTGGACCTGATGACATGTCCTGTCTCCGTTGACAACCCGCCAAACACACCTACGTAGTCCCAATGTCAGGACGGGCAGGACGTCAGTGGTGGAAAAAGTAGGCCTATACTCAAAGTTTTTACTTCAAGTAAAAGTATCAATACTGCAATATAGAACTATACTTTGTATAGTAAAAGTCTGGAATTTGAAATTTCCTTGAAATGAAATGAAATCTATATTTACCCAGGGTATCTGGGCTAAGCTCAAGAACTTGTTTCCAGCCAGGCCCTGCTCATAGAACACATTTCATCGTAGTGGTTCAATGCCTTGTTCAAGGGCACTTCAGCGGTGGTAATTTTTAACCGTGTCGGACGGCTGATTCGAACTAGGAACCTTCCGGTATCAAGACCGCACCGCTATCCGTTCGGCCACCGCTGCCTTGAGTAAAAGTACAAAATTATTGTTATCAAAATGTACTTAAAGTAGGCTACCAAAAGTAGAAAGTACTCATTATGCAGAATGTCTCATTTCAAAAACCTTTTGAAAATAGCAGATCTACAAGCTCACAATGCGACGCATAATGTGAGCTTGTATCGACTATTTTCAAATGGCCAAAATGTATATAGGGCTGAAGTGGTTACTGTAGGCCTATGCTTTGTAATAATAGTCCAAATCTACAAAGTAACTAGAAAAAGTGCCCTTCTGGGCACAGGTCTCCACCAGGAGGATAGGAGTGTGTGTGTGATGTTTGGCAAAATGTTTAGGAGCAATATAAACGTGTGTGTGTGTGTGTGTGTGTGTGAGACACTGCTTGGCCTGTTGTAGCGCCACCATGAGGCTGATTTGAAAACTGTCAAGTGGCATTTCTTCCAAAGCTTAGTGGGAATATGCATGCACAGTTTCACCACAATCGGACGCTGCGTTGAGTAGTTGTGGCGATTTGTACAAAACGGGTACAAAGCGGGCTACTCCTGAAAAGTTTAGAAGCCAATCGTAGCCAATGAGGGTGGATGATGAGAAATCAAACAAACCCGTCTTGATTACATGACTATGAAGAAGATGTGTACCGATTTGCGTGAAATTTGGATAAATTCTGAAGGAGTAATATTAGAAAATGTGTTTTACATATGTCGGCCTCCTGGTGGCGCT
Source organism: Electrona antarctica (assembly GCF_951216825.1). NCBI lineage: Eukaryota > Metazoa > Chordata > Actinopteri > Myctophiformes > Myctophidae > Electrona > Electrona antarctica. The sequence goes on from NC_136798.1 coordinate 13,822,475, forward strand.
ATAAAGAGCAGATGTGAAAAATTCCAGGCAAAGGTTTTTCCTTGGCCTCTAGGGAGTTGGCATACAAAGTTATCCACAGATCCGTGCAGTTAGAGGTCAAAACACTTTCCGGCCAGTTATAGCGCCACCATGAGGCTGAGTTGAAAATGTTCATGTGGCATTTCTTCCTCGGCCTAGTGGGAATGTGCGTGCACAATTTCACGGAAATCACACGATGTGTTCATGATTTGCAGCCTTTTTTTTTAAACTGAGCACTCCTGCGAACTTTGGAAGCCAATCTTAGCCAATCAGGATGGAGTCTGAGAAATCTGAAAGAACCGTTTCGTTGAATGGCTCTAGAGAGACTGTGTACCAATTTGCGTGATGTTTGGACAAAATCTGTAGGTGTACTGTCCAAAAACTTGTTTTGCACAAAGCGGCCTCCTGGTGGCGCTATAACAGGCCGTTCTAGACATTTTGGGGCAGAGGTTCATCGTTGGCATCCAGGGAGTGTGTGTGCAATATTTGGCATCGACCGGGTTAATACTTTCAGTGCCATTGCCATTGATTAATGCCAATTGAAGCCTAATTTTAATACTAACGCTTAACGCCATTGCCGTTGATTAATGGCAATTGCTCTTTTATAGTGCATTCGATCGATCGAGCCATAATGCTACTTACGTTAGCCGGTTAGCTAGCTATGTTGTTAGCACAGCACTGGATCGTCCATCATAGATCGTCGTCGCCATAATAATCCATTCTATCCGTTTCTTTCAATCGCCTGTATCTCCTATTCCTTGTCCCAGATGGCATTTTGGTCAAAACAGCGTTTCTTTGACGGCACAGAGCCGGCGATGTGGAGCTCTCCAGTGCCCCGGTTTGGATTCACATTGTAAACAAGGCCTGTCTCGGCTCCGTTGAGCGTCCTAGGATAAGCTACTTCCGGTAGACTGGAACTGTGGCTTTTCAAAATAAGAGCTCGACTGGAAAAAATGCTGGCGTGAATTAGATCCTAATTTTTCAATAAATGCTAGCGCTGAAAGGGTTTTAAGTACAGTACTTAAAGGTATATTCAGTGATTTCACTTAATTCAAATATCGTTTTGGGATAATCCTCCCAGAGTGTGCTGACCATATAAGGAGTTCCTCCCCTGTCCCCAGTTAACCCCTGGGGTAAAAAGAAACGTAGGTTTCGTTTTAACATAACTTTTCAGGATTCCAATTCAAAAATAGCAAAAAGAAATCAGCATTTCAATTCAAATAATAGCAACAATAGCTGATCTACAAGCTCAAAACGCGTCAAATTTTGGTTGCAATATATGCAATAAAGGTTGCAGATCGGCTCTTTAGAACAGATGTTGAAAAATCTATAGAAGCATTTAGAAAAATGTTGAATACATTTATTGAACACATTTTAAAGATTAATTCTCTCATTGTCTCTCTTATGAGACAAAATATTTTAAGATGAGAGTCTGCATGCGGCCAAATACAATACATACTGTATACATTTGACGGTTCGTGACATGAAAAAATGAGGAGCCCCTTCAAAACGAGATAGATGCCTCTTTAAGGAGTTTATGCTCCTAATACAATTTTGAAATAAACACATGTTTGAGAACCACTGCCGTGGACCATATTATCATCATCATCAGTCCCTTCATGGATCTCCAGGTTTCCTCCTCTCTCTCTCTCTCTCTCTCTCTCTCTCTCTCTCTCTCTCTCTCTCTCTCTCTCTCTCTTTCTCATGGGAACTGGGCTGCCTCTCTCTCAATGAGCCGCCTGCTTCACCTCTCAGCACTGGCCGCTCCGGGGTTAACTCCCAGAGGTCAGGGGTCGCAGGATCACAGGCTCCACAATGCCACAGATTGTTGATTGTTGATGCTAAGGCAAAGAGGAGGAGGGGGAGGTGTGTGTGTGTGTGTGTGTGTGTGTGTGTGTGTGTGTGTGTGTGTGTGTGTGTGTGTGTGTGTGTGTGTGTGTGTGTGTGTGTGTGTGTGTGTGTGTGTGTGTGTGTGCGCGCACACGTAAATGTGCATGCAAGCACACATATGTGTGTGTGTGTGTGCGGGCATGGGTTTACGTTTGCCAGTAGGTGTGTGTACACACGTCCTTGTGTGTGTGCGTCCTTGTGTGTGTGCGTGAGTGCGTGCGTGCGTGCGTGCGTGCGTGCGTGCGTGCGTGCGTGCGTGCGTGCGTGCGTGCGTGCGTGCGTGCGTGCGTGAAGGAGGAACCTGATTGGCCGGACCACCATGGCAGATGAATCCTGATGGACTGCAGGACCCTCTAAGCTCCTGTTGATGGGGATTTGGAGGCCTGTCTTTGAGGGGGGGAAATTCAATTTCCTCCCCCTGCTCGGCCGCACACTGTTTGGATAGCTTGGCCCGGGATCGGAGAGGGTGTGTGACACTCCAGATTACCCCCGCTCCAGCCAGAGGCCGCTGAGAAAGTGGAGTCCGATCTGCCGCATGCCATGACTCAACATGGCAGGAATGTTGTCAGTCCGTCTGTATGTCTGTCAGTCCATTCACCCGAGAGGGTGTGTTTTTTCTTTTTCTTTTCTTTTTTTCTTTTTACAATGAGCCCAATGAGTACACAGTCAAATCCTGTTAATTTGACATGAACGCAACAGAATTGCCAATCTTCGAGCGTGTGACACGTACAATGTACGTGTCACAAGTTCTCACAGCTTGTGAGCGGGCTGGTTTGTGCACTGAGGGCTATGGTTACACACCGGCATTCCGAAGCCCGCTATTTCGACTCATCGCCATTCCGACGCATCGCCATTCCGACTCATCGCCATTCCGACACATCGCCATTCCGACACATCGTCATTCCCACACGCCGCATTTCTAACCCTGTCCCTATGTACCATTTGCAGACCGTCTGTGTCCATCTTGCCATCAGAGTTTGGAAGCACTGCATGGCTTTCAGTAACGCAACGTCCTGCTGCCTCCTGCATTATGTGCAAATTCAAAACAGGTGGATTGCAGGGCAGTTGAGTGACATCTAACGAGCACTTCCAAACCGCAAAACACTTCGAAAAATAATCACCTGCAAGGAAAGAAAGTAGCTCATAACATGTCTACAGTGGATTTTTATGAAACAAACACTTTGCAGATAGGAAGAGGATAATTCAAGCTTTTCGTACAGCTGCAATGTTGGTAAGTTTGACGTTGTTTAATACAATCAGATGGGACTTTTCTGTTTGGCTGAATGGGCTGTCAATGGGAAATTGCACCTTGTTAGCACCCTGCCATTAACTTATATGGCAAGATGGCCGCGGTCTGCATATGGTCCATAGCCCTGACCGCAGAAGCCACGTAGTTGGAAAGATGCCGCGTCGGGGAGCCACTCTGTCCCCCTGAGGGCTTTACTGTGTACTGTTCAAAAATAAAAGTCCTATTTGGGAAAATGCATGCCTTTTCCATGCGTTCCATTGCTGTTTCTCATTGATGGAACGTGATCAATATTCACGTTTAAGCCATTTGTGAGGTCAGAGACCATTATTCAGACTGCATGTGATGTCTCTCAAAGCCTTTTCAGTGCAACCATTTGCTCTTTGTGCCATGCACTTATCTCAGGTATTTGGCCCCATGTTAGGGAACCCCTTTAAGACCACTAGAAAGGTGGTTTTATTGCGGGAAAGTTATTGGAGCTCATGGCAAATGTAACTAACTGATAGATTTATCACGCCCAGCCTGTAGCAGGGGTGGGAGCACGATCACTGAGCTGCTTCCTAAAGGTCAGTGTGAACACTCAGTGCCAGGCAAGGAAAATCCCCATTGCGTATTATAAGCTGCTAATTGTAAAAAACAAATACATGCATATTATGAATCAATAATGTAATAATAAACCTAAGAATGAGTCTATAATTGAATATGAATAATAGAAGTAAGATATAATAGATAAATAAAACATACACCCCAGATATAATATTATCTTTGTTTTGTAAAGTTTTATTGACATCATCAATCAATACTGGTTAATCTCTTCCCCTTTCTCCCCCTGCCCTCCTCTTCTGCTTCCCTTTCTTATCTGGAAATAGAAAAAAACGATGGCACTTCTTCAGCAATGATGTGAGCAGTTGAGATGAAGAACCATCTAAGTCCATACTCATTTTTCTAAATATAACTAAATATAAGCATAAATATACCTATATTAGAGAGAGAGAGAGAGAGAGAGAGAGAGAGAGAGAGAGAGAGCAGCACACCAACATCAACAATGTGCATCACCTGTGCATAATGGCCTGTCAGTGTGTTATGTGTGCACGCAAACTCCACGTACACACACACACACACACACACACACACACACACACACACACACACACACACACACACACACACACACACACACACACACACACACACACACACACGTGCGCACACACGCACGCACGCACGCACGCACGCACGCACGCACGCACGCACGCACGCACGCACGCACGCACGCACGCACGCACGCACGCACACACACACACACACACACACACACACACACACACACACACACACACACACACACACACACACACACACACGTGACTAGATAGAGCTATCACGCAGCAGTAATTAAGACACCCACACATGTACCCTTGAAACTATGCATACAAGAGGAATGCATGAATGCACACCCACGCACTCACTCACACTATAGTGCACACAAATTCCCTGCGCACACGCACACACACGTGCACGCACGTGTTCCACCTCATCAGGAATGTCAATTAACCTCAATGGTGTTTGTGCTATTGTTGTTTGTTTGGCTTGTTTAAGAGGCGCGATAGGGATCAGCGAGGCGATGGTGTGTGGTGAGGAGGTGGAGGTGAGGTGGACACTGCTGGACACCCTCTCTCTCTCTCCTCGTTACTCTCAGCTGTCTCCCACTCACCTAGCCGTAAAATGGAGGAATGTCTTTAAAGCCTCGTCCAGTTTTACTGGAGTGCTGACCACTTCATCACACACAGATGTGTGTGATGTGTGTGTGTGTGTGTGTGTGTGTGTGCGTGCGTGCGTGCGTGCGTGCGTGCGTGCGTGCGTGCGTGCGTGCGTGCGTGCGTGCGTGCGTGCGTGCGTGCGTGCGTGCGTGCGTGCGTGCGTGCGTGTCTTTGCAGGGTCCCAGAGCGTTATTGTTCTTTGAAATCCTCTTGATGGAGAAGTGCATTCCCAGAAGGCCTCTATTTACCGGGAGAAGGAGAAAATGTAGACAGAAAAGGTAAAGCAATGAAAGAGATCAAACACGCTAATGCAGTGGTTCCCAAACTTTTTCATGTCAAGGACCCCCAAAATGACACTTATTAGCCCACGGAAGAGAAGATTTTTAAATCTCTAGCAGTAATTTTCATTTCAAGGGCCCCCGTTTGACCTGCATTAGGCCCCCCATTTAATGGCATTTCTATCTCTGAGACCCTATAGGCCTATATTGTAAAATCAATGTTTGGAACCAAATTTCGTTCCATTTGTACACTCTCAGAGTTACAGTCCCATGAGGGTCCATTTGGTTCCAAACTATCATTTAGCTGGTGACCCCCTGGAACTCCCTCAAGAACCCCTAGAGGTCCCCGGACCCCACTTTGGGAACCACTGCGCTAATGCCTTCACACAGACACCATGGGAGGATAAAAAACAAGAAGAACTACTCACATTTTCTTTACCCATGAGTAAAAGTATCTACACTGCAACATAGAAATACTTGTATATAAAGTCTGGTATATAAAAATGTCGTTCAGTAAAAGTACAAAAGTATAGGGGCATCAAAATGATTTTAGGGATACCGCCATGAAGGCAGCACACTAGTTTTGCTCCGAACTGACCATATGTAAACCGTCTTAAAACAACGTATTTCTGAAAAGTTTATGTAGTTTAAAGCGTAATATCACCATTATTATGAACGTAAGAAAAAGCGAAAGAATTAGGAATTCAACTCTTAGAGTGAATTTAGAATATATATATATTTATTGAGCATAATTGAGCATAAGATATATGAAGCATAGATTGGCGTCAGGGCTCTGTCTCTATTCATTCCCTGTAACATTAACATTTTAGTTAAATTATAAGTAGAACTACAGGGAATGAATAAGACCCCCATGCAGGGGGATCTAGAAACAGAGCCTGTATACAGGTGGATGCTGGGGAGGCGGTGGGATTTAGCAGCAGCAGAAGCAGCAGCGGCGCACGACTGCACAGAGGTAGAGAAGCCAGGAATGAGCAGGTAGGCTCTGATCAGGTAAAGCGTG